>NW_008349073.1:2898187-2926036 GCF_000622305.1 Nannospalax galili | reverse complement strand
ATGTCTGTAAGTGTAATGCCTGCATGTAGGTAGGTGCACCTGTGTTGTGCAATGCCCACAGACATCAGAAGAACATGTCCGATTGATCCCCTGGAACTGGAGTTACAGATGTTTGTTAGCCACCATGTAGGTGCTGGAAATGGAACCTGGGTCCTCTGCAAGAGCAGTCAGTGCTCTTAACCACTGAGCCATCTCTCCAGCACCACATCATCATTATATAAATACTTTACTGTATTTGGGGATGCAATGGCATCCCCAATCTTTTTGCTCCTATATAACAGTAATTTAGTGCCTCTTGATTAACCTCTCTGCATCCATCCCTTTCCTGGAATTGTTCTAATACCTTGTTTGTTGTTTTGGTTTTTGAGACAAGAGCTTATGTAGTCAAGGCTGGCCACAAATTCAAATGTAGCTAAAAAGGACCTTAATCCCTTCATCCTCCTGCCTCCACCTCTCAGGTAGTGAGGTTATAAGCATATACCATCACACCTGGCTCTCTAATGCATTTCTCATGATTAGACTGGACTGATAGATTTGGGAGCAGAAGATCAAAGAGGTAAAATACCATTTCTGTCATATCATATTATATGTAGTGTTGACATGATTTAAAGCTGTTGAGGTTGACCTTGATTATCTGGATAAAGTACTGTCTTTCCATTTTCTCCCTAGTCTTCCCTAGTCTTCCGTACAGTACTTTTCTGAAGGAAATCATTGTGCACATGACGTACTTAAATACTGGGAAGTTATGTTCACTTACCTGAGAATAGTGTCTACCTAGTTAAGTTGGATTTTTCCCTGATGTAGAAATTTGTTTCCCTTTCTATTTATCAATGCAGTAAATTACTTGCTGAATATTATTTGTGACATGTAGTTCTGTAGGTACCAATATAAGTTTATGAGAAAAGTCATTTTTTTCTTTAGGTTATATAAATATAAATCAATATTCTGCATTATTTTGCTGCTCAAAGGGTTCCAGCATTGGCCATCTTTCCGTTGTTTCCTGTGTCCCTTTAGCAGACCCTCACTGGACAAAATCACACACAGTTTGCTTGGTTTTTGTTTTGGGAGGAGCTGTTATAGATTTCGTTAATTTCTGGCACTGAAACATATTCCAGGATGATCTTGCTGTTTCCCACTCATAGAATCAGCCATTTCTAGAAGGAGCTCTGATCCTTATAGTTGGTCCCAATAGTAAGAGAACTATAATCTGGACACTGCAGTGCTTGTTGGTAACGTGGTGTCAGCATTTCTAGTTTCTGCCAGCTGACAGAACAAAGAAAAGCAGGCCTGTGTAGTGGTCTATGCATATACACATGTCTGTACATGTTTCTAGATGTAAACATTTGAATCTACATGAAAATTAACATGATGTCACCAACCAATAAATTATTATGTCAACCATTTTCATTTCTTCCCTGTTTTTTATTTTTAAAAAATCATTCTAACTTAATCTGCCATCTATTTACCTAATTGTTTAATTCCAGCAGCATCAGATGTTGCAACACCAGAATTGTTAACATAAGCTATCTTTGGACAAAACTTTTATCAACTATTGTGCAGTACTTATGGACAATTTCTTTCTCCCTTTTCCCTCCCTCCCTCCCTCCCTCCCTCCCTTGCCTCCTTCCTTCCTTCCTTCCTTCCAGTGCTGGAATTCAAATCTAAGGACTTATGCCAGGTAAGCTCTCCACCACTGGGCTACAATCCCCAGTCTCTGTATAAATTCTTTTGCCTTTAATCTTTTAGAAGCCTCTCATTTCCAAAGCTACCTAAAGTACATCTTTACCTTTATCCCCTTCAGTGAGTTTGTTTCATATATGTACAATACATCCCATCTTAGGTTCCTCTGACCTCCTACATGATTTATTTTAAATTACACATACTAAGGCTCACTCTCAGTGCTAGAAACTTCTGTAGGTGTCAAATGAGTAGTATTGCATATCCACAATTAAATATCATGCAGGGAGTTGGAGAGATGGCTCAATGATTAAGACCACTGGCTGCTCTTTCAGAGGACCTGGGTCTGATTCCCAGCACCCACATGGTGGCTAACAACATCTCTAACTCCAGTTCCAAGGGAATCCAACGCCCTCTTCTGACTTCTGTGGGCATTGCATAACATGGGTGCACTTGCACATATGCAGGCAATACACTTAAAATATTAAAATATTTTTAAAAATTATTATACATGGGGCTGGAGAGATGGCTCAGTGGTTAAGAGCGCTGACTGATCTTGCAGAGGACCCGGGTTCAATTCCCAGCACCCACATGGTGGCTACGAACCTTCCTTAACTCCAGTTCCAGGGGAATCCGAAGCCCTCTTCTGACCTGCACGACATTGCACAACATGGGTGCACTCACATACATGCAGGCAATACACTCATACACATAAAATAAAAATAATAAATAAAATATTTTAAAAATTATTATACAGAACAGCAGTTTCACTACCTTGAAATTCTTCTTTCAAATTCACCCCTTTCTCCTCTCCCTAAAACTTTGGTAATCAGTGATCTTTTTATCATTATTATAGTTTTGCTTCTTCCATAATATCAAATAATAGACCCAAAGAGTATGAAGTCTTTTCAGACTGGCTTGCTTCCATCAGCAAATATGTGTTTACGATTTATTCATGTTTATTCATGGCCTGATAGTTCATTTCTTTTTATTGCTGAATAATATTTATCTATTCACCTATTGAGGGACATCTCAGTTGCTTCCAGATTTTAGGCAATTATAAATAAGGCTACTATAAACATCCATGAGTAGGTTTCAGTGTGTATATAAATGTTTAACTCACAGGAAGCATGATTGCTGGATTATATGTTAGACTTTTTAGTTTTAGAAGAAAACTGCCAATGTACATTCCAGCATTACCACACCATTTTGCATGCCTAGTAACAGTAGATTATAGTACCTGTTGCTTTGTGTCCTTGCCAGAAAATGGTATTGTCAGATATATTTTGTAAATTTTAAAAATTTTAGCTATCCTAGTAGGCATATGAAGGAATTTCATTATTTTCATTCATAATTCTCTAATAGCATAAAGTTGAGCATATTTTCATAAATTTATTTGCCACATTCTTTGCTGAAGTATCTGCTCTCTCATCCTCCCTTCCTTCCTTCTTTCCTTCCTTCCTTCCTTCCTTCCTTCCTCCCTCCCTCCCTCCCTCTCTTCCTTCCCTTTCTTTCTTTTTTTCTAAATCTGTGGTTTGCCTTTTGATTTCTTATAATATTTGTGGAGCAGAAAATTAATTTTAATAAAGCTTAAAGTGCTGGATGGTTTCAGTTGTCAACTTGACACGCCTGGGTGGAAGGAACCTCAATTGAGGAATTACCTCCACTGGATTGGCCTGTGGCCATTTGTGGGGCATTTTCTCAATTGTTTATTGATGTGGGAAGATCCAGCCCCCTGTGGGTGGTGCCACCCCTGGGCAGGTGGTCCTGTGTTGTATAAGAAAGCAGGCCAGTAAGCAGCTCACTTCCATGGTCTGTGCTTCAGGTTCCTCCCCTGAGTTCCTGCCTTGGCTTCTCTTGATGATGGTCTGAGCTGTAAGCCAAATAAATATTTTCCTCTCCAAGTTGGTTTTGGTCGGTGTTTTTAATCACACAATAGAAAGTAATTAAGGATGTCTAATTTATTGATTTTTAAATTGATAATACTTGTACTTTTTACCAAATCTGGTATCTAGATTTTCTTTGAAGTTTTTTTGTTGTTGTTTTTGTTTGTTTTTATTTTTTATTTTATGTGGTATTTATTTTTTCATCTTTTGTTTGTTTTGCTTTTCTCTAGACAGGGTCTCATGCACCTCATTCTTGCCTTAAACTCACTATATAGCCAACAATGATCTTGAACTCCTGATCCTCCTGCCTCCATTTCTCAAGTTCTGATATTATAGGAGTTCAATATCATTCCTAGCTACAAGCTTTATAGTTTTTGTTAGTTAGTTAGTTAGTTAGTTAGTTAGTTAGTTAGTTGTTAACATTTTTGAAATGTGTAAGGTCTATGTTTAGGTTTTTTTTTAATGTCTCGCTTGTTCAAATTTGTTGAAAAGATTATTTTCTCTCCATTGAATTGCCATTGCTCCTTGATCAAGAATAATTGACTGTACTTGAATGGATCTCTTTCTCATCTGTTTATTCTGCTTAATTGATCTACATATCTGTTCTTCCATCAATACCTGCTAGCTTGGTTAGGTAGCTTTATAGTAAATTCTTTTATTTATTTATTTTTTTTGATCCTTTTGAGACAGGGTCTCCCTGTAGCCCCAACTGTCCTGGAACTCACTATGTAGACCAGGCTGGCCTTAAATTCACCGAGATCCACCTGCCTCTGCCTCCCGAGTGCTGGGATTAAAGGTATGTGCCACCATGCCCAGCTGCTTTATAGTAAATTTTAAGTTGAAGAACGTGAGTCATACAATTTTATTCTTCATCAGTATTGTGTTAGACAGTCTATGTCTTTTGAATATACACTTTCTAGTCAGTTTTTCAAGCTCCATAAAAATAACTTTCTGGAGCTTTGATTGGGATTTTATTGAATTTATACAGCAAATTGGGGAAAATAGACATTTTATTGCTATTGGGTTTTCCAATCCATGAACATGGATTATCTCTTCATTTGTTCAGATTGTTTCATCAGAGTTTTTACTTTTGCCCTCATAGATCCTGCATATATTTTATGTGTATTTTTATTGAAATTCTGTGCATTTCATATAAAACATATTAATCATCTTTATACCCCCTCCTCCAGACCCACCTATAGCCTGCCTCACTGGATTTCATGTATTCTGTCATATATGTTAAGGCCTATAGAGTCAAGTTAGTGTACCCAGATGTCCCTCAGTGCAAGTTCATCCATTGGGGTCAAGTCAGCCTAGAGTCACTCCCTTAAAGAAGATCATCTCTCCCTCACCCAGCAGTAATCAGTTGCCAATAGCTCTTTGGCTAAGGTTGGGGCCTTTTGCCCATTTCCCCATGGCACACACTACCAGTAAGATGCTGAAAATCCTGCATATATTTTTGTTATACTTCCATTTAAATATTTTACTTTTGTCATTCTTCATTCTAGTAGGTAGTATCATTTTTAAAATTTCAAATTCCAACAATTTATTGCTGACATAAAGAAAAGCAATTCACTTTCTTATATTAGCCTTGTATCTATGACCATTTCTACACTTGTTTATTAGTTTCAGGAAGTGTCTACAGCCATTCCACTCTGAACACACTAATCTGGTCCAATTCCAGGAACTTTTTGTTTGTTTAATATTTTGGAATTTTACACGTGGAAAATGTGCACATGTTCCATGAACAAAGGCTGTTTTATTCCTTCCTACCTAATATATATTTATTATTATTATTATTATTATTATTATTATTATTAGCCTTTTTTGAGACAGGTTCTCCCTGTAGCTCCAGTTGGCCTGGAACTCACTATGTAGACCAGGCTGGCCTTGAACTCACATAGATCCACCTGCCTCTGCCTCCCAAGTGCTGGGATTAAAGGCATGCCAGCCTGGCATATCTCTTTATTCTTATCTCATTGCTCTATCTCAAAGTCCTCTAGCTAGGACTTTCAGCATGATGATCATAGGAATATTGAAAGAGAACCTCATTGCCCCATTTTTAATCTTGGGCAAGTATCCAGTTTCTCATCATGAAGTATGACACTAGCTGTAGGGTTGTTTTGTTTTGTAATGTGAGAATTTTTTCCTGCTCTATTATTTCCACATAATGGCTAACAACCATCTGTTACTCTAGTTCTAGGGTGTTTGACGTCCTCTTCTGGCCTCTGCAGGCATTTCATGACATGGGTACACTAACATAGATGCTGGTGTAACACTCATACACACAAAATATAAATAAATGAGATTTCAATATCTCTCATCAGAGTGGTGCATTTATCTCACTGATGACCAGCTGATTTTGAGGATTTTTAAAGATTTTTTTAATCAAGTTGGGAAGTTCACCTTCTGTTTAGTTATGAATGGATATTGGATTTTTTAAAATGCTTTTTCTATATCAATTGATATAATTACATTATTTCTTCTTTATTTTGCTGATATGGTGCATTACACTAGTTGATTTTTTAAATGTTTAATCAGCTTTCCCTACTTGGAATAAGTCCCATTTGGTCATGGTTTATAATTCTCTTTATACTTTTGGATTTGCTAACATTTTGTTGAGGACTTTTATATCTGTGCTTACCTCTATGTCTGTAGTTTTCATTTCTTATAATGTTTTTCTCTTGGTATTAGAGTAATGTTGACTTCATTTTTATGAGTTAAAAAATATTCCCTCAGATAGTCAGTTTTGAGAGTGAGGGCAGGGTTTATTAAGCAAATGAAACTCAACTGACACATACACAAATTCCATGTCTTGTAAGAGCACCTAAGATAGTATAGTTAAGTAACAGTGAGCCTTCCAGACACATCATATCTTAGTTTCTAGCCCAGATCTACCATGCCATCTGCATGATCTCAGATCTATTAACTGTTAATTCAACAAATAATTATTGAACATATGCCAGGTACTGGGAGAAAAACAGTGAACAAAAAAAAAAAAGGAAACACCTGCCTTCTTTCACCTTATATCTATTTTTTAATGCAATGATCTATTGAAAAAATGGTCTGCACTTCATTTTTCCCATATCTATAAAATAAAAATGACAAAATAGCTGCCTTATGGGATTGCAACCATTGCATAAGTTAGCAACCGTTAGTATTAGTATGTATTGGCTGAGTTCAGCAGATACAGTCTAAGTCTAAGAGATTCCCAGGCCATCCTTCCTGCACTGCTTCTGTGGCCCTGTCATTTCTGGCTCTCTGTTTCTTCAGTTGACCCTTGTGATCTCTAGGTTCACTAGCCTATCTTATGAAATTCCTTTGTTGACCTAGAGTTATCTTGCCTAGCAGACTTTCTGCTTTTAGAGTTACCAAATGTTTGCACTTTTTAAAACCCTCTCTCTCTCTCTCTCTCTCTCTCTCTCTCTCTCTCTCTCTGTGTGTGTGTGTGTGTGTAAAATGTGGATGTGTATTTGTGTGTATGAATGCAGGCACACACATGCCCCAGCATGAGTGTACAGATCAGAAGACAGCCTTGGTGTCTGCCTTTGTCTTTTACCTTGTTTGGGACAGGGTCTCTTGTTTTTGGCTGCTCTGTATGGCAGGCTAGCTGGCCTGTGAGCTTCCAAGGATTCTCCTATATATGCCTCTTGCCTTGATGTAGGAGAACTATAGTTATGGATACATCCTACTCTCTCCAGCTTTATGTAGGCTCCTTGGATCTGAACTCGAGTCCTCATGCTTGTATGGCACATGCTGTATCCACTGAGCCATCTCCTCCCACATTGCATTTTTGAAAATGAATGGGATGAGAAATACAATTTACTGATGATCCAAAGGTCTTTGCCAATATGCTCTGAAAATTGTGGACTTTTGACCTGCCCTAAGTTATAGTGTTAATGGATTCTATTAGTTTTCTCTAGTCATCACTGAAAAATAAGTCTGTAATATGATCTCTGTTGGCTAACTTTCCATGCTTAGCAAAATCCAGAGGAAATGGGAAAGAAAATTCACTCCCTACTGATACTGTCCCAGAAACCCAGAGCTCTTCATCTTTACTGTGTCCACAAAGATCCCCAAAACAACATCTGCTCAGCCTGATAGAAGCTCTGCACTACCTAGAGAACAAGCTATGTAGAGATAGGTAATTATAAATAAAGTCTTATTACTATCTTTGGCTTGGCATCATTAAACACAATAACCAGGTTTGAATGACCCATTCATTGCCCTGGATTTCATTACCAGCCCAGATGGCATCCCTGAACCCTAATCCTCAGCCCATCTCCTTAGTGGTCCTCAGCTGTACTTCTTGATTCTGCATCAAATCAGCCCTTTGCTCACAACTCTCCACCCTGGAAGTCGACATTTTTAGTCTCTGACTAAATTTCCTATTACATTTCTCTCCTTTCTTTTCCTGGAAGACCGCCTAATGCCAACGTTGAGAAAAAGTCTCTTTTAATCTCTGATTTTCATTTCTTTTCCTGTCTTCTAGCATTTAGACCTTTCAGGGTCACCCTTTCTCCACTTAATACACCAGCTTCTCTTCAGTCTCCTGCTCTTTGCATTCTTTCTCTTAGTTTCCTTTATATTTCTCACAGTTGAATATGTACTCGTAATCACTGCAACTGAACAATATCTGGAGACCAGTCTGCTTGACAGCCTGGTGGATCAGTCACCTATGAGCTTGGCTGATAGAGGCTGCCCTGGGTCAGCTCCTGGGCGACCCCTGCAGACTTCTTGCATTTGTAGGGACATCTGGAGATGTCATCATCAATAACCTAAGTCTTTTAGGTTAACAAAAGTGGTGTCAGGAAAGACAGTAGGCACACAAACCAGGCAGCAAAGGAGTAAGGGACTTGGGAGAGACACGGCAACAACCAGAGCTCTGAGGCACCTGTTTCCTCCAAATACTCCATCCCATGCCAGGTATGGTGGCACTCACCTTTAATCCTGACCCTCAGGAGGCAGAGGCAGGCAGATCTCTGTGAGATCAAGGCTAGCCAGGTCCACATAGTGACTTCCAGGAGGGCTAGGACTAGGGAGACGCTGCCAAAACAAAACAAAACAAAACCAAAATATTCCATCCCTTGCCAGGTTTCTTACTTTCTCTAGGTAAGAAATTGAAAAGAGCTCTGGATACCAACACTGTAACATTCTGGATACCAACACTGTAACCCTATAGGCACACTTAAAGAAAGCTGGGTGGGCAGGTGAAATTCACCTCTTGGGAAAGCAAAGAATGTATCTCAAAACTAGGAATAAAAGGATCAATTAAATTATCAAACTGCTCTTCCCGAAAGTGCTAATTTTAGCAATCCAAAGTGAGCTGTAATTATGTTGGATGGGTAGTAAAGAACGTTGAGTTTTACTTCTGGAATTTTCTTTTTAATTATGGTAAAGTAATCACATAAAATTGATCATTTTAGCTTTTTGGGGGGGGTCTTTTTGAGACAGGGTCTCCCTGTAGCCCCAGCTGTCCTGGAACTCACTATGTAGACTAGGCTGGCCCTGAACTCACAGAGATCCACCTGCCTCTGCCTCCCAAGTGCTGGAATTAAAGGCGTACGCCACCACACCTGGCTCATTTTAGCTATTTTAAGCGTACAATTCTATGACATTAAGCACATTCACAGTGCTTTGCAAGAACCACCAGTCTTCAACTTCTACAACTTTTTCATTATCCCAAGCAGAAATATGTGCTTTTTAAGCAACAACCATATCTACCTTCAGCCTTTAGTAACCTCTATTCCAACTTCTGTCTCAGTGAAATTGCCTGTTTTTAATACCACATAAAGATGGAATCATATGAGCCAGGTGTGGTAGTGCATGCCTTTAATTCCAGCACTTGGGAGGCAGAGGCAGGTGGATCTCTGAGAGTTCAAGGCCAGCCTGGTCTCCATAGTGAATCCAGGCCAGCTGTGACCCTGTCTCAAAAAGACAAAAAAAAAAAAAGTGAAATCATATAATATTTGTCCTTTTATATCTGTGTTATTTTACTTAGCATCACTGAGATCAAATCCAGGACCTTGTTCATATTAGGCAAGTGCTTTTCCACTGAGTCTCAGGCCCAGTCCACTGCAAAGGCCCAGTCTACTGCAATGATTTTGAGAATGCAGTTTTTACATATTTCTATTCCCTACCTCTTTATCATGCTTGTCTCAGTAAACAAGGGAGGCTGCCTTTGAAGATTTTCATGAGCTTTGGAGAAGAAAGATGTCAGTGTATGAGCCTTGGGCAGCAATAAAGATGTCAATCTAGGAAGATGAAGAATGAAACCAAGTGTGTAAAGATGTCAGGCTATGAAGTTAGGAAATTCTTGTGGAGATCATGGTTCATGTATCTTGAGTACCAGGAAGACTGCATGAGGAAGAAGATGGGTAAGAGAAATTCACCATTCAGTTCACAGAAATGCCAACCAACTCCAATAGGCAGCTGGCATCTACCTCCACAGGAAAGAGGTTTCCTGAACTGGAAGGAAGGAAGTTCCCGTGAACTTGGATCTGGTTAGAATATCGAAAGAGATAGAGGCAAAATAGAAATTAAGATGCCAAAATGAACCCCGCCTACTTTCTAAGTTCTCTTCTAATCCATTCTCATCTTTTGGGAGACCTTTAAATTGAAGTCTTAACAATGAGGGACGGGGCCGTTGAGATAATTCAGCAGGTAAAGCACTTGCTGAGCAAGTCCGGCAACCTGAGTTCAGACCCCAGAAGCCAAAGATGGAAGGGGAGAACTGACTTCACAAAGTAGTTCTCTGACCCCCACATATGTGCCATGGTACTTGTGCATGTACACACACCACACACCCACACACATACATACACATCATACACACATTAATTATAATTATAAAATTTTAAAGTATTTTTTAAAAGTTTTAAAATGGAGTAGGAAGCGAAAGGGGAAAGAGTCAAGTAGGAGGAAGGAATATGTGGGAGATGAAAGAAAGGCATGGGAATGCCATCAGCTAGACTTCTAGCTGCTTCTGCCTTGCTTCATCCAGAGAGGGGAGGCAACACTGCCAAGTGTGTAGAAGGAAGCACACTGCCTGGAAAAGTTGATATTTAGGCTCTCCTCTGCCACTTTTTTTTTTTATAGACTGTACTTGGGACCTCAGCTTTCTAACTCTTAAAATGACTTTATCCTTTGCATCATAAGAAACTGAATTAGTTTGCCACAGTTGCCACTACAAAGCACTAAAAAACTGAGTAGCTTAAATGATATGAATTTATTTAAATTTCTTTTTATCAAATTTTGGTGTATTTCATACATAAAATTATCTTTATACCCCCTTCCTGCTTCCCTTTGGCACCCTCCCATAGCCCCCCCCCACTGGGATTCATATATTCCGTCATTTGTATTAAGGCCTATTATGTAAAGTTAGTGTCCCGAGATGTCCCTCAGTGCAAGTTCAGCCTATCTAGAATCTCTCCCTTCAAGACCAGCTCTTCCTCACCCAGCAGTATCATCTGCCAATAATTCTTTGACTAAGATTGCGGCTTGCTGTTCATTTCCACAGTTCTCTGCTAGTTTTTTGTCTGCCTAAGTTTGCATGGGTCCTGTACATGCCTACACCATTGCTGTATGAGAAGGGTCCCAGGCGTCTGTAGGACCATTTCCATATAGTCATGTACCTCCTCCCTGGCTCTTACAATCTTTCTGCCCCCTCTTCCACAATGGTCCCTGAGCCCTGGGTGGGTGGACCTCAATATAGGAGTCCTGTCCAAGGACCCACACGCTATGGACTCTTATTCTTTGTGTTTTGGCCATTTGTGGCTTTTAAACAATATGAATTTATTTTGTTGTAGTTCTGGAGGCTACAAAGCTGAGCTCAAAATGTCTGAAAGGTCACACTGTCTGAAGATACTAGGGAAGGGTCTGGTCCAGGCCTAACTTCTAGCTGCGGGGAGTACTTTGACCGTGGCAGTGAAACTTCAAATCTTCACATGGTATTCTCCCTGCATGTGTGTATCACTTCACATGATCCTTTATTTAAGGACATCAGTCATCAGTTTAGGGGTTTATCTTGTACCATTATGACCTTATATAATTAACTGCATCACATGAGGTGCTATGAGGTACTTGGGTTGAAGACTTAAGCTTATAAATTTTGGAAATATACAATCCAACCTATAACAGGAACAATTCCATTGTTTTAATTCTCACCATTTCCATGGCGATGCCTTAATACTGAGACCTACAGAGGGATATCCAAGTCCTTCCAAGCCACAGCCCAAGAACAGAGATTCTTCTGTTCTGTAGTGTCCTGCCCTGCTTCCTGGGAAGGGACTGAAGAGTGAGTACCCATTGAGGCCATAGTCCTGGCTCCCCCATGTTACCTCTGCTTTCATCCTCACTTGAAGTCATTCTTTGTGATCTACTCAGAGGGTCAACCCTATTTTCAACTAAGTATCATGTCTTTGATGGTGAGTTTAAATCTCATTTTAGTTTCATTTTATTTTTTTCCTGATAGTTCTAAGGCGCAGGGTAAAGAGGAGACCAGAAGCTGGTCAGGGTCTACCTGAATGTCACAATCCTCAAGTTACTTGCTGTCTCCAGGAATGTGTGAGTTTGGGTAGAGAAAGAGCCATGGGCCAGAGTACTGGGGCCCTGCCTGGGTACCCTACAAACAAGGCCTCTGCTGGGAAGCCCAAGGACAGCATTTGGTCACCAAAGACCTGGGAGGAAGGAACCTCTAAAAGGGGAAAGCGTTTTGGAAAATGAAGATGGAATTGAGACAAGCCAGGACTATTAAAGCAAACATTTATTAATTATTCCTAGGACTTCTGAAGTTTGAAGACACTGTCAGGTATGCCTTAACCTAAGAAGGAACTTATAAAAGATTCCATCTAATTGTTACTTTATAGGAATAGAACTTTTCCTAACAGAGAAAGAATAATAAAATTGAATAAAAAGGCCAGACATGAGGCTGGAGAGGTGGTTCAGCAGTTAAGAGCACTGGCTGCTCTTGCAGAGGACCCAGGTTCAGCTTCTAGCACCCATGTGGCAGCTAACAACCATTTGGAGCTTCAGTTCTAGGTGATCTGATGTCCTCTTCTGGCCTCTGTAAGCATCATATGGTATAGGTGCACTTACATACATGTAGGCAAAACATGCATACACATTTTTTTAAGGCAAAAGAAAAAAAATGCCAGAGGTGGTGGTGCACACTGGGAGGCAGAGGCAGATGGATCTCAAAGCCAACTTGGTTTACCTAGCAAGTTCCAGGGCAGCTGGGGCAACAGGGAGATGCTGTCTCAAAAAACAATTGAATAAAAAGGTAAAAAAATTACCCAAGGTACTGGACCAACATTTCTACAGGAGAAACAGAATGGCCACAGTGGCTTGAAGTAGCTTTTCTCTAGTGTTATCCAGCTTGGCATTTTTTCTAGGGATGGGAAAAGAGAAAAGGTCTCATGATGGTGAAAACAAATGTGAGTAGACAATAAGCCTTGTGAGGTGAAGAAAAAAGTACATATATATATATATATATGAAACCTTATAAAATGAAAGAAATCTGTAGCAATGAGCCCAGCCTCTGTATGGCATAAGATAATCTCTAAGTGGCTTCCAAATCAGTGCTTTATGTGTCTATTAACTGATAGAAGGACTTAAGAGCTTGACTTAGAAGTCAAATAGGCTGGAATTTCATTTTCTTAAACCTTTGTTTTACTGACCTTAGAATGGAAATATTTCTGTTGTGGGATTACTATAGCAATTTTACAAGATAATATACATAAAACATACAGTACTTTGACCCACTGTAGATATTGAATAAATGAAAGGTAGTTTTTATAATTTACTCAGGCACCACAAGGGGTGTGTGTGTGTGTGTGTGTGTGTGTGTGTGTGTGTGTAGACATATGAAAGCCAGAGGGATGCTGGGATTTCTTCCTGAATTGGTCACAGGTATGAGCCACCATGCCCAACTTTTATGTGAGTGCTGGTGATTCAAACTTGAGTCCTCATACTTGTGCAGCAAGCACTTTACCCACTGAGCCATCTCCCCAACCCCACGATGCTTCTTAGCTACAAAAACTTACAAGCATATGAATTACTCAGTACACTGAGATAGTATGCAACAAAGCAAGGCTACACAAAATACTCAAATAGGAAAGGGTCTTTTGTTACTTTTCCAGGCTGTTGTTTTATGGCCACAAGGGACTCACTCCATCTATTTCTTCTCATCTAGCTGAATTCTGATCTAGAGGCTAGAACAGCATAGCACTATAACTATCAACCATGTTTTCACTGAAAAGATGCAGTCTACTTTCTTTCCAGAGTACATGTTGGGTTGTTGGCCAGTAGACAGGGCAACTAGGGCCATGTCCTGCAGAGAAGTTGCAGCACTATTCTTTGAAGGAGTAATTAAGGTAGAACTCCTGGGTTCTTGTTTAGTATTACAGAATCAGCACTCCCCACCCCACCCCCACCCACCACTGACTGACCTGGAAGGGAAAGAGAAACGCCCTCCCTTTTGGGGGTGCAGGAGGGAGGTGAGGCCTCTGTGAGTACCCAAGCACTTCAGGGATACCTTGTTGGGAAGGGTTCATCCCTATCACCTATCTTTTAATTATTTACAACCTTTGATCATGTCCCTACTATGTTCTACCTACATTTCTGGACTCTAGGAAGTTTTTAATGTGGTGTGAAATCTTTAAGGAAAATAATTCAGGGAAATGGAATTTTATGTTGGGATCTGTTTGTCATAGCTTGTTTATTGTTAGTTTATGGGAAAAACTCAAAACGATTTAGGGATATGGAGAAACTGTGGCAAAGATGGGTGATGAAAGGAAGGAAGGGAAGGAAGGAGAATGGAAGAAAATGATTGGTGGTATGTGCAGCAGTGCACAGTAGGGGAACTGAAAGGATCTATAAGGATTGGTCCTGAATCTTGGACAAGAACAAACTAGAAATCTAAGTTCCTTGGAGTTCTGTGGGTAGTAACCCTGGGAAAAGAATCTGTTCTCATTGGGTTACAGTTCGGATGTGGAGAGTCCCAAAGGGTGCATGTGTTTCACATGGTCCTCAGCTGATGGTGCTATTGGGAAGTGATAGAAACATTAGCAGTTAGGACCTAATTTGAAAAAGTAGGTCACTGGGGAGTGCCCTGGAAGAAAGTATGGAGACCCTGAGCCCTTTCTTTCTATTTTTGCTTCCTGCCCACCATTTAGCAAGCAGTTTCTTCCCCATGTGATCCCTGCCATGATGCACTCTCTAGCCAGAAGCCCGAAGGAAACAGAGGCAAATGACCATGGACTAGAACTTCTGAACCTATAAGCCAACATTATCTTTCTTCTTTTCAAGCTGTTAATTTCAGGTATTTTGTCACAGTGATAGAAAGGTGACTATATATCCTTCCAGCAGAAGGCACATACAAAATGGAAATGTCCGTAGATACAGTTAAAAAGAATTAGGGACTTGGAGAACACAGCTCAGTCAATAAAGCACTGGCCTTGCAAGGCTGAGGGCCTGAGTTCAAAGTCTATAACCCATGTTTTAAAAAAGCCAGACTGGGGCTGGAGAGTTGGTTCAGCAGTTAAGAGCACTGGCTGCTCTTGCAGAGGACCTGCAAGATAGCCAACAACCTTCTGTAACTCCAGTTCCAGGGGATCCAATATCTTCTGACCATGGGCATTGCACAACACAGGTGCACTTACAGACATGTAGTCAATACACTCATACACATAAAACAAAATAATAAAATATTTTTTAAAAGCCAGGCACGGTGGTGCATGTTTGTAATCTCAGCACTAATAAGGCGAAAACAGGTGGGTTCCTGAGGCTCACAGGCCAGTCAGCCTAGCCTACATGGCAAGTTCCTGGTCAGTGAGAAAACCCACTACAAAAACAAACTAGTTGGAAGAGATGGCTCAGAGGTAAGAGTACTTACTGCTCTTGTAGAGAATCTGGATTCGGTTCCCAGCACTACATGGTAGCTCACAATTGTCCTTAGCTCCAGTTCCAGAGGACCTGAAACCTTCTGTGGTCTCTACAGGCACAAAGCATGCATGTGGTGCACATACATACTGTAGGAAAACATATTCATAAAATAAAAATAAATATATTTTTTAAAACAAATTAAAGGAAGGTATGCCTTTAATCCCAGCATTTGGGAGGTAGAGACAGTAGCATTCTACGAATTCAAGGCCAGCTTGGTCTACATAGCAAGTTCTAGGCCAGTCTAAGCTACATGGTGAGATTCTGTTTCAAAACAAATAAGGTGGATGACTCCTAAGAAACAACACCCCAGGTTGTTTCTCTGGCCTCTACATGCTTGTACACATATTTACACACTTATACATAAGCATCCAAATATACATGTGCACACACATGCACACTCAAGGACTATCATCCTAAAGTTTGCCTTGGCCTTCAGAAGAGACATTCCTCTTAGTCACTTTGATCTGAAGCAAGGTAGGAGGGAAGTGAGAGCTTGTGCTGATTTGACTACCACAGAGTGAAAAGGTGGAGAGACACAGCTTCGGGTATTGTTTGCGGGTAGAGGGCTGAGACAATGAGCCCAGAGTGATGGGGTAACTAGGGAGGTTCTGGATGCTCTGATTGATGCTGGGTTCCAAATGACTTTGTTGAATTAGGTTGTTTGACAAACAAAACAGCTTACTCTTTTTTTTAGTTTGCAGTTAAGAACTAAGATCTTGGGGCTGAAGAGATGGCTCAGTGCTTAAGAGCATTGACTGTTCTTGTAGAAGGCTTGGGTTCAGATCCCAGCACCCACATGGTGACTAACAACCATTGGCAACTCCAGTTCCAGGAGATCTGATGCCCTCTTCTGTCCTCCATAGGCACTGCATGACACAGGTGCACTTACGCACATGCAGGCATCACTCATACACATAAAAGAAAAATAAATAAATAAATAAAAAAGAAATTTAAAAAAGAACTAAGATCTGGAAAGGAAGAATATTCCAGAATTAGATCCTCTCTCACTCTCCTACATGATTTCAGATTCAGGTAAGATGTAAATGTCTACAGTTCTGAAAGATGGTTTGAGGGAAGATAAATGAAATGGCATCATGGGGACGAGGATATAACTTGGTTGGTAGAGTGCTTACCTAACATGCATGAACCCTGGTTTCAATCCCCAGCACCATATAAACTGGATATGTGGTTGCCTGTAATCTCAGCACTGGGGAGGTAGGGGCAGAAGGATCAGAAGTTCAAGGCCATTCTCAGTTACACGGTGAGTTCAAGGCACCTTGGGATACAAGAGATCCTGCCTCAAACACACACACACACACACACACACACACACACACACACACACACTCTAACAAGTGAACAAACCAACCAACCAATAAGAAACAACATCATGGTACTTCCTGGAATTCTTGCTATTAATGTGAAAGGTAAAATAATAAACCTCTTACAAGGTAATATAGGTGAATGTCTTTTTTCTGAGATAGTCCTGGCTGGTCTGGAACTCTCTATGTAGATCATGCTGGCCTTGAACTCTCAGAGATCAGGCCTGCTTCACTTCCCAAGTGCTAGAATTAAAGGCATATGCCACCATACCTGGCAGGTGAATACCTTTATGACCACATGCCATATTAAAAAATCACCAATATTGCTAGGCATGGTGGCACATGCCTTTAATTCCAGCACTCAGGAGGCAGAAGCAGGCAGATCTCTGTGAGATCAAGGCCAGTCTGGTCTACATAGGGAGTACCAGACCAGCTGGGGCTACAGAGAGACCCTGATTTAAAGCATAACAACAGGGGCTGGAGAGATGGTTCAGCGGTTAAGAACACTGGTTGTTCTTGCAGAAGACCCAGGTTCAAATCCCAGCACCCACATGGCAGCTAACAACTGTCCATAACTCCAATTCCAGGGGATCCGACAGCCTCTTCTGTCCTCCATGGGCATTGAATGACATGGGTGCACTTACCTCCACACAGGCAATAGAGTCATACACATTAAAAAAAAAAAGTAATTGAGACATGGTTAAATATTCACTAGAAGGGCTGAAAGTTTTTTTTTTTAAAGCTTTCAAATGGTGAGAATCAGAACTGAAACTTTCATACACTACTGGTGGAAGTCAAAATTAGTAGACTCCTCCTTGAAAAAAGTTTGGCATTCTCTACCAAACTTAAAGATTCTTGGATATTCCCCCAAGTAAAGGCTTGCATATGAATGGTTAGTTGTAATAGCTAAAAACTGAAGGCAACCCTAGTCAAGATACTATTGCTATGAATTAATTATTCCAAACTTCACGGACTGAGACAACCACCATCTTATCATGCTTATGAGTCCTGTGGCCCATGAGTCTAGAAAAGGCCTAGAAAGGACTATTTGTTGCAGCTCCACATCTGGTTTCTCTTAGAAAGACCCAAAGGCTCTAACTCAATGAAACAGAGCTTGGATCAGCTAAAGGCTTGTCAATGCATACATCCAGTTCATAATGCCAGATGTTGATCAGGAACTTAGCTATGTCCATTTTCCAAAACACCTTCATGTTATAAGCCTCTCCATGTTATAAGCCTGACTTTCTCACAGCAAGGTGAGTTCCAAGTGCAAGCATTCTAGTACATGCTGTTTTAAATAACCTGGATGGATGTGGTGGCACATATCTGTAGTTTCAGTACTTGGGAGGCTGAAGCACAAGGATCATGAGTCTAAGGCCAGCTTAGGCTATATAGCAGGAACCTGTCTCCAAAAACAAAACAAAAACAAAAATATTAAACAAAACCCCCTTCACTCTTGTTGTACTACATTGGCTGAGGCAGAGGAAATGAGGCAGATTCAATATGAAGAGACATAGATTTCGCCTCTTAAGAGAAGAAATGACAAGAATACTTTGTAAAAAAAAGAACTCGTGTGTTTGAGAGATAGTGTTGTGGCCACCTTAAGATAACACAATCTCAAAAAAGTCAAATGTACCTCGTAATAGAATGGGTACCTATATGGTGGAACAGTAATTACAGTGGGCAACTATACAACAAAGATGAAGAAAGAACAGTTAAGTGAAACAATATGGTTCAATTTTTTCGTGTGCTGAACAAAAGAAGCCACATGAAGAAACACATATTAATTCTATATGGATTGCTTTTAAAGTAAAAGTGTATTGTTTCAATAGTCAAAGGATAGCTACTAGGTGCTGAACATTTCTTTTTTTTTAAAAAATGTTTTATTATTATTATTTTTTTATGTGTATGAATGTGTTGCCTGCATGTATGTAAGTGCACCCATCTCATGCAATGCCCACAGAGGTCAGAAGAGGGTGCTGGATCCCCTGGAACTGGAGTTATGGATGGTTGTTAGCCACCATGTGGGTGCTGGGAATTGAACCCAGGCCCTCTGCAAAACCAGCCAGTGTTCTTAACTGCTGAATCATCTCTCCAGCCTACATTGATATCTTTAAAACATTTTTTCAATTCATTTATTTCTATTTTATGTGTATGAGTGTTTTGCCTGCATGTATGTAGGTGCACCCATGTGCACAATGCTTGAGAAGGCCAGAAGAGAGCATCAGAACTCCTGGAACTAGAGTTACAGACAGTTGCTAGTTGCCATGTGGGTGCTGGGAACTGAACCCTCAGGTCTTCTGCAAAAATAGTCAGTAGTATTAGGTGCTGAGCCATCTATCCAGCCCCTGAACATTCTTCTTGACCTGGGAGTAACTTTCAACTTTCATTTCTGTTGTAAATCATTGAGCTATACAATTTTGTTTTGCATACTTTTCTGTCTTACTTTATAACAAAAAGTTAAGAAATTAATCTCCCGGGTTCGAATCCCAGAACCCACATGGCAGCTAACAACTGTCCTTAACTCCAGTTTCAGAGGATCCAACAGCCTCTTCTGTCCTCCGTGGGCACTGCATGACATGGGTGCGCTTACCTACATGCAGGCAATACACACATACACATAAAATAAAAATAATGAATAAAATATTAAAAAAAGAAATAAGTCTTCTAGTACTGAGAACTAGGGTATTGTATGAAGGACTGAACTTAAGACCTCTAGCACTTAACTATACCCTCAGCCTTCTTCTTACTTTTTCTGTTGAGACAGGGACCAACTAAGTTGTCTAGGCAGGCCTTGAACTTTTGATCCTCCTGCCTCAGCCTCCTGAGTATCTGGGATTACAGGACTGTGCAACAGGCCCAACTATTAAGTTTATTCGAAAAAGAATTTATTACGAACTCTAGAAACATTACTCAGCAAGACAGCAGAATAATATATTGTTTCCAACTCTAAAAATTCTATTGGTTTTTTTTTGGTTACATTATTTTTAATGTCTACTTGTCTTATTAAGTCTTTGTACTCAACATGTAAAACTTGCACATGTTACATACTGGCCTATACAAATTATGAGTACTTAATAGCATTTTGCATAGTTTGTAGACATGTAATTTTTTTTTTTTTTTTTGGTCTTTTTGAGACAGGGTCTCCCTGTAGACCCAGCTGGCCTGGAACTTGCTATGTAGACCAGGCTGGACTTGAACTCACAGAAATCCACCTGCCTCTGCCTCCCAAGTGCTGGGATTAAAGGTGTGCACCACCACACCAGGCTCTGCATGTAATTTTAATGTCTATCTAGCAAATCATTGTGTTTAAATACCACGTTCCTTTACCTTCATATCTTTGGAACTTTCAGTGGTTTCAAATTCTCCAGATCATCATCTTTAAGCTTATTAAGAACTCTCTACATCCTAGACACCCTAAATTCATTATCTAGGCATGCTCTATTCATTATCTCATCTAACACCACAACAACCCATTTTATAGATGAGGAAACTGAAACTTAGAGGTTGGGTAGTTTCCAAGTTTCACAAAGACTAAATTTCATAGTCATATCTATCTCGACACTCATATTCTAGTATTCTTGCTGTCAATCCTCATGCTACATTTGCTTTGAGCTCTTTCCATTCTGCCCTAAGACACTTTCTCCCCTTGAGCTTTTCCAAAGTAGAGTCATCAGGTTAAACAGCTTGATCAAAGCTTGAGGCTTTTATGTGTATTCCAGGTTATTCTCTGTCCAATCTACATCAATTTGTAACACAGTCAGAAGGGGGTTGTTTTTATTTTATTTTTTAAGATTTATTTTGTATTTGCTTTGCCTGCATGCATGTGCAACACATGTGCACCTGGTGCCAGCAGAGGCCAGAGGAGGGCATTGGATCCCCTGGAACTGAAGTTACAGACCATTGTGAGCCACTGTGTGAGTGCTGGAAACCAAACCCGGGTCCTCTGCAAGGGGGCAAGTATTCTTAACTGCTGAGCCATCTTCTCAGTTCCTTATTTTAGTTTTTGAGACAGTCTTACTATGTAGCTCAGGCTAGCCTCAAATTTCAGATCTTCCTGCCTCACCTTCCTGAGTGCAAAGTTCAGGTGTGTGTCGCTATGCCTGGCTCAGAAATCTCTGTCCTCTCCTCTGTACCACTGAGCTATATCCCTGACCAGAAGGTTTAAGGGCCTCTTTGTACAGTTTTGCCCACGATGATAGTCTGTCCTGGTGAATACCTAAATATTATTCTTTCACTTGATTTACTTAGACTACTTTAGATTTTGTTTTCTCTTTCTTCTATGTTATGATTGACTGTTGGTGTCTGGAAGGAAAGATTTAAATATTTTGGTCTTAAATGTTTATTTTGCTTTATGTGTGCATGTGGTATGTGTGCAGCATGCATGTAGGTATCCAGGGCATGCAGAGGCCAGAGGAAGATGTCTGCAGTTCTCCTCTATTGCTCTCAGCCTCATTCCTTTAAGGCAGGGTTTCTTACAGAACCAAAGGTTCACCTGTTTTGCCCAGGCTGGCTAGTGTTCTTGAGATCTGGCTGTCCCTACTCCTCAATACTGTGGTTACAGACATACACAGCTATGCCTGGCTTTTTGCATGGGCACTGGGGATTCCAACTCAGGTCTTCATGCTTGTATAGGAAGCACTCTTATGCATGGAACCATCTCCCCAGTCCCTGATCCCATTTTTTAAAGCAGAATTTTTCTTTTACAATTGCTCTTTTCTACCATGAAATTTTCATTAACTTACAACCCAAAAGTATTTCTTTACATTCTGAACTTTTTATCAGAAGTCCTATTTCTTCATCTCTCAAGACTGTTAAAAACATTGCCCGTTATATTGTTTTGTCATGTAACGAAAGACTTCTAGAGTTCAGTATCAACGAAAATGGCTCTTTTGCCATCAAACAAAATGCTTCCTTTGATCAACTGTAATTATATAACCTTAAATTATCATTTTATTTTTGTTTTGTTGCAAGTACTTCTAATTCAAATTTAAAGTTTAACTAGAACAATGATACTAATCCTGAGGGTCTGATATTATAAACATGGGCTCTCAGAAGGCAGAGATTTTGTCTATTTTTCTTTCCTATTTCAGGGACAGAGCTCTAGATGGAGGAATGTTTCAAAAGACTCTATGGTGGGAGTTTCATTTTTCAAGCATATATACATCATATAATTCTATGGGTGTTTAGCTGGTTTCAATTACAGTGTAAAACCACATCTTGTACTCTGAAGCTCTCTTAAGAGAACAAACTCTACTAACCACTCTGTACTGAACAACAGGGTGTTATATAATTTGAGAATTGTCTTGCTGTTTCACAAAATCATGGAATTGGATTTTATGGATCAAATTGGAATTTATGCCAATTTGAAGCACATGAATGGTAAAGAAGAGATGACTTCCTGGGTTTTGGTGTCTCTTTGGGATTAGGGTGGATTATGGTTCAGTTTACCTTTGGGAGGATTAATCTGAAGGAGGTCCAGCAAGAGGCATCTGAAAAAAAAAAATGTGAACCATCCTGAAATCCACCCTGAGTGGACCATGTACCCTTAGGTTGTCCTCTGAAACCCTTAGGTTGTCTCAGCTCCACCCTTGCCCTTTGGCTCAAGCAATAGTGTGTCTTCCTGGACTCTGGTCTTATACCTAGGGCTGCCCCACCCTCATATTTTAGACACTGTTCTGTCCACTAAGCCCAAGGCCTTTCCTACTTCTTGGCTTTCCCTTGCGCTCCTGATCTCATGCTTTGGTTCCTCTTTGTTGCTCTGGTCCCTTAGTTCAGACAGCTGACACTGCTTTCCTTGTGGGGATCACACCCCCCTCACCCCAGATGTTCAACCTTTGATTTCAGGTCACTGCCTTCCTTGAAAAGGCCCAGGGACACTGCTTCCATAGAGACACCTGCTGTCTTCTGATTCTACATCCTTGTACTTTATTCAGGAGAAAATACAATGTGACCACATCAATGACTTTCTTCTCTTCAAAACGTTTGTTTCACATTATCTTTTTTTTCTACATAAGCAACAAACCACAAAAATTATTGCTGTAAATAATGATTAGGTTAAACTGCATGACATTGTCAACATTGAGTTGAGGGGTGTAGCTAGATAGATCAATTATAGATTGTTTTCTTAGCATGCACATGGCATTGGGTTTCATTTTGTGCCACACTGCTCTGAGGCTTTTGGATTTGTTGTTTCTAAATGATCAGAGTTAATTCCTGGGGCTGGAAAGATGGCTCAGCAATAAAGCACTTGCTGCTCATGCTGCTCTTCCAGAGGACATGAGTTTGGTTCCCAGTACCAACATTGGGCAGCTCACAACTGCCTGTAACTTGAGCTCCAGGGGATCCAACACACTCTTCTGGCCTTCATAGGCACCTGAACACGTGACATACACTTATACAGACCCATACAGACACAGACATACATACACAAAAATGAAAGTAAAATAAAAATCTTCTTTTTAAAATATTTTTTGTTATTTTTATTTTATGTGTATGCTTGTATTGCCTGTGTGTAGGTAAGTGTACCCATGTTGTGCAATGACCGTGATTTAAAATATTTTTTGTTATTTTTATTTTATGTGTATGCTTGTATTGCCTGTGTGTAGGTAAGTGTACCCATGTTGTGCAATGACCGTGAAGGACAGAAGAGGCTGTTGGATCCCCTGAAACTAGAGTTATGGACAGTTGTTAGCTGCCATGTGGGTGCTGGGATTTGAACCTGGGTCTTCTGCAAGAACAACCAGTGTTCTTAACCACTGAGCCATTTCTGCAGCCCAATAAAAATCTTTTAAAAAAGAGTTAACTCCTTAAATTAAATCAACAGACAGATTAGAGACTCTGATCATGTACACACTCTTTTAGTTTTGTTTCCCTGGAGAAACCTGACTGACAGAGTTTGTTACAAGAGTGTTTCTAGAAGAATAAATCCTTTATTTTTACTTTTTTATTGTGTATGTGTATATGTGTGCATTAATGTGTATGTGAACAGGTATGTGCATGTGGCTATGGAGGTCAGAGGACAGCCTAGGGTGTTGTTGCTCAGATGTCTTCCATCTTTTGTTTGGGACAGGGTCTCTTATTGTCCTGTGCTTTCACCAAGTAGGCTAAGCTAAGTGGCCAACAAGTTCTAGGGATCCACTGACCTCCCATTCACCATAGCTGGGATTGCAGTGTGAGCCACCACGCTCGGCTTTTTACATCGGTTCTGGGGATTGGAACACAGGTCCTTATACTTTCATGGGGATACAGAGGAGGGAGAAGTCATTTCTGGTTGGAGGTGGTTCAGAAGATTTTATAAGAAAGGGCTGTGCCTGAACTGAGCCCTAGAAGGTTGCTGCACGTAGAAGGAACTAGATGAGCAAATGTACTGGGATGGGAAGCCCAGAGTGTGTCTGAAGTGACTTCTAGTGTGGCTAGAACTGCTGGAGTCACAGTGAGCAACTCAGGGCAATGCAACCCTGGATTATGTCCTTGAGTGGACAGGTGGTATTTCCACAGACAAAAGGTGAGGTGGGGGAAGTCCAGCCTCCTTGGCCTGCACTCTCCTTGAAGGAGGTAGAGGGAGCCTGCCTGGGAAGTGAGAGCCTTGGTCCAGAGGTGAAACACAACTCACTGCTTTTGGCTTTTTAAGTCCAGAGTAATCAATGGACCAGGATTCTATCTTGAATAAGGTCCGTGGGGCTAGGGAATAGTCCAGAGTTCTAAGAAGGCAGAACAGGGCCAGAACAAAAAAGAGGCCTGGTGATGAGGCCAGTTTAGTACCCATTCTTGATTCCTGGCCTCTTGTCATTCTAAATGGCATCTCAGCTACCTCTGCAGTGAAGAGAGGCCTTCTAATAGATGCTTCTGGGAAAACTTGTGCTTTCCTGGTAAAAAAGGGCAGCTATTTCTGGTTCTGGGTTTTCCTTCTCCTTTTTCTTGTCTTCTTTTCTTCCAGTGCAGGAGCTGAAGCAGCTCTTTTGCAACTGTAAAAAAGAAACATGCCAGTAAAATTTGAGAGATACATCATAGAGATGACTGAGAAAACAGTATTTAAACAGTATTTCTAACTTCTTGACCTATGAAAGGTAAAAAAAAAATGTATGCTTATCCTATAGTTAATATGGCTTGCTATTATTTGCTGGCACTTTCATAACTGCTTGCTAGTCACTAACTTCAGGGTTCTGGGAATAGAAAGAAATCCTGTGGTTTCATCCTTGCTTGATCATCTACAGTTAGAGAGTCAGAACAACACACTTTGCTATAATAAATGTGGTACCACTGTCTGGAGCTTGGCTTATGTTTTGTTCCTTGGAAATTTGTGTGACAGGCAGTCTACAGTGATAAAACTCAACAGTGATCCAAGATACAGCTGCCCCAGGAGTAAATCAATATACAATTACACAAAACTACTGACAACCTAAAGGCACTGGATTAATGCCATTCGGGAGAATGAAATCAAGGTTGACTTTGCCATTAAATGGCAATAAGACTAGGCTCAAAGTTGACCCATTAAAAGTTCTGTAACCATTGTCCAAATCTTATGGTTGTATAAATGTATAAAAAAACCTCCACAAATCATTTACAAGATATGATAATAAAGATAAGGCAAGTTATCTTCCTTGGGTTGATATAAATTTTATACGATAAGGTTTGAGAAATACCTAAACATAAAGTATAAAACAAATTGCATCTTTTTGTTTCTTTTTTATTTTATTTGCATGTTTTGCCTGCATGTATGTAAGTGCAGCGCATGCATGCAATGCTCACAGAGGCCAGAAGAGGGCGTCAGATCCCCCAGAACTGGAGTTATGGATGACTGTTAGCTGCCATATGGGCACTGGGAACTAAATGTGGATCCTCTGGAAGCATTGCTAGTGCTTAGTTGCTGAGCCATCTCTCCTGCGCTGTTTAGTTTCTTGAGACAGGGTCTTGCTATATAGCCCTGGTTGACCTGACACTTGCTATGTGGATCAAGCTGGCCTTGAACTGTGTAAATCCCTCTGCCTCTACCTCCCAAGTGCTGGGATTTATAGGTGTGTGTGCCACCACACTCTTTTCTTCCCTTTCATTCTTTCCTTTTCTTTCTCTCTCTCTTTTTTTTTTTTGGTCTTTTTGAGACAGGGTCTCCTTGTAGCCCCAGCTGTCCTGGAACTCAACTATGTAGACCTGGCTGGCCTTGAACTGACAGAGATCTGCCTGCCTCTGCCTCCCGAGTGCTGGGATCTTTTTTCTCTTTCTTAAAAAAAAAAACAAAACAAAAAAACCTTTTAGGGGCTGGAGAGATACAGCTCAGTAGTTAAGAGCACTGGCTGCTCTTGCAGAGTAAGAGCTAGTAACTGTCTGGAACTCCAATTCCATGGGCTCTGATGCCCTCTTCTAACCTCCATGGGCAATGCACAACATGGGTGCACTTATATACATGCAGGCAATACATTCATACATATAAAATAAAAATAATAAATAAAATATTTTAAATAACCTTTCATTTTCCCCCTTCAGTTTGTTTGAGACAAAATCTTACTCTGTAGCCCAGACTGGTTGGGAACTCACTATGAAGTGGCTGGCTTCTAATTCACGGTAGTCTTCCTGCTTTAGCCTCCTAAGTGCTGGGATTATACGCAGGACCCACCCTTCCTTCCTTCCTTCCTTCCTTCCTTCCTTCCTTCCTTCCTTCCTTCCTTCCTTCCCTTCTTTCTTCCTTTTTTAAAACAGGATTTGAGTTTCATTTTTTTATTTTTGGTCTTTTTGAGACAGGGTCTCCCTGTCGCCCCAGCTGTCCTGGAACTCACTATGTAGACCAGGCTGGCCTTGAACTCACAGAGATCCGCCTGCCTCTGCCTCCTGAGTGCTGGGATTAAAGGTGTGCACCACCACGCCTGGTGAGTTTCACTTAAAAAAAATTTTTTTTATTATTTTTATGTGTATGAGTGTATTGCCTGCATGTAGGTTAGTTCACCCGTGTTGTGCAATGCAGCAGAGGTCAGAAGAGGGCTTTGGATTCCCCTGGAACTGGATGGAGTTAGTTTCACTTTTAACATACAAAGTCAATTTTTGGATATGTTTCCTTTAAAAATGCTTTTAAAGCCGAGAGTGATGGTACCTGCCTGTAATTCCAGAATTCAGGAGGCTGAGGGAGGAGGACTGAGAGTTTGAGGGAATCCTGGGCTTCATAGGGAGACCCTATCTCACAAATCAGTTTTAAAAATGGTTTATGCCATTATGCATTTTAATCAAGTTTGGGATACAGGAGGCATATAGAAACAATAATTTTAAAAAACTTACACAGGGATCTGGAGAGATAGTGCACCAGTTAAGAGCATTTGCTGCTCTTACAGAGGACCTCGGTTCTTAGCACCCATACGGCAGCTAACAGCCATCCATAACTCCAGTTCCAAGGGATCAGACATCCTCTTCTAGTCTTTTCTGGGTTCTGGATTCTACAAATGTAGATAGGATAAGGAGACATGTTTGTTTATCTTAGAAGCAGGCTATCAAATACCTAAGATCAGACTATGTATGGTAGAACATTCTGAATTCATATCTTGACCCCATCCCTTCAGATATTGACCTAGAGTTGATTTGCTCACTTTAAAAACTTACATTCATTGCCAGGTGTGGTGGCACATGCCTTTAATCCCAGCACTCGGGAGGCAGAGGCAGGTGGATCCCTGTGAGTTCAAGGCCAGCCTGGTCTACATAGCGAGTTCCAGGACAGCTGGGGCTACAGGGAGGTCCTGTCTCAAAAAGACCAAAGAAAAAAATAAAAAACAACCCCCCCCCCAAAATTTACATTCATTTATTTGTGTATGCGTGTATGTGTATGCCAGAGTGTCATGTGGAGGTCAGAGGACTATTTGCAAGAGTTGGCTCTCTCCTTCTACCATGTGGGTACCAGGGATTTAACTCAGGTCATCATATTTGGTGGCAAGCACCTGCTGAGCTATCTCAAGAGCCCAGTTCACTTAAAAAAAAAAAAAAAATTAGCCAGGCATGGTGGCGCATGCCTTTAGTCCCAGCACTTGGGAGGCAGAGGCAGG
>NW_008349073.1:2862060-2898048 GCF_000622305.1 Nannospalax galili | reverse complement strand
AAAAAAAAAAAAAAAAATTGTACCCTTCTTTGAAGAAACAGATCATATATCTATTTTATAAAGTATGTAATGTAGGGAAAAGCTGTTAGCAGGCAATGTATTTTGTTTGTATGTTTAGTGCTCAGTAAATTTTGGTCATTATTACTACTAGGATCGATGGTTATGCAGAAATAGAAAATTAATACAAGGAAAAAGAAAACTGGATGAGAAAGCAATTGTGATCAGAAAATGAAGCATTTGGATATAAAATTTCAGCTATAAATGTATAATGCTTCAAATGTTCTGGAGAGAGTGGCTGAACTGGTGAAAAAGTCAAATTCACTATGAATTAGCTCGTGGAGCTGAGAACAGGGTATTGGATAAGCCCTCATCATCAATACTGATGGTGTAAATCCTATGGAATAAATATCCAGTCATCTTTTTGATTTCTTTTTTTTTTTGAACAGGGTGAATTCATCGTATGGAAGGGGCTTTGGAGATATAGGAAGATGCTGACCCAGAAACTTGATCCAGATGTGACCCGTGGGTGAAAAAGTAAACAACTTCTTAAAAGAGCTGTAGTGGAAGTAGTGTCTTCAGTGTTAAATGAACAGTCTTCCGTGTTAAATTAAATGACACTACAGACCTAACGACCTGTGCTCTAGGCACTCCAAGAGCACAAATTCTCCTTAAACACCCTCTTAAATATATGTAGGCCCCGGCTTTCCTTGTCCCATCGTGATCTTCTGACTTAAATAGGTGGGGCTAGGAGAGGGGTCAAGTGCTGCCTGCCTCCTCCCAGACAAGGGAGCATACATAGCAAGGCTTTTCCCAACCTCAGTTGGAACAGTAGGGAAGCCAAAGAACGAGGCCGTTCTCCTCGGTGAACAGGGCGAGTCATTCCTCTAAGAGACACTTACTCCTTCCATCAATAAACACTAGTGGAACTCACAAGCACTAGATCCCGGTGATACGCAGGACGGCAGGGAGTCCCAAGGCCACGACGGGTCAAGGCCCACATCAGCAGGTTGCACAATGGCTGCGACTTTCCAAAGTTCTGTACTCTGCTGAAGCGAATGGTCGGAAGTCGGAGTGCAGCCTACACTGAGATTTCTCCACGACCCCAGCCCCGGCTTCCCGGCTGCTGAGTGTCCACCCGGAACCTTGGCGTCCACGTGCGCTTCCAGAGGGGCCGGGGCGGGGACGGGACCAGACGGGAGGGCGAGGCCGCCCCGCCTTCGGGACTCCCATGGCGCCCCGCGCCCCACCGCCAGATGCTGACGTGTCCTTTCCTTCCCACTACACCTCCCGACACCACCTACTCAGACTGCCCCGGAAGTCCCGCCCCGTACTCGGCCGGTCACCACAAATCAGCTCTTCCAGCGCTTCCTGGAGCGCCCCACCCGGTTTGGGACCAAAGGGCGGGGCTTCGCAAGCTGGGTGCCTATTGGCTTGAGGTCGGGCGGGTTCTGGGCGCTAATTGGCCGGGGGGCGGTGGCGCTCTGGCACGCTTGCGCGGCGAGTAGAACGTGTGGCGGCGGCGGAGATCGCGTCTCCTCTTTTGCTCCCTGTCCCTCTGGTGCTCCAGTGTGCGCCTGGCGCGTCCGTGTCCAGCCGGTAGCCTGCCCCTCTGCCCCTCGTCGCGGCGACCTCCTACCAGCGTCGGCACCCATACTGACACCTCCAGTCCGGCCGGCCGCCCCCCCCTCTGCCTTTCTAGCTCCACACATGGCCTCCTCCGCGCAGAGCGGCGGCTCCTCCGGGGGACCCGCGGTCCCCACCGTGCAGCGGGGCATCGTCAAGATGGTGAGAGTGGGGCCCCGGACCACGACCCCTCTGTCGCCTTGCAGCGGGAGTCAGGCGTGGACTCCTCTTCTGCTCCCGTCTGCCCGCACGGTCTCAGATCGCCTTTCCTCTGCCCCTGCCTCACTTTGCACCCACCCTCCGAATCCTCATTAGACTGAACCCCAGACGAACTCCCGTTGCCCTTTGCTTCCCAGACACCCTGTCGTGGGTCAGTCACAGTGATTTTCATGGTCGTGGCTTTCGCAGCCCCTGTTTACCAGACGCAGGTCTATTACTGATTCATGAACGGAGATAGTTCGTGGGTAGTTTCTCCCATCCCCCCTTTGTGTCCGTTTTGACATATGCCCAGCAGTTTGCAGTTTTGTGAGATCCTGACATCTTTTTCCTGGAATCCTAGGAGTTCTTGGCTGTCATGAGGCTTTTCTTTTTCCACGGACTCGTAGTCGCTTAAAGTTTTCTCACTCCCTGGCCCTTTTTTTTAATCTTTCCTCTTCTGTTGTTGGTAGGCCAGAAAGCTCCTGATCTTTGTGTACTTTTGACTTAAATTTTTAAGGCTGCCGAAATCTTATGATAATTAGAATTTCCTCACCTCCTAAAGATAAGGAGGCTGTTTAAAAGAATGCTGGTGACTTGCCTAAGGGCACATGGTGGTTTGGATTGGAGCCAGAATGGGGGCCCAAGTATTCTGATTCCCAGAGTAGGGCTCTTTTAGCAGTATAGATCCTGCCCAATTTTATATTCCTTCACTTTCTTCATTCTTGAATTTTGGATTCAGTCACATCCACATTCATGATAACTTTGTAGTAGAAATATGTTTTATCCCTTCAGCTTTCCCTTAGCCCTCCCAAATCTTTGATTCTGATATTTCTGGTTGGCACCAGATTTTCTGATTGCCATGACCATAGTCTTTGAGATTTCTTTCCAGACTGAAACTCTGACTTTTTCCTGTAGAGTGGCAAATATCTTTTATATTTTCTCCCGGAGTGCCAGTTTTAAAAACATTCAGTTTTGCTGTCCTGTTGTGTTTCATAGGATTAAGGTATTCTGCCGAGGGACTGGAGAGATGGTCAGTAAGAAAGAGTTCTTGTTGTGCAAGCATGAGGACCTGAGTTAAAATCTCCATCACCCACATAAAATCTGGGTATGCCTATGCAAATGCCTGTAACCTCACTGTTGAGGGTGAGGGGTGTAGACAAGTGGCCCCTGGGAGCTTGTCAGCCAGCCAGCTTAGCTGAAATTCTGAGCTTCACTGTCGGTGAGAAACCCTGTCTCAAGGGAGTAAGGTGGAGCGCAATAGACGAAGATACCTAATGCCCTTCTCTGGCCTCTACAAGGGTACATAGGTACATGAACCCTTGTGTACTCCTGTGTGTGTGTGTGTACATGCACATATGCAACACACACACACACGCACACAAATACTCTGTAGCTTGTATGTGTATAAATTCAATTTCAAGATTCCTATATTGCTCATGTCTTCACTTTTTAGCTACCAGCTGAGACTCTTGGGATATTCAGTACTGCCTTTCCTGTTTATATCGGACAGTCAGAATTCATGAGAATGAAAATGGAACTTGCAGTGTCCGTATAGTCTCTCTGAAATATTGAAAGGATTTTCTGAAGTGCCTCTTTGATTAACTTTTTCATTTTGTACTTCTCATTTTTGGATCAAAGTGTCACTTAGCCTTTTGGTGTGGGTGTGGTGGCCTGCGGTGGATTTTTGAGCTCCTTTGCTAAGGCTTGACTTTTTCTTAAAGGCTCCTCTGTGGTGGGATGGAAGTAGAAGGAGCTGAACCTATGTTTGCTTTCAGCAATGCTGGAATCTTCCAGGGTGCTTGGATTCTCTAAGGTGATGGTGCCTGCTCACAGATTAACTACCTGCGTGGATACTAACAAAAGTCACTTATATTCACGTCTTCAGCTGAGTTACCTCTCCATAGTATCATTTATATTACCTAGCAAGCAGATGTCTGTTCTGACGTTTAGACAGACTAGCCTACTCTGACAGGTACTTTAAAAAATCTTTTTATTGGTAATAAGAGGCCATGCTTAAACTTGAATCCAGATTTGTCTGCCATAGCACAAAGCTAGTCTAAACCATGCTGTGAGGCCTCTGACTTCAGGACTCCAGGGTATTACTTTCTGACATGAAGGGTGGGGCCAGTGATGCATGACCACAAATTATAGGAAAGTGAAGCTGACTGTTGTCGAGTTGAGAAAAGATTAGATGCTATTCCATGATTTGTCCTGGAGCTGCTGTTGCAGCAAGTGACTTCATTTGGTGCTTATGGTTGCTGTGTGCATAGGAGTGTTTGTTGTGTGGCACTTAAAATTCAGTGATTTGAGCAGTCGGTACTATGTATGGAGCACTGCATTCTCTGGCCTCACTGCAGGGGGTGAGTGGGTGAGTTACAGACAGCGGTTAGAGGAGGGAGCTACAGGCAGATTTGTGCCAGGTTTAGAAGCCTTGACTGGAATGAAAAATCGACCAGTAGCAAATTGCTCTGTGTGAAGCTCTTCTGTGAAGTAAAGTTGTATTTTCCTGGAGAGTAATCGTTTCCAGTGGTACGAGGAACTGCTTTGAAAGAATCTTCGAAAGAAGATAGAGCTTTGTAACAGGAAAGGGAGGAAATAAACAGGTTGATAAATAGGAAAATAGATGCTGCTGCTTTTTTTGCCTTTTGGGAGAGTACAGAAATTGGAACACTGACTAAGCAAAGGTGTGCTTTTTGCTGGAACATTCTGGTTCCTGTGGACTTGGGCTCAGCCGAGAGTCAAAAATGCTTGAAAGTGGAGGTTTATTGTGTTGAGAAGGAATAGTTTCCCTTTTTTTTCAAAAACAAGAGGGCCATGGAAGGTATATTTCTTCTGGTCTCTGCCTCACCCTAACACTGCATTGTCTTGTGTTCATTTTTTTTAAGATTGAAGAAAGAACTTGAGAACCAAGTTGTAAAAAACCTCTTTGACTGGCAGTTACAAAATGACAGTGATGGCAGTGGCTGTGTTTTCTATCAAGATTGGAGGTGAGGGACAGAGTTGGTTCTCAAGTGTGTTTAAGGAGGAAGTAGCCAGTGAGTTGACACACCATTTTGGAACTGTTGCTACTAAAAAAACTGAGGTTAAGGGGAAAATGAACATGGATTTATGTTTTCTGAGTGTGTGGGCATGCAGAATACAACTTGGCTAAGCAAATGTCTTTGTCAAATCAAATCTGATTTCTTGAAAACCCTGCAAGATTCCAATTTTGGGTTTCTTTGACTAGTTTGCCAGACATTCTTCAGCTGCCACAGAATTTTGTGAGCAGGTATTAAAGAGGTGAGGTTCAGTCCCTTCATTTAGCAGCTACTTAGAGAAGTCTGTCTTCTCTGGTTTTACTGACCTCCTTTACTTTCTATTTGAGGGAGAGAGCGTTCTCTGACTTTTCTCTTTAACTTGGTAAGCTTGCGTATCTCTTCCCTTTAACTTGGTATGCTTGCCTATCTCTTTAGGCTGGAACACATGTGGTTTCGCAACTGCAGGATGGATTGAGCACCTTCTTCTCTTTTGTGCTTATTACAAGTAGCCATGGAAGTGGCATGGGAGTTTGGAAGGTTGAAGGGAGGACAAGTCCACATCAGTTCACATTATTCCACAGCCACCCCTCATAAGGGGAAAGGACCCTTCGTCAGTCTTCGTGGTTTTATATAAAAACTCTGGTTCTCACTGTTGACTAAGGCAAAGGGACACCTCAAGGGCTGAGTGACCAGGCTCCTTCCTTAGGATTGATTCATGCTGCCAGTTAGTTGTAAAGCAAAATGTAGACTTCCTCCTGAGTAGCTTCGTGGAAATTTCTTGAGAGCTTAGCCTGCAGGAAATGCTTCCTATAATTCAGTCATTATAACTAAATATATTTGAAGTTTCTGAACTCTTAAAGAAGTATGTGGCTTTTGTGATTTGAGTGGGGATAGAGTTTGTTGACTTGATTGGTTGTTTTCCTTTTTTTTTGACAGTCTCATGTAGTCCAGGTTTTCCTCAAACTCCTATGCTATGCAGCTGAGGATAACCCTGAACTTCAAGTCTTTCTGCCTCCACCTTCCAAATGCTGGGATTATAAGCATGCACTACTTCACCAAGCTTTTGACTTGCTTCTTTCTGCGGGCATTTATCTTATGCAAGGACAAACAAAAACAACTGTTCCTGAGCTACTTAAAATACTGTTGTTGATAAGATAGTGGAAAAACAATATTTTAGAGGGGTTATGTGCAAAGAAGTAGAATAAGATAAAAGACTTTTCCCTGTGGGTTTAAAATTGCTTATTTCCCATGCTCATTTCCCAAGCAGTTATGCATGGTAGCCTTCAATCAAGATAGCAAGTAAAGGAACACTAAGTTATTACTGTATCTTAAACACTTTCCGAGATTTTTTTGGTGAACAAGAAACATCCATCTGGCTCTAATTATGCTACAGTAGTGCTTCCATGTAACTGATGAACTAGAATAAGAAATAATCTTTTCTTTTTTTGAGATGGTCTCACTGTGAAGTCCTGGCTGCTCTGGGAACAGAATGGAGACCAGGCCGGCCTCCAACTTGAGGCAGTCCTCCTGCCTTTGCTTCCTGAGAGTTTGGATTACAGACTTCTGCCACCATGCCTGACTTTCTGCTATTTCCTTTTCTATTGAACAAATATTTATTGATTGTCTGCTGCCTGGCAAACTATCTGGGCATTGGGTTCCTGCCTTAAGGCTCATGGAGGAGTCAGTACAGAAGAGAATACCTTTGGTAGTACATATAAGGTAATAGATTCACATAGTGGATCAAGACAGGGTGGCTGGGAGTGAGGGAGGGGCTGATACCTTTAAATAGTGTGTTTAGGAAGGAATTTTCTCAGATAGCATTTACACTGAGATTGGTGGCCATCCAAGAGCCACAAGGGAAGTGTCCCCAGCAGAGGGAGCAGCAAGTGCAAAGCCCATGGGCTTCCACTGAGCACTATTCTCCAGTGTTTCTATAGTCGCTTTTCTATGACTTCAAGTTCAGCATCCCACACAAATGGTATACGAGTTATTATGTAACATGTGTTTAAGGTTGACAAAAAGAGGGACAGGAGAGGTAGTCATTGCTATGGTGTCCTGCGGAGATCAGTAACTGGCATTCAGTACACTGAATAAGTGAAAGGATTGGGAGGCTGAGAAAAAAAAATTCTTGCTCTTAGTTATGTGTTTATTTCTTACAGCACCAAGAATAACGTTTTTTGACTTCTATGAACTGGTCCTCTGTATTCCCAAATCATTATCTTCCAATGAAGGATATGTGGATGAAAAAATAAATGCCAAAGCAGACTCAGTGAGAATTAAACTGTGTCTGTAATTGTTTATATTCTAAGCAGGTTCAACAAGAGTTAACTAGTGTCTGGAACTGTCAGTGTTTATTTGGTTTTCATGGAGTTTAATGCTGTTCTGGGTCTCTTTTTAACCTAACAAGCTTCAGCTATTAGTGTTAGTGAAGAGCAAAGTAGCATGCTTCAGAGCCCAAACTCAGGGTCTGTAGGGAGCTAGCTCAAGCACAGCTGGGCTCATCAGCATGGGTAGGGACTTTGGAGGCCAGTGGCCAGTGCTGATGATAACTGGGTAAATGTCTTAATGAAGTCCCCATGCCAGTTACTTGGAGTGTGAACTGCAGGGAATGAGAGATTTTTATTTTTTTGTTTTTTTTAGTTTCCAGTTGTAGGTTCAAAAGAGAAAATTGGCCTGAGTTTTGAATTCAGATAGGAAAGTTCTGTGTTCTGTTGTATACTTACCATGGACTCAGCATGTACTAGTTCTCAAGGTGACAAGGCCACAGTAGAGAGTTGGGGTCTGGTCCTTGGAATTGTTTCATTTCTCTAAGAGCATAACTAAGTATGATAGGCAGTTTCCTCTGCAAGAGTCAGTGCTCTTAAGAGCTGAGCTATCTCTCCAGCTCCATCACTTGATTTTTTTTTTTTTTTTTGTCTTTGAGGGACAAGTCTTTGCATCATGCTCCTGGGTGCTAAAATTGCGGGCTTGTGGCACCGTGCCCTGCTAGGGCCTCAACCTTTACTGGACTTAACGCAGCTTTTCCTCTTCTTGCTGGAGATAGGCACACACCCAGTTTCTATTGCTACTTCCTGTCATGGGAGACTGACATATGCTTTTCGTTTTTAAAGCAGAAACTGATGCAGAATCACAGGATCACGGGTTGTGAGCATTTGATGCAGATGGAGTGTTGTGGTACTCCACTTACTTTCAATGAGACTTAACATGATAAATTAATGTTGTGTTTTTCTCACTTAGCTCTAATGGTTAAGGAAAAATGAACAGTAGTTTCAGTTGGCTTTTTAAAAAAATATTTTATTTATTTTTATTTTATGTGTGTGAGTGTATTGCCTGCATTTATGTGAGTGCACCTGTGTCGTGCAATGTCGCTGAGGTCAGAAGAGGGCTTCAGATTCCCCTGGAATTGGAGTTAATAGCCACCATGGTTTAATTGGTTTGTAGCCACCATGTGGGTGCTGGGAATCGAACCCAGGTCCTCTGCAAGAGCAGTCAGTGCTCTTAACTGCTGAACCATCTCTCCAGCCCCTCAGTTGGCTTTTTTTTTTTTTAAATTAGGAAACTAAACAACTTATGAGACAGTTAATGAACATTTTGGTGTCATTTTCAGGTGCCATTAAAATAAAAAAAATTTGTGTGTGTGTGTGTGTGTGTATGTATGTATGTGTATGTATACATGCACATGATATGCTGCATGTGTGGAGGTCAGAGGACAGCTTCAGGACTTGGTTCTCTCTTTCTACCATATGGGTCCCAGTATTAAACTCAGGTCATCAGGCTTGGCAGCAGGTGCTGAGCCATCTTGCCAGCCCTCAGGTGCAATTTTTGAGATGTGCTGAGATTTGATAAATGCAAATGTGACTGGCACCTTTATACAGTTGATTATATACTTGATGATGAGTGACTTAAAGCACCATTTTCTCTGTTAAAACAGATTTTAAATTTTCTTAGTGTAGGAAGTGATCTGTTTTGGATGGTCATGTAACGCACCAGGCTCATATGTAATAGAGGAATGAGGAGATTTGGAGAATCTGCTTAGAGTTAATAAATCTAATTTATTAATATTGTCCCTGGGAAGCAGAGTGGCGGAACTTGTTGTAGGAGTCTGGAGACAAAAGTTTTGGCCTGGATGCTGCTGTTCTCCATCTGGGTGATGTGTGGGGTAAGATACTCCACTTCCAGCTCAACTTATCTAAAGTGTAGTGGCTTGATTCATTGACTCTATGCATCTTTTAGTCCCATAAGACTGTGATTTTAGGCATGCTGAAACAAAGCTGAGAAATCACATACCTTATGGCAGGCTTGACTGTGCTTATCCCACATGAAGCGTGTTTTCTGTTTCCACTACTTTCTTTTTTTATTTATCTATTTATTTTTACTTTATGAGTGTTATGCCTGCATGTGTGTAAGTGTACCTGTGTCGTGCAGTGCCTGTGGAGGACAGAAGACAGTGTCAGATCCTCCGGAACTGGAGTTATGGATGGTTGTTAGCCACCATGTAAGTGCTAGGATTCCAACCTGGGTCTTCTTGAAGAACAGCCACTGCTCTAAACTGTTGAGCCATCTCTCCCTCTCCAGTACTTCTTACCCCCACCGCCTTCTTATTAAAAATTTTTTAGAGAAGATTGATTAATGATTAGAAGGTAGAGTTGGTGGAGGTTGGATAGAAGTGAGGGAGGGCCAGGTACGGTGGCATACACCTTTAATCCAGCACTTGGGAGGCAGAGGCAAGTGGATCTCTGAGTTGGAGGCTAGCCTGGTCTACATAGCCAGGGTAGCCACAGCTATAAAGTAAGACCATGTCTCAACAACAGCAACCCCCACCCCCCAAACAAAAACCCCATAAAAGCACAAAAGTGAGGGAAACTTCTTTTCAGTAATCAGGATAAACTGTTGTGAGTGGTTGCTTAAGATACAGAGGAACATGATGTAGATAGTTTCGTCCATTCAGTCTCATGTCTGCTTCAGAATGCTGTCCCATTTTCCCAGAGCAGCGGGCCTTGATCTGAGAAGTCAGGATGAGGAAGCAACTTAAGTTCCTGAGAGAGTCTGCTTTTGTCCAGCTTTTAATTGAGGGACTCTTCATACTTGGAGGTCAGCTCTTATTTTTCTAGAAATTTTCCCACTTTCATTTTATGTATAGGAAAAAAAAAAATCTATTTTTTTTTCTCATGCTTGGATTGAACTCAGAGTCTTACATAAGCTGGTCTCCCCCTGAGCTGTGTTCCCAAGCACCTTAATCTATTCTTGGTACTTCCTCTCATGGTTTCTTTTCTTTTCAGTTTGTTTTATTCTCACCCTAGTCCTGGCTGGCCTGGAACTCAAAATCCTCCTGTCTCAGCCTTCTGAGTATTGTGATTATAGGGAAATGCCACCTTGCCCAATTTGAGCTTTTGTTTTTAAACAGAAAACCTTAAATCCTTTCTGGGAGTAGGTTTATGCATGGGAACTACCTGGAAGACCTTCCAGAGACATTGAATTATCATCTGGAGTGACCTGGGAATCTGTGCTTTTAGAAAAGCCATTCCTGTGTGATTCTCAGAAACTCGGTTTGGAATGGGGCTGGAACTGACATTTGGGACTCACTGGTTTGCTTAACTCCTGCACTGTGTGTAGTCAAAGGGCAGGGTACTTGATAAATGAAGTGTTTGGGGGGTGAGTATGCCAGAATTTATGAGGGAGGATAGTGGATTTTCTTGGCGTTTATTTTGAAGCCTCCCCAGACATTTTGCATTGCTTTAATCTGTAGTTCAATATTGGGCTGGTGTCCTTGGGGTCCATTTACAGTGAGATCCTTTTCCTGGGTCATAACTGACAGCTGAGAAGTTGTTTTATTTGCCCGATTTAGACCATATGCTCATTTTAACACTCATCTGCCACTTTTCCTTGTATTTGCATAGATTCCCAAAATCTTCCTATAATTTGGCACCAGTAACCTGGCACACTATTGCTACGGAAGTTTTTAGTGCCATTTATAAGTATGAAGACTTTAAGCTCCTCACTTTCTGTTCTCGAAATCTGAAAGTCTGATATTTGGACCTTTTGCTTATGCATATTTAGACTTATCCTGTTTGTCATTTACAAGCCCTATTCCTAGCAGCAGTGGTAAAACCACAAATACTCTACATAGTGGTCTTATTCTTTACTTACTTTTTATTATTCCAGCTTGTCTAACGTGGAGATTTTTTAAAAAATATTTGTTAGATTTATAAAGTCTTTCTGACTAGGGTCACATTTGAAGTTCCCTTGGTGGCCTTTCCTCATTGTGGCCCAGTGTTTTCGATTTTATCCTGGAATTCCATCGAGATATTCATATTCAGGTGGATGTCATTCATTAAAAGTAATAATTAGTATTTCAGTTCTAGACTTGTTCTTAAAACAATAGAGAAAATTTGTAAAGTTAAATACAAAAAATCTCTCCTCTCCGAAGCCTTCAGTTTTCTACCATTCGAGCAACTGTTTGCTTCCAAAATTTTTCATGCAGATATATATGCTCTTTTTTTCCTTTTCTTTTTTTTTTTGGTCATTTTGAGACAGAGTCTCCCTGTAGCCCCAGCTGTCCTGGAACTCACTGTGTAGACCAGGCTGGCCTTGAACTCACAGAAATCCACCTGCTTCTGCCTCCCAAGTGCTGGGATTAAAGGCGTGCACCACCATGCCCGGCCTTCCTTTTCTTCTTTAAAAAGAAACAGAAATGGAATCACATCCCATGTCTGGCTTTTAAGATGGTTGAATGGTATCCCACAGTTTGGATGTATTATAATTTACTCACCCATTTTTCTAAATGTGTTATTGGTATTTCACAATTCTCAACAGTTTTACCTTGGCAAATTTTCTTTCTTTTTTAAAAAATTATAATGGTAGGGATCAAATTCAGAGCCTCAAACAGGTTAGGCCACAAATATCATCATAGATAAAAATGTTGGGCAAAATACAGCTTAATGTCTCAGTACCTATTTATTTCATTCTCTATTTTATTTCCTCAGTTTTTAACCCTTGGTGATGCTGGAGCTTGAACTCAAGGCATAGTAGGCAGGCACTCTACCACTGAGATACATTCCAGTGATACATTATTAATCCCAGGCTAGTCATGGAAACTGTATGAGCGGAGGATGACCTTCAACTTAGTATTTTCTTGCCTGCACCTTGCCTATTTATGCAGTGCTGGGGATCAAACCCAGGGCTTTGTGCTTGCTAGGCAAGCCCTTTCCCATAGCTCTCTTTCATTTTTTGAAAGCCTCTTTGTTTCTTCTATAGAGGGCAGGGCCAACACCTGCATTACCTGCGATTTAGTAACTGCTATGTCTTAGTTGCTTGATGACCTCAGGTTTTTAAAGTCTTGGTATTTATAGATCAAGTGGACTCTTTTGGGGCCTTGCCTTTACCCGCTTTCTCTGTAGAGGACTCCATGATAAAGGAATGTGCAAGTATATTTGTGTGGTATGTTGACTTACAGACCTTTGGGTATATAATCGAGAGTGGTATATCTGGGTCACATAGCGGTAATATTTTCAGTGTTTTGAAGAACATCCATATTGATTTCCATAATCGGCGAGCAAATTTACATTTCCACCATAAGTAGATAAGGATTCCTTTTCCCCATATCCTCACTAGCATTTCTTGTTTTCTTTTTCTTCTCTCTCTTTTTTTGAAGATTTAGTTTTATTTATGTTCATGTTTTTATATCTATCTGTGTGTATATGTGGGTGCCTACAGAGGCCAGAAGAAGGCATTGGATCCTCTGGAGCTGGAGGCAAAGGTGGATGGAAGCTGTCTGATACGAGCATTGGGAGTCAAACCCAAACCCAGTCCTCTAAAGAGCAGCTATGTGCTCTTGCCTCTCTCTAGCTCCTACTTTTTTTTTTTTTTTTTTTTTGGTTTAGCATAGTTTATATGACATTTGGGAGGGGGTGATTTACAAAAACACGGATTCTTATAGGCTTTTCCTGTTCTATATTGTTCCATATTTGAAATGCATTGTGCCATCTGATTCCCACCCCCAGTCTTCTCTTGCTCTGCTTCAGCTGTGCTCAATATGGCCCAAGCTCCACCCCTTTTTCCTAGTGTGCTCTGCATTGCCCATGCTTGCCCTGGATCAGCTCCAGCTTTTTGGAGGAGCCTTTGGGCTACCCTCCACCCCTTCCTCCTGCTCTTATAAACTTTCTACCATCTCTTCCGTAAAGGTCGCTGAGCCTTGGAGGGTGTGACAAATGCAGGGTGATCTCTCTTGTATCATGGCGAGATATTGACCTCTTGGTCTTGGGCCTCCCCATCACTTGTCTTCAAGACGTGGCTGCTGATCTATCTCAGTGGTGTTTCCCCTACTATAAAGACAAATGGAAGGAAGTAGACACATCTAAACAAACACAGATGTAAATACAAATGCCTAGAAGCTATCCCCAGTAGGTGTACTGTACTCATTAAATAGTATACTTGCAATGGCTTCCCCACAGGGGCCTGTAGCCTTCCCTGACACAGGGGGTTGGCCTGGTGTACAGCACCTGATGTATGTTCCACCCACTAGAGTGGGCCTTATCCAATTAGAAATTTGTCAGTTGTATGTATGTTAGTTGATCCATTATTGCACTGGCAGGCATTGCTTGGTATGTCAGTAGCGTGCAGTACATGGGGCCCATTTTTGAGCAGAATCATAGGGGATCCTTTTCCCCCAAGGTGCTCCTACCCTTTTTATTTTGAGCCAGAGTCTCATATAGCTCAGGCTGACCTTCAACTAGCTATGTAACTGAGGCTGACCTTGAATTCCTGATCCTTCTGCTAGTACCACCCTAGTACTGGTTTATAGGCTTCTGCCACCACACGTGGTTGTCAGGTGATTGGAATTTCTAGGTAGTTTTAATTTGCATTTCCTTGAGGCTAAGAAGATTAAGCACTTTTTCAAATATTTACTGATTATTTGTGTTTTTCATTCTGAGAACTTCCTCTTCTGTTCATTAGCCCATTAATTGGATGATTTGTGCGTGTGTGTGTGTGTGTGTGTGTGTGTGTGTGTGTGTGTGTGTAATTTTCTTGTTTTTGAGACAGGATCTCTTCCGGCCAAGGCTGACCAGGAACTTGCTATGTAACTACCATAGCTCCTACCCTTTTTGTTCTGAGCCAGTTCTATGTAGCCCAGGCTGGCCTTCAGCTAGCCATGTAGCTGAGATTGACCTTGGATTTCTGATCCTTCTGCCTGTACCACCTGTCCCCTGAGTTTTCGAGGGTCCCTTGCCCCTGGTGCTATTAGACAAACCACCTAACATATCTTTATCTGAATTTTTCATAGTTTATATCCTGGGGAAGGGGAATAGAGTAACTTACAAAAGCAAACACCCAGTGTTCCATACAAAGGTGAACACCCTGCGCCTCTTCCACCCCCTGGCTTAGTGGCCCACAGCTCCAGATTGCTTCTGTGCCCTGCCCACAGTCACTGTTGGCCCATGCCTTGTGGGCCCTCGCCCTAGGTCGATAAATGCCCCCTCACAAGAACAAGACGCCAGGGCCAAGCACATGCACGCCCACAAGCACATGCACGCCCACCTGCATACACAAGGGTACACACATACACTCTCTCCTCCCCCCCCCCCCCCCCCCCCCCCCCCCCCCGCACTGCTTCTGTCCCAAGGTGGAGCCCAAAAGCCCCTCCCTCCGTGGCTAACTCTCCACAGTCAATTCACAGCAGGCCCTGCCCCTTGGAGGAACCAGGCCGCTTGGGACACACCACCTTAGTACTGGTTTTTGAGTACTGACTTGGTGTTTAATTTTGTAGACTTTATAGATCCTAGTTATGAATCCCCTGTCCCATGAATAGTTGACAAAGATTTTTCTCTCATTTTATAGACTGTCTTTTCACTCTGGTGTTGATTTTCTTTGTTGTAGAGAAGCTTATTTATTTCATGTAATCCCATTAGTGATTTCTCAGGATTGTTTCCTGTGCTGTTGTAGTCCTCTTCAGAAAGTATTTGTCCGTGAATATATTTTGAAGAGTTTTACCTGTGTTATGTAGCAGTTTCAAAGTTTCAGGTCTTAGATTAAAGGCTGAATTGATTTTTGTGTAACATGACAAATAGGCATCTAGTTTCATTCTTCTACATATGGACACGCAGTTTTCCTCAGCACTATTACTTGAAGAGGCTCTTTTTTCTAATGTGTGTCTTTGATACTGTTGTTGAAAGTTACATGACTGTAATTATATGGGTTTATTTCTGTGTTCTGTCTTCTATTCCGTTGGTCTACATGTGTGTTTTTGTGCATGTTCAGTTTTTGTTACTGTAGCTCTGTAGTGTAATTTGCAGTCAGGTATTGTGATACTTCAAGCACTGGTCTGTTTAGGATTGCTTTGGACTGTTTCTGTCCCATGTGACCCTTATTCCCAAGAAAAATATTTAGAATATGATTTTCATAACAATGTAAAGCACTTAGTATTTTCTTTGTCTCTAGGGGGAGCTAAGTGATTCAAATGTGTTTACAGATTCTTAGTCTTTGTTGCCAACTTCCAAAAAGGGCTACCCCTCCCAGGGCAGAGAAATAGTGAATCAGCAGAAATCCATTCTGTGCACATAAGAACTGTACCTGGCCTCAGTACCATTTAAAGACAGAATGATGGGCAAGAAAGATGGCTCAGTGGTTAAGAGCACGTAGTACTCTTGCAGAGGATCAAGTTTGGTTCCTAGCACTCATGACACTCATATTGAGCAGCTCACAACTTTCCTGTAACTATAGCTCCAGGAGATACAACTGGTAGATACCTGCACTACATGTGCATATACCCCACCTCCTCACACATATAATTGAAAAATAATAAAAATAAATCTTAAAAACATTATCAGCAACAAAAAAGACAGGATGATTTCCAACTCAGTCTGCAAATGATTGCTGGGCCTCATACCTGTTGTCCTGACATAATTATCAGTAATTGTCTGTTGGCCCGATCTGAATGATAAGGTGCATGTGAAGCAAGAGTTAGTCATAACAGTCAAATCGGGAGAAAGAATATATAACTGTATACAGTGATATGCTCCCAGAGACCAGGGTTAACAGATAGGTGGGCTCTGAGTCTCACTGGGGTGACTTGAGAGAGAAATTGTGTGGCTGAAAGAAAGACTTTGATGGGAGATGAACAGTCTAGGCTTGGCACCCCAGGCTGTGTGTCTGACTCTGGCTAAAGCCTTGGCTGATGGAGTTTTTCTGTCTGCCTCATGAGATTGCTGGTAACTGGAGAGAAGTAGCTTGCTTGTAGTGGAAAGAGGAACTTATGAATTTAGATATCGATGGCTTAGAAATAAAATGGGTTGGAAAAGTCAAATGTCATATTTTTAGATGAGTTTATTTAAAAATGCCTTTCCTGAGAAGATGGTTAAAGTGGCAGATGTCTTGACAGAGGCAAAAGGATAAAGTGGGTAGGATAAAAGGCCTGAAAACTGGTGAAATACAGGGAGGACTACTCAGGTGAGCAGTCTGTGCAGGGTTAAGGCAGTTCTTCTGAAGACAGGGTGACTGGAAGTTTGTACTAGAGAAACAGAAGAAAGGAGCTTCTGAGTTTTTATTTCTAGTTCCTGCAATACACTGATGTCATTTTAGTGAACTTTTCAACCTCATGAATTCTGTTCCAGGATTCATTGTCTTACAACATTATTAGTTTGGGCAACAACCCAAAACATAATCAAGATGCCAAATAAAATTTATCTGCTTATCCATTAGGAGATTGTTCCAGGTCTTAATGAGAAAAATAGTGTATACTGTTTTCCATGTAGATTGTAAGGTCTTTAGAAGGAGACTAGTACCTGGGTCCTGGGATCCCACTGGGATCTATTATTCTGCCTGCAGTAATTACTTTTATTATTGCTCTTGGTAGGTAAGCCCTTTTACAGCCCAGAGGCCAGGTGGCTGCTTCTATTACTTAAAAGCTAAGTTATCTTATTAAACTCCTCTGGTGAGAGCTTTCAGAATCTCTTGAGACCTCCTGTGGGCTTCTGTAGGGCAGTGGCCAGCTTGTGCTAAGGTTGCCCTGCCCTTGTGTTAGTCATAGGCATTCTAGCCCTGGTTAAAGGAATAACTTCGCGTTACATGGTAGGCAGGCAGTGTGGGGCTGCTAGCCTGGGTGGCTAGTTTCCATGGAATTCTTAGGAGTTCTGGTATTGATACCTCTTTTTAAGAAGCTAAAAGGCATCGTAGAGAGAACAATAAGGTCAAGACTCAAGGATGTCAAAGAAAAAGGATTTCAGAAAATTGATTTTTTAAAAGTGGCTGGTGGTACAAGCCAAAACATAGTGAAGATACCCTATAAATCTGAGCCATCCATAAACTTTTACTTGAATTTCCAGATTGTCCATTAAGAATTTTAAGTTATACATTAGAATGCCCCGCTCCATAAATTAAAATAAAAGGATTGTAGAGCTGGGCTTTAGTGATAGCATACAGTGGGTGTTTTAATAAAAATAGATGCATAGTCTTTTTTTTTTTTTTTTTTAAGCCAGGTGTGTTGGCACATGCCTTTAATCCCTTGGGAGGCAGAGGCAGGCAGATCTCTGTGAGTTCGAGGCCAGGCTGGTCTGCATACCAAGTTCCAGGCAGTTGGGGCTACAGGGAGACCCTGTCTCAACAAGACCAAAAAAAAAAAAAAAAAAAAAGCATAGCCTTTCTTGTGGGCAGGTCTTGCAGTACAGACATCATAGACAGGCTCCAAATAGTGGCAAATAACCTTCTGTCTTGCTTCTTGAGGAAGTGTGCAGCTCTGTGTGTTATGGAAGATGGGGTAGGCTGGGGCAGCAACAAGATGGTGAGAAAGAAAGAGCAGTATTAATGACTACGACTTCAGCTTCTGGGGTTTCCCAAGAGCAGGAAGAATTCTACCTGGGGTAGTATGTTAATTCATCAATAAAAAGACTGAAATGTTGATGGTAGATTTGTAATTTGTACTTTATTTTGACATTAAGGATTGACTGTCAGCATTTGAAATAGGGAAAGTTTCCAACCAAGCTTGGATATTAAGTTGGGAAAATTATGTTTTTTGTAGGTAGCGTACAAGTTGACTTATTTCCACCCTCAGATTCTATTGTTACTCTGTATAGAAAGCAAAATAAACATTAGACATTTGTTAGAGATGATTCATAATATTATGTCCAGTAATCTAGTGCCATTATTGCTGTGCATATATTTTAAGAAAAAGGCATATATTTACTATACCAAGGAATAGTAAATGCAGTGACTTTCATTTCTCTACACTATTTTAGGATCGCTGTTATGGTACAAAGGCCCTACTCCCTTTATTGTTGTATTGTAATTGAGTATTCTATGAGGCATGTTTTTCTCAGGGACATGATGATGGCAGTGCTGTGACAGGGAGAAGTTAGAGATGCCCAGCATGGTAACAGGATAGCTGATCCCTGTGTTGCCCTGGGTTGGGAATTCTGCTCCATTTCCTTCCCTGGATCTGGACTTTGGAATTGTGAAGTCAGTTAAAGGAAGTGGGGCTGGATGTATGCATCGAGTTAGCTGAGGAGCCCTGGGCCTAGGCTTTCCTATCCTTCATCACCTTGCTTCACTTCTCTCTGCTCAGAAGTCAAAGTTGCCCAACAGTAGTACTTTTTTTCTGCATTTGCAAGTGTCTTGGAGAATTGCTTTTTGTACTTGCAGTGACAGCACATAATTTCACGAGAAATAAATCCTCAACTTTTGCTACACATATGCGCCCATAAGGAATTAGTTCTAAAGCATAGTGCACATAGGAACAAAATATATATGATTGGAAAAACTTCAGCAGTTATTTGAAACCCACAGTGTAGACTGAGGCCAGGTACTCTATGGAAAGAAAGAAAAAAGAAACCTCCCCAAACATTCCCCCCTTATACTCTGCTCCTAGACTCAACAAAGAACCCTTCTATGACCAGATGTGTTGAGTATTTTCTACACAGCAAGCAGTTTTTTTCCTCAGCAGACAGCAAGTGTATATTTTAATTCATTTCTAACATTATTTCCTGGATATAGTGTCAGGCGCCACAGTGCTCAGTCCCACAAGAGAGCATCCTGTCTCCTCTTCTGGCACTAATGACAAGTCCCAGGTGATAACCTATATTTTGGCCTAACCAACTATAAACCAGTGTCCTCCTCCCTTTTAGTAGTTTGTTAAGACATCTCACAGAGCCTGGAGAAAACACATTTACTGGTTTATTAAAGATGACACTACATGTTGGGTATGGTGGTATGCACCTTTAATCCCAACTCTCAGGATGCAGAGGCAGGTGGATCTCTGTGAGATTGAGGCCAGTCTGGGTCATAGAGTGACTTCCTGTCAAAAACAAACAAGCAAGCTGAGGCTGGAGGATTGCTTAAGCCCAGCCCAGGAGTTAAGTTCCAGGAGACCAGCCTGGGAAGCATAGCAAGACCTTGCCTCAAAAAAATTGTGTGTGTGTGTGTGTGTGTGTCTGTGTGTGTGTGTGTGTGTATGTGTATGTGTTCACCAGTGTGCAGGTGTGCTTGCTACTGTGCTCACCTGTGTATGCCAGAGGTCAATATCTAGTATCTTCTGTGTTGCTCTTATTATTGAGACAGGTCTCTCACTGACCCTGGAGATTGTTTTGGCTGAATTGGCTAACTGGAGAGCCCCAGAATGTGGGGTTACAGAGGTGTTTCACCTGACTTTTTACATGACTGTTGGGATCCCTGGTCCTAGTGCTTTGCACAGTAAGCACTTTAACCATTTTTTCAGCCTCCCACATTTATTTATTTACTTACTTATTTTAAGGTAGAGTCTCATATAGCCTAGGTTAGTCAAGGATAGCCTTGAACTCCTGACATCACCCACCTTCCACTTCCCAAGTGCTAGGATTACAGGTGTGCACGGCCACACTCAGTTGATTGAATTCAGGGCTTGCCAGATGAGTTAGGTTCATTCATTCACTCATTCATGGACCTTATTCATCAGTTCTACTCCCTCAGGTTGATGGATGTGGCTGAAAGTTCCAACTTTTAATCATTTGGTCTTTCATGGTGTCTGGCTACATTCTGAGGTAATCCCTACTACAAGTAAGTTCAATATAAACTCAGAAGTTTCCAAAGGGGCTACAAAATAACAGAAGTTATCAGGAAATTCCAATTCTAGGGATGGTAGGACAGGATGATGACAAGATACATTCCATATACCAGATGCTAGGAATATGTATTTTGAAATGTTACAACAATGGCTTATTATAGTGATTTAAATTTTCTAGTAGTACCAAAACCAAATCTTTGAAGGTCCATCTGGTCCAAATCTTTGAACCAGTCCATCACTATTCCTATTACAGACTGGACATTAGAAAGTGCCCAAAAGACACATCTCAGACCATCAAGTGAGTGGCTCAGTGGGTAAAAATACTTGTGTCAAATGCCTGACGGCCTGAGTCCCTGGAACCTATTTGCTGCCCCCCTCCCCACATGTGGCACGTGCGCGCGCGCACACACACACACACACACACACACACACATGCTCACACACACAAAAATTAATAAAAAAATGTAAAAAAGAAGGCGTATCCATCAGAATTCTTAATCTACCTTTGGCAGACACAATGAATGTGTAAATATTTGTGTATACACAAATATTTACATATTCATTGCTGCAAATTATATTGCATCAAAGTCTAAAAGTTGATGGTTTAAGCTGCATTGTATTTGTGTGTGTGTGTAATGCGTAAACTTCAACTAGAATCTAGGGGTGGAAATGTGGGGTTGCCACATTGTGTTTGCCTATTTACTTATAGTTCTCTGTGAGTTGCATTTCTAAAGATAAAAGTAAACAATATTACTCGTACTGTTATCAGTTTAGGCATTTGGATGCCTTTTTATTACTGTGGTATTTGGATATAGTCTTTGGGCAGTAAATCTGTGCAGAGATTCTTGTCTACTAATCAAGGACAAATACAAGGGTCATGGAGAATATAATCAGAGAAGAAATGTTAGCATTTGCTCAGATACCAAATATCCCTTGGGGGAATATGGTAAGTGACTGAGGAAAGTGGGAAGACAATTGAATATTGAACAGTTAATTAGAAGATTCTCCAGAGTGGTTGGGGATATAGATATGAGTGGTTTCTGTTGTGAATAGAGTAGACTTGACAGCTCACAGGAAATAAATCAATTGAGTAGTTAGAAATGAGTTAGGCAAGACAATGTTGAAGGGGGTAACAAGGGAAATTTGATATTTGATATGAGTACTGAGGAAAGCACCTGGAGAGAACAATGCCAGAAATAACACGAACTTCCTAGGGGAGAATGAAATGATGCTGAGGAAAGTTGAAGTTGTGTTAAGAGGCTGAGGGAGAAGGCTGGGGAAAGTAGTGCCCTCTGGGGATGGAGGATCCAAAAGAGGAGGAATAGATGAATTGTTTGCTTGCCAGTCATGCTGAAGGGAGTGTGGGGCCTTGGACATCATTTATACCACCTATTGTCATTTGGACTTAGGATTGTTTAAGGACAAGCATGTCTTAATGATATTTGTTTTCCCTTTCCAGAGTCTAGTACCATATGTGTTATAGTTTGCTTTCTATTGCTGTGATAAAACACCATAACCAAAAGCAACTTGGGGAGTAAAGTTGTGTAGAATCCCAGGTCACAGTCTGTCACTGAAGGACGTTAGGGCAGGAACTCAAGGCAGGAATCTAGAAGCAAGAACTGAAGCAGAGACTATGGAGGAATGCTGTTTGCTGGCTTGTTTCCAGGCTTCTCTTTTGTTGTTTTTTTGTTTGTTTGTTTGTTTGTTTTGACAAGATCTCCCTAGTCCCAGCCTGCCTGGTAGTCACTGTGGCCTTGATGTCACAGAGATCCACCTGCCTCTGCCTCCCAAGGGCTGGCATTAAAGGTGTGTGCCACCACACCCGGCATTCAGCTACCTTTTTATTTTTTAATTTTTTAAATGTTTATTAAATATATGCAGTCAACCCCCTGTTGGTGAGTGTTCTGAATCTGATGATTCAACCAACCCAACTAACTGAGAATTCAAAATACCTTTTATAAAACTGAATCTGAACCGAATACATAGATTTTTCATGCCATTATTCCTTAAGCAATGCAATACAATGATTTATATAACATCTACAAAGTAATAGGAATTTTAAGTAATCAAAAAATGATTTATATAGCAAAGAATATGCTTAGGCTACATGCAACTGATAATGCATATCACATGAGGGACTTCAGCAGTAAGACATTTTGGATCTATAGGGATCCTGGAATCAATCCCCTGAGGATGTCAAGGGATGGCTGCACTGTGTTCAGGGTTCTAGGCTAGAATGCATGGAAATGCAAATGTGAATTCAACCAATTCTGCCACAAAGAGCTTAAAGTCATGAACACCAGCCCTCCCTACCTGTGTGTACAGTCAATATTCTATCACCTCCTTTCTGGCCTTGCAGTCTCCTTTACCTAAGCTTTACTTTGTGAAGCCTCCCCATTGAAATCTCAAGTCAGCTACCTTTTTATACAGCCCAGGCCCACCTGCCCAGGAGTAGCACTGCCCACAGTGGTCTTGACTTTGCTATGCCAATTAACAATTAAGAAAATGCCTCATAGACATGTCTACAGCCTACCTGGTGGAGGAAATTCCTCAGCTGAGGTTCCTTCTTTCTAGGTGTCTCTAGTTATGTCAAATTGACAAAAATTAACAAGCACAGTATATAATACAAACAGTGCAAAAACTTAAGTCTTGTTCTTTGTGCTGGGTTTACTGTGGTGAACAAGATAGACATGGTCCTTTGTCCTTACAGAGCTAGCAGCCTAGAGGAAGACTAATACTGAACAGTAACAGACTGATTTCGTGTTGCGCCGAGTGTGATGAGTGAGAAGCATAGAGTTTCAGAGGCCACCCCTGGCATTCTGACCTGTGGGCTGGGAAGGCCTCTCTGAGAAAACAAAGTTTAAGCTATATTTGCTGGAGAATTAATTACCAATCCAGATAATTAGGGTGGGGAATTAATGGACAGCACCCCTCAAACTGTTGTTTATGACAGTTACTTGGGGGTTCTGTTAAAATGCAGATTCTGATTTATTGGGTTTGGAAAGTGCAGGAGGATCTGCATTTCTAAAAAGCTTTGGATGGTTGCTGCTTGATAATTTCCTTCAGAGGCTTTGAGCACCTTCACTCCTGTCTCTTATTCTTTTGCTGGCATTCAACAAAATCATTTTTCCTTCCCTCCATTCCATGGCCGTGATGGTTGCAGTGAAAAAACCCAATTTGTTAAGTGCTTTTAAACTGTGGTTGATTTCTCAGTAGAGACTCCTCTTGCGCCTTCACATGGAAATATTTCTCTACTGCCTTTGCCCTTTGTTTTAGCAACCATATGCTTCAGAGAGGTGTAGGGACAGGGATGGGAAGTCTTCAAAGAAAACCCAGCTACATTTTAAATTAACAGTAAATTTCTCTCGGCATTTCTCAAAATACCTTTTCTTTGCCTTCCTAGATTGGAATAGCAGTTGCTATGTAGCCAGGCTGCCCTCAAATTTGAGGTCCTCTGCCTTAGCCTCCTAAGTGATATAGGTGTGCACCACCTCACCTGGTTCAGGCCTTGGTCTTGATAATCTGATTTCTTCCTGATAATAAAGAAGACTTAATTGAGAATAAAGAGATTATAAATAAGATCGCAAGTGATCACTTAACCAGAAATGTTCTTACCATTTACACAAAAGCTCTCAATGGCTGTAATTATAAATTTGATGAATTTTTCTCAAACTCTTGTAATATTAATGGAAGGGCATCCTAGTTACTTTCTATTGCTGTCATAAAAACGCTGACCAAAACAATTTGGGGAGGAAAGGGTTTATTTTATCTTAAATCTCACAGGTTCATCATTGAGGGAATTCAGGGAAGAAAATCAGGTCAGCAACCTGGAGGCAGGAGCTAAAGCACAGACCTGGACTGTGTATGGGCTTGTTCCCATGGACTGTGCTCAGCCTGCGTTCTTTCCTTTTTCTCAAAATTAATTATTTTTATTTTATGTGTATGAGCATTTTGCCTGCATGTCTGTAAGTGTACCTATGACCCATGGAGGCCAGAAGAGGGTGCCAGATCCCCTGGAACTGGGGTTACAGTTGGTTGTTAGTCACCATGTCGGTTCTGGGAAGTGAACCTGGGTCCTCTGCAAGAGTAGCCAGTGCCCTTAACTGCTGATCCATCTCTCCAGTCCTGGTTTCTTATACAACGCAGGACCACCTTCCCAGGGGTGGCACCACCCATAGTGAACTGGCCCCTGCCACTTCACTCAGCATCAAGAAACTGACTACAGACCAATGCAGTGGAGGTGCTTCCTCAATTGAGGTTCTTTCTACCCGTGTGTGTCAAGTTGACAACTGAAGTTATTCAGCACAGTGGGTGTGGCACTTAAAATATGCAACCTAGCTCTATGCTGTTTATGTCTAATTAAAAGAATGCCCACCAGATATTTGGCTTAGGAAGAGGAGGGGATCTTCCTAGAATCTAGGTCTTGCTTGGGGCCGTAGTATTGAACAGTGCCCTCAGAGAAGGTTTGAAGTCTCTTGACTTGAAGCATCCAACTTATTTCATTTGGAAGAACATGAAGCAGTGAATGGATCACAGTTAAAGATATGGGTCATAGAACACCACTGTAGTTTACACTCCATGTCTTAGAAGATGTGTGTATAGGAAGAGGGAGAGCAGTGGGGTGAGGAGACCAATAGCTTCAGAACCACCTTTAAGATCTAATTCTAATAATTTTCTTTTTCACTGAGGTCCTAAAAAAAATGTTCATTTAAAGAATACTTTATTCTTTGACAATTTCATACATTCATCCCTCTCCTCTTCAGAACTGCCCAGAACATATCCATCTTCACCTTCATGGCACTCCTTTTTTTTCATAACTCACTAAGTCCAGTTAGTGCTACCTGCTAGAATGCTGAGTGATCATGTGGCTTGTTCCTATACAGGTTTTCTACCAATAACCATAGCTGTAATGAGTTCATGAGTATAATGGCCATGTTATATGGAGAAGACAACACTTCACAGAATTCCCTCCCATCCTCTGGCTCTTATGTTTTGTTTTGTTTTGTTTTGTTTTGTTTTGTTTTGTTTTGTTTTGCCCCCTCTTCCATGATATTCCCTGAGCCTTGCAGGGTTTGATACAGGTGTCCCATTTAAGGTTAAGTGCTCAACAGTCACTTATCCTCAGCATTTTGACGAGTTGGCGAATCTCTGCGTTAACTGCTGCCCACTGCAGAAAGAAGCTTCTCTGGCCAAGGTTGAAAGCAGTGTTAATCTGTGGGTATAAACATAAATAATATTTGGAAGGCAGTTTGACAACATCAGCATGTCCATTTAACCAAACAACAGTAGGCTCCTCTGTAGAACCTGTGACCTCTGATGTCACAGGTTTTTGTCTAGGTTTATGGAACCAAGCCTGAATTCCCTCCTGTAGAGCAGGCCTCAAATCTAAGCAAAAAGAAGTCGATTATTCCCCAAGCCTCTATGCCACTATTGTTCTAGTGGATATGTCTTTCCTGGCAGGTCAGAATTGTATTCAGGGCTAACTACTGGGGAGTGTCATTGATGACCTTTCTTCCCAAGTGGCCTGTAAGCTAGCCAACAGGGAGGAGGTTGTTAGGTCAGTTCCAGCCTGATTTCTCTATGTCCTGCAATCAGAGTATCTTGTGTCTTCAGCAGTTGAGTCTTACTACCAAGTTATGGTGGGCAACCAAGAGCAGTGGCAAAAGCTTGTGTTTGGGGGCTCTGGGTCCTCTGGGTCCTCCCTGACTCACAACTCATAGAGAGGTATCCCATGCCTGGCACTGAGATTTTTTTTTTTTTTTTAGTAACCTATGTTTTCTGGGAGAAACATTGTCTGCCCATACAGACTACTGTTTTTCAAACTCCTCTTTTTTACACAAAAATATTTTAATTATTATTAATTTGTTATTTTATGAATATTTTGCCTGCATATAAGTACACCACATGCATGCAGTGCCCACAGAGGCCAGAAGAGGGCATCAGATCACTTGGAACTGGACAGGTTAGCCTCATGTGGATACTGGGAACTCAACTTGGGTCCTCTGGAAGAACAGCAAGTGCTCTTAGCTGCTGAACCAACTCTCCAGCCCCTAAACTCCTCTTTTTTAAACTGGGTTTTAAAATTAGCTTATGAAGTAGTGAGTTTACATAAGGGTATATATATATATAGTTTTGATTGACCCATCCCTATCACTTTTTTTTTTGAGGCAGGGTCTCCTCTCCTCTCCTCTCCTCTCTTCTCCTCTCCTCTCCTTCCTCCCTCCCTTCCTTTCCTTTCCTTTCCTTTCTTTTCCTCCCCTTTCCCCTTTCCCCTTTCCCCTTTCCTTTCGTTCTTTTCTTTCACAGGGTCTCCCTGTAGCCCCAGCTGGCCTTGAGCTCACTGTGTAAACCAGGCTGGCCTCAATCTCACTGAGATCCTCCTGCCTCTGCCTCCCAAGTGCTGGGATTAAAGGTGTGGACCACCATGCCTGACTTGTTTAGCTCTTTAAAAATGTGTTTTTTAACTTTGTATTTTGAAATACTTTTCAGCCTTCGAGAACAGTTGTGCACATAGTACAATTGACTCCTGAATCTTCTTTACCTAGAGAGTTTGATTTACTTATTCCTTCCATATTATGTACATATAGCAAATACTGAGTTACTGAATACTGAACCATTGCAGTGAGGGGCAACATAGGATTAGTTCACTTTGGGCTGTGGTCACATGTTTACTAACCAGTTTGCATAACTTTATTCTATATGTGCTTTGGTTTAAAGGCGTGTAATATCTATTGTTGATTGCTCAACATTAAGCCTACATTAACCACATTGTAACTCATGTCCTCATGGCTGAATAAAGCTTATTTTAACACATGTAATGTCTCTGTAAGGCATATCTTGCATTTAAGAATATTAAAGTGTATCAGAAATATGCTTGAGGGATATTTTAAACAATGAAATCAACAAAGAGCACAAAAATACAAACAAATGGCACTAAGTAGACCATGAAAGAACACTTGTCATGATGTTACAGCTTAAACAAGGAAAGCAAAGCACTGCTTTGTTGGAGCTCTACTGGGAATGAAGGCACCAAGCAGCTACTCTGCATCCCTGTGAATGACAGCAAATGTGCTGAGACTATTGATTTGGGAGTTAAAAATACAGTGAAAGGGGAAATTCACAATTATAGAATCTGAGTAATGAGGATTTTCTATATTGTAATTTTTCCTAAAATTTTGAGAATAATTTTTAAATCTGTATCTTCCTGCCTGCCTACACTTATCTGTCTTTTGAACAGGATCTCAACTGTCTCTTGCTTGTTTTGAATGCTTATATAGCAGAGGGTGACCTTGAACTTCTGATCCTCCTACATCCATCCACCTTCCTAATGTTACAGTTACAGATGTGCACCACCATGATTGGTTTACTCAGTGCTGGGGATTGAACTCTGAATTTCATGCAGGTTAGGCCAGCACTTTCCTGAGCTCCTTGCTTTTTAATGCTTCTGTTATTTTAAAAATAAGGATTCCACATCTTCTACATGACACAGTATAACCATTTATGCTCAGAAATTAGCATGAATACAGTACTACCATCACAAGCTTCCTTCAGATTTTGCCATTTGCTGTAATGGTACACTTTTGTAGGTTCATAATTCCAAGATTATCTCTTGTCACATCTCTTGTTTCTTTCAATTAGGAATAATTCATACCTTTTCTTTGGTGACTCAGAAGGTTTTTTTTTTTCATTTTTTAAAAGAATTTCTGTTAGTGTAGATTGTCTTGCCTCAAGGTTAGATTTATTTTATTTTATATTTTATTTTTATGTCTGTGAATGTATTGCCTGCATGTATATAAGTGTACCCGTATTGTGCAGTGCCCACAGAGGTCAGAAGAGGTTGTTGGATCCCCTTAGACCTGGAGTTATAGATGGCTGTTAGTCACCATGTGGGTGCTGGGAACTGAACCCAGGTCCTCTGCAAAGAGCATCCAACGATTTTAACTAATGAGCCATCCCTCCAGCCCCTCAAGATTAGATTTTAAAAGTTATGACAGAAACTGGGCATGGTGGCATATATCTTTAATCCCAGCACTTGGGAGGCAGAGGCAGGCTATCTCTGTGAGATCAAGGCCAGCCTGGGTTACATACTGAGTTAGAGGCCACCTGGGGTGACAGAGAGACTCTCTCTCAGAAAAAAAGATATGACAGGCACATAATGAATATACATGATGCTTTGTTCTCAGTGCATCATAGCAGAGAGTTATGCTGTTGGCTTCCATTGTGGCCAGTGCTGGTAATGTTAGTTTTTAAGATGATATCTGTCAGGTTCATTGCCCTCTGTTGCATGAGGGAGTTCTCTAATGTAATTTTAAATAATAAGTATTTTTGTGTAATAGGTAATGTTTTATTTATTAAGAGTTAGCATGCAATTAGTGCTTTGAGTGAGGATATTTTGAGATTATGTAAATATTCTTTATCAAATAATCATGTACCAGTTTTAGCACCATGATTCTTAAAAATTTTATTACTTTAAAAAAAGTATTTGTGTCGGGGGCTGGAGATATGGCTAGCGGTTAAAAACACTGTTGTTGCAGAAGACCCGGGTTCGAACCCAGCACCCACATGGCAGCTAACAACTGTCCGTAACTCCAGTTTCAGAGGATCTGATAGCCTCTTCTGTCTTCTGCGGGCATTGCACGACACGGGTGCACTTACCTACATTCAGGCAATATACTCATACACATAAAATAAAAATAAATAAATTCTTTTTTTGTTTGTTTTTGAGACGGGGTCTCCTTGTAGCCCCAGCTGTCCTGGAACTCACTATGTAGTCCAGGCTAGCCATGAACTTACAAAGATCCACCTGCCTCTGCCTCCCAAGTGCTGGATTAAAGGTGGGTACCACCACGCCCAGCATAAAATATTTTTTAAAGAAAGTATTTGTGGGGGCTGGAGACATGGCTCAGCAGTTAAGAGCACTGACTGCTCTTGCAGAGGACACGGGTTCGAGTCCCAGCACCCACATGGCAGCTATGAACCATCCTTAACTCCGGTTCCAGGGGAATTTGAAGCCCTCTTCTGACTTCTGTGGCATTGCACGACTCGGGTGCACTCAATACATGCAGGCAATGCACTCATACACATAAAAGAAACCAAAATGTGTGTGTGTGTGCGTGTGTGTGTGTGCGTGCACGTGTCCTGACATACATATGGAGGTCAGAGGACAACTGGAGGGAGTCAGTTCTCTCCTTTTACCACGTAGATCCTAGGATTGAACTTAGGTCATCTCTGTGGCCCCACTCTATGATTCTTGCTTAAATTTGTTATTAATGTGATTGTTGCCAAATAAGAATTTCTTAGTTTTGCTATTAATCAACATTTATCAGTTGTCATTCTTGAACTCTTGTTTCACAATTGTTCATTCATTTATTTATTCGATGGATGTTGCTATTATTTTGATTTTCAGGTTATCCCAATTTTGGCTCATACAGTTCCCTAAGCAGGGTCCTTTATCTTCTGATGTATCACCACTGGCTTTTCAGCACTGTTTACTTTCTCACACAGCCAGGTGTTCCTGGCCCAGACCTAGAATCAGCAGTTTCTCAAGGAGCTTTTGCTCTTTCTGACAGAAAAGAGTTTTTAGAAAGCAGGATCTGGGTATCAGGTTTTTATGCCCTCTCAGTAAATGGTGATAAGGAATACATGTGTGTATTTGTACACATACATGTATATCTTAAGTTTTGTATTTATCTGTATGTACTCAGAAGCAGTAATTTAACTTTTGCTTCTAATCCAAGATGTATTGTCGGCCTTTCTACTTCTGTCTCCCCTGTCCACCAGTGAGAAACCTGGGCTTTGTTATCCTGACTCTCCTCAGTTCCTCTATAGATGACCAATTTCTTGCTCTCAATAGCTGATTTCTTCACTCCAGCAGTTACCTACCAGTCAGACCTTGGTGCATCTTCAGTACCCAGTGCAGGCAAAGAAGGGGAATTGGGAACTTTTTAAACACATACACACCTTTTTTTTTTTTTTTTGAGGTTCTGGAGATTGAACCCAGCCAGAGCCTTGTGCATACAAAGTATGTGCTTTTAACCTAACGTAACATAAGGTGGTTTTGCTATGGAAATGGTCATCCTTAAAACGATCGGCCTAGCCTGGCAGAAAGCCAGTATTTCCATTTATTTTGGTGGTTTTAATGGAGAGAGTGCTTTTTGATTCTAGTCTTTGTTTTTTCTTTGAAATAGTCCCAACTTCCTTTTTAAACTTTTTGGAAGATTTCAACTGGTTTTCTTTTTTTCCTCCAAATTGTGTGCTTTTGCTGTTTGTAATTGCAGTAAAGTACTTAAAACTATCTCTTATTTCTTCTGTGGTTTTTTACTGTTTAAAAAAATCAATTTTTTTTCCTGTTCTAACTAACATGTTTCTCTACCGCAGGACTTATACATTCTTCCTGATAGTATGTGTTTCATTTCTTTTTTCCTGTAAGGGTATTAAATTGAAGAGTTGTAAGCACTGCTAGACCTAGTTCTCACTAGTTCTTTAGAATCAAATCTCAGTATATGTGGGTCCCATAGGTGTACACTGCAGACTTGAGGGTTCTTAGACTTTATACTATTATTGTTCAAGAAAGTAATAGGCTTTTCTTAATCTTACCATGTGTTTTTATCTTTTCCTGCACTGTATCTCTCTAGATTATAACACAGAAATTAATTTTTCTTCATGGTCAGAGTGCTGAAGAGTCCTAATCACTGCAGTAATTTCCTGTACCTTTAAAGTCTGAGTACCTGACCCACACTATTTGGTAGAGAGATCAAGTCCTCTAGTGATACTCTTATGATCGGGAGTTCATTTAGTTTGAAGTCTTCTATTGGTAAGGTCACTTGACTGTTGTCCTCTCTGGAAAAAAAAAATTGACCACTGGAATAAAATTCTTTGACATTGTACTTAGGCCTGCTTCATATTTCTCGTTCTTCCTAAGTTCCTCTTTCTTATTGTCGAATAGGAGCCCTGATCTCCTGCATTTGTGGCAATAACAGTGGGAGGTTGTAGTGACTTGGCTCTGGAGAGCCATGGTCCTGGAGCCAGTGCTGCTGCTGGCTTTCAGGAGCTTCAGGTGGTCCTCATTTTTGTAAGTCACCAGCATTGGCTCCTGGGCTCCTGCATCCGATATTTGGGGTTTACTAGAAAGTGTTCTGGGCATGTGAGTGAGTATGAAGGTCAAAGATTGATGTCAGGTGCTTTTTCTTTGGTCTTTTGAGAATGCATCCACCTGCCTCTGCCTCCTGAGTGCTGGGACTAAAGGCGTGCACCACCACACCTGGCTTCATCTTACTTTTTGAGACAGGGTCTGTCACTGAACCTGGAGCTTGCTGATTGGCTCAACTAAGTAGCTAGCAAGTCCCCAGGATCTTCCTGTCTTCACCTTCCAGCTCTGGGATTACAGGAGTGTACTGTGAAACCTGACTTTTTATATGGGTGCTAGGAATCCAAACACAAAACCTTCTTATGAATTTTGCAGAGGCCTACACATTCACCTTTCCTCTTTGGTTGTTTTTTGTTTGTTTGTTTGTTTGTTTTTGAGACAGGCTCTCATTTTGTATCCCTGTGACCTGGAACTGGCTGTGTGGCCTAGGCTGTCCTTAAACTCACAGAGATCCTCTTGCCTCTGCTGGGATCAGAAGTGTGGGCCACCACACCCTGCTCTCCCATAGGTTCTTGTCATCAACTTTAATTAGGTTGATTTGGTACTCTGCAAAAAGAGCCTCCATGAACTTGGCATATATAGGCTTATCTTATTGCATACAAATGGATGCAAAGCACACAAAGATGGACTTTGCATTTGTCTAAGACTTTGGCAGCTTTGTGAATTCCACATGCTAGAGCATCATGGATGAAGATGGTCTTCAGCATCTCTTGTAATGCCCATTAATGCCTCCAGCAGCAATGCCTTCCTTGGTCACAGCGCTTGATTACAATTGAAGCCGAATCTTAAATGTACCTGAGCCTCTGGCCATGGAAAGGAAGGAGTAAATATTCTTATTTATTTATTTATTTATTTATTCATTTATTTATTTATGATAAAAGGTTATTAGAGTAACTTTTGAAGGTCACTGCTGACATTGCCTTGGTTCTGAAACTAAATTCTCAGTATACATTGTTGCTCCTTTTCTGATTATAAAAATAGGTTGAATAACTTGAAGTTGTTCAGAATTTGTTTGTGCCAGGCACTGGCTGTTTAAACTACTAGGAAACTAGTTTTGATTTTGACTCCCTTGTCATAATGCTCTATATCAAGGGTTGGCAAACTTATTCTGTAAAGGACCAGGTAATAAATTTAGGATTTGCAAGCCATATGGTCACTGTCACAACCATTCAGCACTGCTGTTCTAGTGTGAAAGTAGCTGTAGACAATATGCAAACAATGAACTTGCATGTTCCAATAAAACTTTATTTATAGACACTGAAATCTGACTTTCATACTCTTTGCATGCTATATTATATATATATATAATATATATATATTTTTTTGCTATCCCCTCCCCCCAGCTATTTGAAAATATGAAAATCACTTTTAGCATGAGGACTGTACAGAGATGGGGAGACTGAATTTGGCTCGAGGGCCATAGTTTGCCAGTTTTATCACTGAAGTTTCCTTTTTCGTTTTGAGACAGAATCTCATTATGTAGCTTAGGCTAGCCTGGAACTCACTATGTAGCTCAGACTGGCTGTGATCCTCCAGCCTCAGCCTCTTTTGTAACATTGCAGTGTTAGTTTCTACTTGTATTGAGTACAGTAGTGTTTGATAAGTATTGATTTGATTTGGAATAGCCAGCTCATGGAAACTAGTTATTTATTGCTTTGGTCCCTGACATCTGCTCTCCTGGTAACAGAAATAAGCTCCCAAATGCTTATTTTTATGTGTTGTCAATAGCTTGTGGTTTTAGGCAAAAGTTATTATAGCCATCATGCTTTCAGAATTTTTAGCTGCAAGATAAAAGGATTAAGTGCTTTCTTTTTCTGACCGCTCTCTGATGATCCTGAGATTTTGCTAACTGAGGTCCAGTTTGTGACATAGCTTACTTGGGAGTGAGCAGATCCTGAGCCAGAGAAACAGCAGTGCTGTGAGGCCCTGGGTTTCCAGTTCATTGGTTTTGAATGGTAGGCCCTCTAATTTAGATTTACCTCTTGCTTTTGCCGAAAGGAATGGGGAGGGAGGACAAAAATCAAAGAGATCTCTTGAGAAGCAGGTTGTATTGGAGAGTGTTCTGGAAATGATCTCACTGACCACACAGTTCATTTTTGGGTTTGTTCACTTTGTGTAAATGACTTTCCAATTTTCAGGAGATGGTTCTTCCTGTGGTTCAACAGGGTCTCTTGAGTTCAAGGCCAGCCTGGTCTACATAGTTAGTTCCAGTACAGCTGGGGATTCAGGGAGACCCTGTCTCAAAAAGACCAAAAAAAAAAAAAAAAAAAAAAAAAAATCAATTGACTGTAACTATGCCAATATGCTTTGAGTCTCTCTTTGTAATGCTCATCAGCAGTTGCCTGCCCTTATCCTTTGTATCGCTTCTTCATGTTGCCAGTTTTTGCTATTGCCATGTACCCATTATGTCTTTTTTTTTTTTCCATTGTGTCTTAAGAGGCAGAAATGCTCTGCTAAGCTAGTCTGCAGAGCTAATAAGATGCTTTTCTCAGGCCAAATTATTTTTGCTCTTGAGTTGGGAAAAATACTGGCTGTATTGATGTACTTAAGAATTTCTATAGCATCACTTTATTTGCTGTAACTATGGTGAGTAAATTTTTATATATAGTTTTTTGTCTTTCTATGTCAGTGGACTGGGTGCTAAAGAGTTGAATATACCAAATCATTTATTAGAACCTAGTGAAAATTTAATGTGGTGTTCTGTTGCTGGGCAACATTTTAGTGACTCTTCATATAGTGTTTCACTGTAGGTGAATCTCCCAGTAAACCTGCAAGTGGGCTTGAACAGTTTGAATCCCCATTTTTCCTTCTCAGCTGCCTTTGTGGTGGTCTGACTTGTGCCTTGAAGCCAGATCCTTTGAATCCTATCATGTCCCTCTGCAACCTTTATTGACAGAGCTGAGAAGTGTCTAATCTATAACCTCAATCAAACTGACTCATTATGACAGCTGGTTTCACAATTCTCCTGCTGTATCAGATAGTTCTAAGATCATTTTTCTAGAATATGTCATTTTATTGTTCTAATTGGATAAAGCAGTAACCATATGACTTGTTTTCTATCCCCTATAAATTAGCAATTAAGGATAATTACTATATTCATGAAAGTTTGCAACATGAATCAGTCAGTAGAGCTTCGGCAGATCAATTACCCATGAGTTTCTTCTCAGTCTTTTATCTTCCGAAATTAAAATTCCGATAAATGGTATGTTTTCCTTGCTTATGGTGTTTGCTCTTTGTCTCTCCACTAGCGTATCAGCTCTAAAGAGCAGAAACTTTTGTCTCTTTTGTTCCACTGAAGAATGAAGCTTACCTGGAACAATGTCCCACACATTGTAGGTACTTATTAAGTATTGAATTAATAAGTGAAGACATAAACTAATCAATGAATTAACTGATAAAAATAATCTGGATTGATGTCAGGTTTTTCAGATAGGAACACTGGTTTGATGCTATATGAAGTCGAAGTCTAATTTATAGAATCTTGGCCTCTTTCATATTTTATGTAGATATTTTAGATATTTTTTTTTTCTGTCTGAAGACATTTCCCCTTAGTTTTATTTGGTGGAAACCTTTGATGGGGAAGACCATTAAAATGCTTTTGTTGAAGAAGAAAATAAAATCTGTTGACAAGTCAACAGAGTTTAACAGTGCTTGGAAGATGAATTGGAGAGCTAAAAGGAGAGTTATGGTGCGTTTTGAGCAAACTAGTCTTCCTTAACAGAAGTAGATCTCTTCCTTCCACAGTGCCCTACAAATGCAGTCTTTTCCTCCCTCTCCACTGGCATATGAAGAGACACTTTCAGACAGAAGCCATGCCCATGACAGTACTTTCCAGCTGGAGGAATAGGAATATAACTGTGCCTGCCGTAATGAATCAACCTAGGAGGTTGGATGGGTGACTGCTGCTCATTAGTATACTTAATAGTAAAGAGTATACAGCACATCTTAGGAAGTGAAAATCAGGGGTCTAGGGTAGTGACTCATTTGGTAAAGTGCTTGCTCTGTAAGCATAGGAACCTAAGTTTGATCCTCAGTACCCATGTTAAAAAGCCAGGTGTGATGTCATCGTGTAATCCCAAAGCTGGGGAGATGGAGACAGACAGATTCCTGGGACTTGTTAGCCAGTCTAGCTGAATCAGTGAACTTCAGGTTAAGTGAGATATCCTGTCTCAAAAAATAAGGTAGAACATCTTTGATGGAGGAAGACATCTGACATTGACTTCTGGTCTCTATACGCACATGCATACATGTGCATGGAACCCCTCACCCCTGTACATACATAAAGTAAAATTCAGTTAGGTTTGCTGGCTCACACCTGCAATCCCATCACTAGGGAGGCTGAGGCAGGAGGATCACTGAGAAGTCTGAGGGCAGCCTGGGTTACATGGTGAGTTCTAGTTCAGTTTGGGCAGTAGAATGAGTATTTGTCTCACAAAAACCAAAACGAAAGTGAACAAAACAATGGTAAAAATCACCTCTGGTATTAATTCAAGCATGTTTCATACAATAATGCAAAGAAGTTCTGAGGGCTGTCTTTAGAATAACATTCAGCGAGAGAGCAGGGTGTTCAAAGGAGCTTTGCAGTTTATGTGCACGTTGTATGCCAAAGGCCTTAGGGTCCAGAATAATAGCTGTTATTGCCCGCCACCCCCATGTTATTATGCAGAAACATTAGAGGAAGTATCTTCCAAGGTCGGGGGCTATTTCTCATCAATCACTGTTTTCTTGAGCTTTTCATAGGTCTGTGTCAAGCTTGAGAAGCAAAGGTGCTTTCCTGGGCAGGGTCAGTGCTTGTCAGAATTTATCTTGGCCATTCATGGTGAGTTTTCTTATAAGTGAGTTGTAGTTTTTCCAGCTGTGCTTTATTAAGAGGTGCCAAGTCTCATCCCCTGTTTTTTTTTGTTTTTTGTTTTTTTTTTGTGTGTGTGTGTGTGTGTGTGTGTGTGTGTTTTTAAAAAAAAGGGGGCGGAGGATTGGAG
>NW_008349073.1:2836166-2862012 GCF_000622305.1 Nannospalax galili | reverse complement strand
AAATACCAAAAGATTTGCCAACATGGGGTCAACTTTGGTGGAATAATGAATAATGAAGGTTTGCATTAGCTCTCTTCTTTTGTTTTTGTTTTTATATCCTAACTAGTTTATTGGGTTTGCTAACAGCATATAGGGTGGGGGTTTATTTACAGAAGAGTGGGCCCCCCCCCCCCCAATTTATGGCTGCACTGGAAAGTCCACACTCAAATATACATCTTGTAACTTCCCAGCAGCCACACAAAAATGGTGAGAGAGGTGCATGCTGGCATTCTCGGCTTATATATCCTTAGCCCCTATCCCACATGCAGCTGAGGTGGGCTGATTGGGTGGGAGGGGTAACCAACTCCTCCCTCAACTCCTTGATGAGTGTGGGAAGGAGGTGTGACTGTAGGACGCTTTTAGTTAAACTCTCCACCCCTTCCTCCCACTTTCTGCATTTTTTTTATTTCTATGAAAACTTAAACTAGAATTAAGAAGCACAGACATTGGAGATCTGGTTGGTATCATGAGGTTAGACACTGGCGATTTGGTGGTATTGTGGTTCTTTTCAGCCCCATTTGGAATATGTGCATTGATAGTTTAGAGTGCAGGGATTCTTTTTTGTTTTTGGTCTTTTTGAGACAGGGTCACCCTGTAGTTCCAACTGGCCTGGAACTCACTATGTTAACCTGGCTGGCCTCTTATCTGCCTGCTTCTGCCTCCAGAGTTCTGGGATTAAAGGATGCGCCACCATGCTGTGCTTAGGGCTTCTGTATTCTGTTCCTTAGTTTTAAGAACTGACTGTAAATGAGTCAGATTCAAGCTCTTCCTCTTTTCCCTGGGTCTGTCTCATTCAGAAACTTCAAGAATCCTCTGCCCTGGTAGACCTCTTCTTTCTTGGCTTCAGATTTGAGAACTTGAGTTTTTGGAATCTCATTTCCCCCGAGTTGCCTCCCAAGCCAAAGCAGTCCGAATAGCTTGAATCATTTTTACAGTAAGCCTCTTCCTTTTCTCACTCGAAATCTTTCCTGTTATTGCCCTGTAGATATTTTAAAGTTAAATGCAGTGAACTTTGGAGCCCTTTTCACAGCTGCCTCTCGGTCAGCAGAGGAAAGAAACTGATACCCACAGGAGCTTGAGTGCCTGTCAGCCCCTCCTGTTCTGATTACCTGCGTATTTCTTGCTTGGTGTTGTACAGGCTTTTCATCCCTATCTTTCCTTCAGCTTTCTCTTTCTTTAAATATTCACAATTTGTCTCATTCTGGAATGGAAAGTGTAGAGATACTAACTTCTTAATAATTGAAAAGGATAGTGTTGGTGTGTGCTGGGATGAAAGGTTGTTACTGCCACGTCTCACATGCCTTTTTACCTCAGTCTATTTATTTTATGGCTTTTCTATTGCTGGTTTAATTCCTTCTTATATTATTGGGTCCATCATTTCTGAACCTGGCCCAAGGCTCTATGTAGGTACTTCTCTTAAAACTAAAGGTAATTTTATTCTCGTAGTCACTCAGTAGATATTTGAGGGCCTCTGGGGTACAAAGTAGTGTCCTAGATGTTGGAGATTCATTGATATATAACTTACATTATGGTGGTACTACTTCCACACCACTGAATCTCTTTTTTCCCCTGCTTTTAGGTCCTTTCTGGGTGTGCCATCATTGTCCGAGGGCAGCCCCGAGGTGGTCCTCCTCCTGAGAGACAGATCAACCTCAGCAACATCCGTGCTGGAAATCTTGCCCGGCGGGCAGCTGCCACACAACCAGATGGGAAAGACACACCAGATGAGGTAGGTGCTTCCTCAGGCCTTTCTGAGGCCATGGACCTAGGTGACAGCCTGCTCTCCTCTTTGATGAAATGTTGATGTACTCTTTCTTTTCTGTTCATGGTGAGTATTTTTATGTCATAGGATTGATTATTCTGAATATAACCCCATAATTTCATTTGTCATTATACATGTTCTGCTGCTGTAGTTTCTTTTCTTCTTTTTTTTTTTGTTTTTTTGAGACAAGGTCTCACTGGCTGTCCTGGAACTCTCTGTATAGACCAGGCTGGTATGGAACTCATAAGAGATCTGTCTGCCTCTGCCTCTGGAGTCCTGGGATTAAAGGTATATGCCACCACACCTGACCTGTCTTAATTTCTTTTCCAGTTGCTGTGATAAAATGTCCTGACAAAGGCAACTCAAAGGAGAGAAGGTTTATTTAGATTTAATTCATGGATATAGTTCATCATGGTGGGGAAGTCAATGCAGCTTGAAACATTTGGTCACATCAGAATAATCAGCAGGAATGCAATGAATGCTGTACTCAGCTCACTGTTTTCCTTTTATATAGTCCAGGATTTCAACCCAGGGAATGGTGCCACCCACAGTGGGAGAGTCTCCCACCTCAATTAAGATAGCTATCCTCCCCACATAGACTTTCCCAGAAGTCCATTTACTAAGTGTTTGTGTAGATCTCATCAAGCTGACAATTGAGATGACCTTAGTGGTAACAATCTTAGCCCTTGACTCTGTGCTAACCCCAATCCATTCCTGTAGGCTTAGGCTATTCACTCCTGGGGAATGATTGGAAATATTTCCTAAGTAGCCTGATGATTTGAAGTCATGGATTATGAAGAGCTGTAAAAATATCTAGTACCTTCCCTAGAGACAAATGTTATTATTAGTGTGTCCATCTAGAGAGATTTAACATCTGTGCAACATCATTTTCATAAATGGTAGTCTGCTGTATGTGCTAGCCCCTTATTATAGATGCTTGTCTCCTCAGAGGTATCTGAATCCTGTGAAATAGTAAAATTTTATGTGAACATGAATTTTCTTTTTCAGTACTGGGAATTGAACCCAGGGTCTCACACATACCAGGCAAGTGCACTCTCTACTACTGACCAACATCTAGCCCTGCACCCCCCCCCCCCCCTTTGTGATAGGGTCTCATGTAGCCCAGGCTGATCTCATACTTCCTGTATGGTCAGGGATGACTTTGAATTTCTGATCCTCCTGCCTCCACTTCCCAAGTTGTAGAATTATAGTCATGTGCCACCATGAGCAGTTCATATGGTGCTGGCATCAAAACCAGAGTTTTTTATATGCTAGGCAAGCACTGTACAAACTGAACTACAACCCCAACCCTAAAAATGAGTTCTATTATTTTTATTACATTTATTTATGTGTGTGTTGTGGTGGTGGTGGTAGTGGTGGTGGTGGTGTGTGTATGATGTGTGATGTGGTGGTATGTAGGTGCTGGTATGTAGATCAGGGGACAAGTTACTTGTAGAAGTTAGTTCTCTGCCTATCTGCCTCTCTGGAATTAAAGGCATATGCTATCACGCCTTGTGTGGAGGGAGCCCTGGGGTTTGAACTCAGGTAGGTGGGCTTGGTGGCAAGCATGACCTTACCCACTAAGTCATTTCTCTGGTCCTACACAGGAGGTTTTTTGGGTTTTGTTTTGTTCTTTTTGAGACAGGATCTCCCTACAGTCCAAGCTGACCTGGAACTCACTATGTAGACCAGGCTGGCATTGAACTCACAGAGATCTGTCTGCCTCTGCCTCCCAAATGGTGGGATTAAAAATTTGCACCACTATGCTTGGCTTAAACATGAGTTTTTTTTGGTTTTTTTTTTTTTTTCGGTCTTTTTGAGATAGGGTCTCCCTGTAGCCCCAGCTGCCCTGGAACTCACTATGCAGACCAGGCTGGCCTTGAACTCACAGAGATTCACCTGCCTCTGCCTCCCGAGTGCTGGGATTAAAGGCATGTGCCACCACACCTGGCCTAAACATGAGTTTTTAAAGACAGTTTTCATCAGTTTCTAGTAGCTTGTAGCTTGCATTGCATTGTGTTATGATTTGATTTGAGAGGCTAGTTCTGAGGTTTTGTATCCTCATCTCTTTCCATGCCCCCAACTGTAATGCCTGGCTATGTGGCTTCTCATATCATCTGCTGTTGCCTTGCTTAATCTTTTTCCCCCCAGGTAGGTAGCTGTCGTTAGTCCCTGTTTTACATGGTTTAGTCTTCTTAGTTTCTACCCTTGCAAGTATTGGTCCTTGATTCTTTAGTAGTGCTTTGTCAATCTGAAACAGATATTCTGGATTCTTAAGTGTTTGCTTCTTCAACTTGATGACTTAGGGTAGATTCTCTGCTTTTTCATTCCAGGGAACTGAAGAAGAAAAACAAGAGCCCATGAGCTTTTATTTAAAGAAGGCATTTAGTTTTTTTCATCTTTAGCAGTATTTCTTTTTAAATAAAGGTGATAGTAATATAGCATTATAGATAATAGAGATTGAGAAAAATCACCCATAATTATTCTATAACAGCAGTCCATTAGATTCTGGGAATAATGACTATAAATGCATTAAAATCAGTTCTTTCTCATTGGTCCTCCTCATCAGTAACTACAAGTGTTTAGAATAATGCAGTTATATGTATCTACCTCTGATTGCTCAGTGAAGATTAAATAAGGAAAAACAAGGTGTTCAGCATAGTACAAAGTACTTAATAAGTGTTAGTTGTGATAATCACTGCTGCTGTTATACCCAGTAGTGAAGTTTCAGTCTCTTGGCATTTTTCAACCTTGAGTGCTAATCAAATGGGTAAACCAATGTTTTGAATATTTCTCTTCCTTTCAATTGCATGTTTGTATAACAACTTGATTGCTTCTCAGAGGTAAAGAACATTGGCTTTTCTTGGAGCTTATCAAGTTCATTTCCCTAGAAGAAAGAAGTAGGGTAGCCTCTAAGAAAAAAGAAGGGTTGTGTTTTGATTTCCATTTTGTGGATGAGAATGTGAGGCAGAGGAAGCACAAGGCCATTTGAGACTTGTTCTAAACTTTCGTAACAGTCTCCCATACAACATGACAGTAGAATCTGACCAGAGCTATTATAACAGGAAGGATGGCATGAGACCTTACCCAGCACTCCATTTTAGTTGGGCATAATTTATACAGTCTAGTGCTTTACCTCTTCCAGAGCACTTTGGTGAAGCTGAAGCTGTTGAATCCACTCTGCTACCCCACACCCATTTTTCTCCCATCTGAGGTCTAGTCTGCCTTTAGCTTGTTGTTATCTGGTCTTCTTCCTGCCATACCTTTATGTTGCACTGACACAAGGTATCAGTAATATCTGCTGACAACCCAAACCAGAAATCTGATTTCCGTTGTTCTTGCTTTACTCTCCCTTGACCTCCTATCGCCCCAATATCCAGGTCTTTATCAAGACCTAGAGATTCTGCCTCCTCATTACCTCTGTGATACTATATGCCTGAACCTAGAACACAGGTTCATTTCTGCTTTGACCTCTAGTCTCTCCTTGAAGGTTCTCTGGGATGCTGGGGCCCAGTCATGCTGTAGCACTCAGATTTCCTCACAGGCCACTGGAGTCTGCTCTGCCTTTGCCCTTAAGCTTATACTGCCCCTTCCATCATGCACACTTCCCTACCTGTGTCTCCTGGTGACCCCTGCTGTCTTTAGAGACACAGACCCCTGACATTTCCTTCCCTTGTCCTGCCTTTGTGCTGTTAGAGCAGTCAACATTTCATTTAGTTAGTCTTTGTCTACTGGATCATGAGCTCTTCAGAAGGAATAACCTTTTCTGTCATCTCTGTGTCCTTGTATCTGGTCAACACCTGACCTAAACACTTAAGTGGATAACGAGGAAAAGAAACCAAACAGTTCCTTTTGGGGGTTGATAGATTACACAGTGTGGCACCAGCCTTCTAGGCTTTCCATTGCTTTGGAGCACATTGTCTAGTTTTTTTCTACATTCAGCAAGAATGAGGACATTATTACTCATTGACTTCTTTTTGTGTCACTGCCCCAAATATCATTCGCTTATTATTCTTTGCCTTCCCTGTGATATCTTTGTTCAGTTATACTCAGCTTTTTCTTAAGTCATGTGGCAATGAAAGCAGCTCCACTGTATGTCCCCAACCGTCACTGCCCTGTGCCAGGTTAATCCCTAGCGTTGCCTAGCTACTCCAGGCAGCCTAGATAGTGCATTGATGGGCACTGTGTGAGTTATTTATTTCTCACAGATTAATTGAGCTCTGGCTGTGTGTGAAGCTCTATGCTGATTTCATGAGAAATTTAGAAATGAATGTCAGTCCTGTTTTCATAGCGCTTTTGAAGATTTGCATGGGGAGAGGTATAGAGGGGGATGTCCAGGCAGTACAGTGGAATGATTAGGGGAGAGAGAGAGAGAGAGAGAGAGAGAGAGAGAGAGAGAGACAGACAGACAAAAGTACTGCATATTGGACTATGTACCAGAATTACTAGCTTTAAGGCATCACGTTGTTCTCGGGTTTGATGTCATCTCAGTAGTTTTAGAAATCTGACCTAAGGAAAGATTGGAATTGAAAAGATGACTTTAAACATCATGACTTTGTCTGGGTCTTGGCATGGACAGCAAGTTGCCAGCTTACCTGCTATTGGGCATCCTAAGGGGAAGAGGGAGTTTTGAGTATCAACTCGTTAGAGGAACCTTGCTACTCATGGAGCTCTTGAACATCCTATGAACAGACTGCAATTGTTCTTCTTACTAGGCTATTCTGACTCTTGATATATGCTTTGAGTAAATTTCCCTACACTTGCCCTTAATAGTTCTGGGAAGTTGTGTTGAGATAGACCTTCTTCCTGACTGTCCTGCGTCTGTGGGCACTGGTCATACTTGCATATGGGTTCTCTCCCAGAGTGTTCTTTTACCCTTGTGCGGAACAAAAGACTTTCCTGTATATCTCTCCGAGTCTCCTGATTGCTTCTTGTAGCTAATTTCTTATGCAGTAATAAAATTTGCCCAGCTCTGGATAGAACACAACTTAAGAGGGCCTGGTTTAAGAATGAAAGATAGTAGAAACTTTATTATTATTATTATTATTTTTCCTATAGGAGCAGGTATATTTCATTTCAAGGCCACCAGTATGGCTATTATTGCCCAGTGATTGACCAGCTGTAAAACATGAGGGCTTAAGAGTACATATTCCTTCAGCAAGTGTTAAAAGTTTTTAGAGAGCTTCTCTGTGGTGGGTAGAAACTTGGAGGATTTCTCACAGGGGCTAGTGGTATATTTTCTTGTGAACTGACCCTAGATAAGTGAGTTTTTACCTTTGATAATATGCTTGCTTTTGGAGCTTTTGTGGTATCAGTGCTCTTCCAAATATTAAGAAAATAGAATGTTACTGAGTTGTGACTATTAATGTATTTCTCAGGACCATTATAAGCATAGCCACAATGCTGTACATTTTTAGAGGAAGTTGATTACTCCCGTAATAAAAATGTAGAAGGCTCAGCGCTGTGGTTCAGTACTGTTTCTATGATGTAGCTTATAATTGGAATTATTATCAGACCTCAGACTCTGGTTCTTCAATTTTAGGGAGTGAGATAATGGTAAGATGAGACAGTGATATGGTGAACTCTGTATTGTCACTGAGTGTGAGTGTGTGGCCTCTTGTTAATTCTTGCTTTAAGGACAGAAGCAGGTAGGTGAGTGAGTACAAGGTGGTTTGGGAGCCTGTTATTCAGACTAGCTAAGTCACAGCATGGTTTTATGACTACCAGCTCAGCACGTTGATGGACTTGCATCTTTGTTTGGCTTCTAGTTTCTTGAAAGTCATGTAGATTTTTTTTCTTTTAAGAAAACATTTTTGGATGACCCTGTAGAATATCTATATGGATTGGAAAGGCTAGCAGAGGCTTCCTTTTCAAGTACCAGTTGACTGATATGTATTTTATTGTGTAGCCTAAATTCTGTGACTTCAAGAGATTACAGTGGGCAGAATATGAATGCTGTAAAAAGAGAAACCCCCTTTTATGCTTTCTTTTTTAACTTTATTTTTATTTTATGTGTGCTGCTTGCATATGTGTAAGTGCACGTGTGTTGTGCAATGCCCGAGGAGGTCAGAAGAGGGTATTGGATCCTCTGGAACTGGAGTTATGGATGATTGTTAGCTGCCATGTGGATGCTGGGATTTGAACCTGGGCCTTCTGCAAGAGTAGTCAATATTCTTAATCGCTGACCCATCCCTCCAGCACCTTTATATTTTGTACATTCAGTATATGAGCTGCTATTGACCATATGCTCCTTGAACCCATCCCTCCCATTACTGTTCTAAGGGAGCTGGGACACTGAGCTCACCTCTGACAGTTCAAGTGCTAGTGTTCCTCTGACAGGGTTGCTTCAGAGGGTTGTTCTCCTTTTGTCTACTAGGCATGCCTAACCTTTTGACATTGTGACATGATGTTGTCATCTGCATAGTTCATGCTTAAGAACCATGCAATCACCCCTCCCTCAACCAAACCAAACCAAAACAACAACAAATCACACACACACACACACACACACACACACACACACACACACACACAAATCTCAGTGTTTTTAATTAGGTTTACTATTTGTGTTGAATGGCAGTTATAGTCATTCTGGGCTACATGCAGCCTAGCAGTGGTGAGGTTGATAAGACTCAATTCTTTGCTCATTATCTTGATCACATAGAGACTGCATTTCCCATCACAGACTTCTTCCCCACTGCTTGCATCTGTTCTGAATGGATGAGAGGGAAAAATCATCCTACCATTTGTGAGGTGATCTTAACAAGAACTTCTACTTGTATCTTCCCAAGATCCCAGGATCTTTTAAATTATTATTTTTTTTAATATTTTACATGTATGAGTGTATTACCTGCATGTGTGTAAGTGCACCTGTGTTGTGCAAGATGCTTGTGGAGATCAGAGAGGGTGTCAGATCCCGTGGAGTTGGAGTTACAGATGGTTTTTAGCTGCCATGTGCTGGGACTTGAACCTTGGTCCTCTGCAAGAGCAACCTGTGCTCTTAACGACTGAGTCATCTCTCCAGCCCCACTTTTGAATTATTTATTTATTTATTTGTTTTAATTTTATATGTCTGAGTGTTTTGCCTGCATGTATGTGTGTCCAGTGCTTGCAGAGACCAGAAGAGGGTGTTAGAGCCCCATGGAACTGTAGTTACACATGGTTGTTAGCTGTCATGTGGGTCCTGGGAACTGAACCTGGGTCCTCTGCAAGAGCAACTAGTGTTCTCAACCTCTGAGCCATCTCTCTAGCCCCTAAATTAAAAGAAAGTTTATTAGTGCATGTGTGTGCATGGGAGTTAGAGTATGTGTGTGGAGATCAGAGGACAACTTTTGGGAGGTCTGTTCTCTACACTAAGGGATCTAATCATTGAACTTGGGTTGTCAGGTTTGCATGGCAAGCACTTTTAACTGAGCCATTTCACCTGGCCAGATTCCTGGATCTTTAAGGGCTTCAGACCAGAGCAGAAATAGAAGCGGAAACATTATGGAACTTCCCTTTTAACTTTATTGCTATGCTTAAAAAAGTGGTAGAAATGGCATAAATAAGGCTCTTAGTTGAACAGAGATTCACTCAACGGTAATAGTACTAAAATCTTGTCTCCATTCCAGCTATGCCTTGAACTGGCTTTAGAGAAAGTGCTTTGTAAACTGGAACAAGACAAGCAAATGTACATAGTAGTTGTTATTTATGATGTTCCGTTGCCTAGTTGGTTCCTAGAGCCTGGACTTCCCATTTCAGGGAGTGGGCTGATATATAGAAAGCAGTCAGAGGCTGGCACATGGTAAGTGCTATAAAAATGTTGGCAAATATTATTCACAAAGTAAGCTGTAACTGAACAGTGATGGAGAAAAGTGCTATTTGCCAGTGTCTGGAAAACTCTGAAGCCTGTTTTAGGGCCTGTGCAAGTTAAAACAACTGCTAGGCCCTCCTTATTATGATACCCCTAAGTATGCAGTCTGTTATGTGCATTTCCTTTTCATAGCTCCTTGGCCTACTAGCACAGGGCCAGAATGAGGTAGGTACCTAGACATTTTTATTGAAGGCATGAAGTTACTTTGCTGGTTGGCGTCTGGAGTAGGCGGTTCTCTTGTGACACCTCTGTTTTGTCTTTTAGCCCTGGGCATTTCCTGCTCGAGAGTTCCTTCGTAAGAAGCTGATTGGGAAGGAAGTCTGTTTCACAGTAGAAAACAAGACTCCCCAGGGACGAGAGTATGGCATGATCTACCTTGGAAAAGGTAAGCAGCAAAGAAGAGCAAATTCATTTTCATGAAGTAATAAAGCTTCTCCAAGGATCAGTTTCCATATGGTAGAAGGCCAGTGTGGGTTGTCGTGGCCATAGCTCCAGGAGAGTTGGCTGTAGGTTGCATTAGAACTGCTGTTGAGCACATGCATAGGTGCAGACCTCCAGCATCCCTGTTCTTTATTTCTGCACTTTCCTGACTTGGTGTAGGTATAGGTGGTATTCTGTAGCATTCTTCCTCCCATGTAGGCCACTCAACAGCTCTTTGATTTTAAGTCAGAGTGTTAATTGAATTCCTATAGATTTCCTATGTGGTGCCCTGTATCTCCTTTGTCTTTCTCTTCCTGGGGACTCTTTAACAAAAGGTCTGTTTAGGGCCCATTGTTTTTTTTTTTTTACCCCAACAGATATAGATAGCTTTATTAGCTATGAGGGGCACACAGCCTTCCCATGGGAAAGGAGGTTGGCTGTTTTTTTTTCTTTTTTGGGGGGGACATCTATTGTATTGTTTGTAATAAACTGACATGAAAACAGGCTTTGGAAATGCATAAGTAGGGTTAGATTTCTGACTTTCTCTACCTTTACCCCTTACCCTCTCTAAGCTCTAGTTTCTTCATTTATAAGTTCTTGAACTTCTGTCTTTTTGAGACAGGGTCTTCCTGTAGCCCCAGCTGGCCTGGTACTCACTATGTAGACCAGACTGGGTTCGAATTCACAAAGATTGCCTGCCTCTGCCTCCCAAGTCCTGGGACCAAAGGCGTGCGCCACCGTGCCTGGCTAGCTCTTGAACTTTTAAAGATGATATATGTAAGTCAACTAGTTTTGGCATGGTCTACATTGCCATTAACTGAGTGTGTGCACATGTGCACATATACACATGTGTGTACTTATGTGCACACATAAACACTCATTGTTTAGCTAGGCCCAGTGGCTCATGGGGTTTTGTATGTAGTCTTCTTTGGATTGGACAGAGGGAGAGTAAAATTGGGGAACAGAGCTTGAGCAAGCAATGGGAAATTGAAAGATTTGGTAAAATGTTTTCTAGAAGATAGCCAGGTAAACGTGAGTAGTTTGGGAGTGGGATTTTTTTAAATTAAGTTTCCTATGATTCATTAATTAAGTCTTCCTAATATCTTAGCAGCTAGCTGTTGTAGATTACCTATTTTACTTGACTAGTCAGAGCTAGAGGTAAATAAGCAGAAGTAAACGACAAAGCTAATGGCATCCCCTTTAGACTGAGCTTAATTGTAGAAGTGAGTTGAGAATGAGATTGGCGTCATCTTGTCCCACTTTGTCCTATCTTTTCATGATGAAGGCAATAGTAGGTATTTGTGGTTTGCCTAGAACTAACTTAAAAAAATAGTGTTTCAACTTGATTTATTTGTATAAGTGTTTTGCCTGTGTGTTATGCAGTGCCTGCAGAGGACAAAAGAGGGTGTCGGATCCCCTGGAACTGACTGTTGTTAGCCACCATGTGTGTGCCGGGAATAGAACCTGGGTCCTCTGCAGCCAGTTTTCTTAACCACTGTGCTATCTCTCTAGCCCCTGACACCCCTGACTTTTTGTGTCTTTTTGAGACAGGATCTCCCTGTAGCCACAGCTGACCTGGAACTCACTATGTAGAGCAGGCTGACCTGGACCTCTGAGGTCCATCTGCCTCTGTCTCCTGAGTATTGGGTTTAAAGGAGTGGGACACCAGGCCTGGTTTAGTCTTCTGGCTTTTGAAGCTGGTCATCTACCAGCTCTGAATACTATCCACCAACTGTGACTTGGTCAGATTCCTAAGTGGATAAATAACATTCAAGAATAGCTTATGGATAGCTATTTCCATTTCCTGCCTATCACATTTTTCTGCCTCCTTTGAGGAACTAGAATAAAGGAATATATTTTCTCCTTTTGGAAGAAGTAGTCTATATTAGTTATTTTTCTTGTGCTGTGACAGTACCTGAAAAAAGCAGCTCAAGGAAGCGAGGGTTTGTTTTGGCTTACGGTATAAGGGGATGCAGTCCATCATGGTGGAGAAGATGTGGCCTGAGAACCATGAGAGAGCTGGTAACATTGCATCTGCAGTCAGGAATCAGAGTAATGAATGCTGGTACTCAGTTCATTTTCTGCTTTGCCCTTTTTATTTAGCTTGGGACCCCACCCAGTGGTGCCACCTGCATTCAGGCGAGTCTTCCCGCTTCAGTTAAATATCTGTGGAAAAATCCTTCAAAGCTATACCAGAGGTGCATATCCAAGGTGATCCTAATTCCAGTCAAGTTGTCAGATTAACTGTCACACATTCAGAACTCACTTTTTAAAAAGAGGGCCATTTCAGCAGGCATGGTGGTGTACTTCCTTAATTTAGCACTTTGGAGGCAGAGGCAGGCAGATCTCTGAGATTGAGGCCAGCTTGATCTACAAGTTGAGTTCCAGGCCAGCTGGGACTACAGGGAGACCCTGTCTCAGAAAGGGAGGTGAGGGGGTTGTGGGCCATTTCAGAGTACACTGTAAAAAGAAAATTTCCTCTACTTTGAGGTATGTTGTTGATAGGCTGGTTTTATGACTGCTTATCTTGTTTCTGCCTAGGAGTCAGTTTTTTCTAACCTCTGACCTCTCAGCATCTCAGTGCTCAACTTTTCCTTCACTGTTAACATTTTTTTGGTTAGACTTTCCAATGTAGCACTCTTACTGTTTTGAAGGAGCCATTTTAATATTTATTAATATTAGTGAAATTGGTGTTTGGACTCAGCAGTAATCTCTAGGGAAGGGGCCTGGCAACCCATAATTAAGTACAAAACCTGAGAGTCTTTTTATAAATATTCACCTCAACTTTTCTTAGTAGAAAAAGAGTCGTACAGTTTGCCTTTGTGGAAACGTGGGCCTTCTACTTAGCAATGCACTTAGGTTTGTCTGTGTATGTTTCTGCTCACTTGTTTGTGCATGTATACATGTATACTTGTTAGTGCTGGAGGAAGTCAATATGTAGTGTACTGGACATAACTATCACAGAATTTTGTTCTGTGCTAATATTACATATCAGTGAAACTGCTGTGTATCAGCCCATTTAGGAGCTTGTTCTCTGCCATATAAAAGATATTTAGGCAGCAGTTTCTTCATGGATGCCTTCCTTTATTGTTTCAGCTGACAAGTAAAGATATAAGAGACATATCAAGACTAAAAGTTTTTCAGTAGTATGGAATTGCAATTAATATTTCAGGTTCCTGGATAGATTTAATCAAGTTAAGTTTTATGTTTAACTAATTTTTCTTGCCTGTTCTGATGGCTGTGCTCTGAGGAATTACAAATTAGATATTGTCCACTTAGCATTTCTCTGAGAACAAGAGAAAGTCTTTCTCAAGCCACATAGTTTGTCTTCATGTCCTCTTGGAATAGAGAGTACAACATGGAGAAGAATTGGACTTTCTGGCCTAAATGTGATAGACAGCACTAAATGAATGTGACCATCTGAGTGGACAAACTGAGGAGACTACCTTTTTCTAATTCCTGCTGTGAGCTGGCCACTCATTCCTTAAATCCCAGAAGAACCCAGTGGGGCAAGTGCAATCCCTGCTTCAGAGGAGAGCTCAGTAGGATTCTAAGGGATCTTGTCCATGCCATCAGGCAGCTAGGTGTTGTCTTCAGAACTAGGCATCTTCTCCTTTGGACACTGCTGTTTTCTCTGCTGAGCTGCCTGACATGTGTGTCTTTATCAGTCTCCTGTGGTTCTTGAGATTGCCTTTGGCCTGGGAATACTCTAGAAAATTAGAAACAAAGTCCTGAGAAGAAGATTGATAGACCTTTGAGTCCTAGAGACTAGACATTTTGGGAGAACAGGTTTCCTGAGAAGTCCAGTACTACATATCTTGCCTGCTTGTTTTGCTACAGTATTGTTCCCCCATCCGCTGGTGCTCTGTTGCTAGCAGAGGTAGGTTTGGCTATAGTGATTGCTTTCCTTTTTCTCTTCTCAGATACAAATGGGGAAAATATTGCAGAATCACTAGTTGCTGAGGGATTGGCCACCCGGAGAGAAGGCATGAGAGCCAATAAGTAAGTATTCCATTTCATACTCATGTCACTCTTTCTTAGTTTGGGTAGCCTGCTGTAAACTGGTTTTGATTCATTACATTCCTGTTCCCTCATGGAAAATGGCCTGCCTCTTGTGCTTACATTTCCCTTTCTTTCTTTCTTTCTTTCTTTCTTTCTCTCTCTCTCTCTCTCTCTCTCTCTCTCTTTCTTCTTTCTCTCTCTCTCTTTCTTTCTTTCTTTTTTTTTTTTTGTCTTTTTGAGACGGGATTTCCCTGTAGCCCCAGCAGACGTGTAACTTGCTGTGTAGACCAGACTGGCCTGCCTCTGCCTCCCGAGAGCTGGGATTAAAGGTATGCAACTACCACACCTGGCCACTCGCTTTAATTTCTGAGATTTTCTTGCTCATGGATTGCTTTGAGCCAGGAGGTCACTTAACATTTACTAATGGTATTTGTTCTGTAACTCCTTTAAAGCCGGCTTTGAGACTAGGAAATTTTTTTCTTTGTATTCATGAGTCATGAATATGTACACATCTATCCAGCTCAAATATTTACTGAGCCCGGGCTTTGTACCAGGCCTTGTTCTGTGAACTAAGAATATAGCAGTGAATAGATTTGGGTTCTACGAACATTCTAATGGGGAGACAGATAATAAAAAGATACATCACATCAATGCAAGAACAGTGCAGTGAAAAAGCTGGACTAACAAACAGGACTCAAAGCAAAATCTGCATAGAGTCTGGGGAAACTGACAAGGCCACAATTGTTCTGTTTTGAGTGTTAAGAAAAATTAGTATCTCTCCTGAGCCTTTTAAGATTGTTTGGTCTTGAATCTATAGATACTTCATTAACACACAAAAATGCATTTGTCTAGCCAATGGCAATATGAACTTGTTAGAGGATGTAAGACTTCTAGTACATATATCCTGCTCAAGTTCACTTGTGTTCTCAGTAGGATGGATTGTAGCTGGCTTTAATTAACACTTTAGTCTCTGAAAAGTGATATACTACATCAGTAATTTGGAGGCTCTAAACATACTGTTTAAACCATTAAATCCTCGCTGTATTATATGACTGTAGCTGAAGAAAAGGCTTTGGATAAATATTTGCATCAGGTGTACCTATGATGAGAATGAGCCAAAGGCACAGTTGTACCTTTTGCCTACTGTCCTCTTAGACTTTGGGGCCAGGTCACTCTGTATACCTGTGGTCCTTTGTGATTGTAAGGAAGCCTTTGCTGGACTCTGTAATTGGTATCTGTACATGTGGGAATTGTTGAATTAAGATATTTGTTTTAGGTGGTTTTTTTTGGAACAATGCCACAGTTCTAACTTAAGGACAATTACTGGTACAATATTTTTTGGAAATTCAGTTTGTAACCAGAATGAATAAAGAAAAATGCCATAGCAGTTTTGTACCATAAACAAAGAAACCTCCACTGGAGTACTAATCCTTCTAGACCCAAAGTCTCCTGTTCTCAGTTTTTGTGTTTGCTTCTCCTTTCACCACTTTTTTCAACTAATTCTGACTGTGAATTTGGATCTCTGAGAATCTTTCGGTTATCTTTTGGGTGAAGGGAAGGAAGAGAGGTACCAGAAACTTCTAGTTTGGGAAATGGTCAGTCATGCCTGTTTAGAAATCCCCAGAGACCAGGTGAGAGGCAATTCAATGTATTTATATGTCTTCATGGATGGTACCAGGTGTTGGGGTCATGCAGAGGCCTATAGTTGATTTTATCCTGAATTTAGCTCCCATATGAGAGTATGGGAGGGGTCATTTTTGACCCCTCTACCCTACAAAGAACTTGTTTTATCTTTGCCTTTTTGGCTGTTCTAGTATTGGTTTCCTCCCTGATGAAGGAGGAGACTTTATGTTCAAACTGCCATCACCTAACTGGCCTCCTAGGATACATAAGCAATTTTGAGTCAGCTTTGTCGGTGACAACAGTATACCCTGCAGATGTCCCAGCCTTGGTTTGTGGACAGAGAGTGTTAAGGGTGGTTCTTAGTCACCTTTCCTGCACTGTGCCCTGCTGAGCTGTGCCTGAATTCTAGAATCTAGGATGGTTAAATGAAGCTGTACTCCCTGGAGTGGCTCCCCTTGGAGCTGTTAACTTGTTCTGTTCTACTCACTGGCAGAAGTACTTCATGTTCTTTAGATCTTCTCATTAAAGGCTCTTAGAATCGAATCTGTCCTTTGAAGGAACAGATTTGGAATTTGGAAATTGCGTTCATGGTGAGTTTTCTGGTTAAATAAATGTTTTGGTCTTGTGTAGGGGAGAAGATGCTAAAGAGAAAGAGCTGCATAGCTCTGTTCGTGGGCTCACTAACCATAACTTGTTTGCTTTTCATGTCCCAGCCCAGAGCAGAACCGGCTTTCAGAGTGTGAGGAACAAGCAAAGGCATCAAAGAAAGGGATGTGGAGTGAGGGGAATGGTTCACATACCATCCGGGACCTCAAGTATTCCATTGAGAACCCAAGGCACTTTGTGGACTCACATCACCAGAAGCCTGTCAATGGTGAGGCTGGCAGGAAAAGATACACATGACCAAGAGTGATTTCTTTCTGTTTGTTCTCTTTGATTCTTGAGGTTTATAAGATCCAGTGAGTCTTCCTTTTGCTTATTTAGTATCCAGAGGAAATTCTTAAGGGTGAAACAACATCATGGCATTTTGGAAGGGGGTTGAGTTGGTTTCACCGAGCTTAACTACAGAAACTCTGAAACTTGGAGGTAGAAACATATTCCATATACATGTGAACATAACTTGGCTTACTGTATTGGTTTTTGCTCCTTTGACAACTTTTCTGACAGCTAAAGATACTTGTTTTGCCTTGCAGCTATCATCGAGCATGTTCGAGATGGCAGTGTGGTACGGGCCCTGCTGCTCCCAGATCACTACCTAGTTACCGTCATGCTGTCAGGGATTAAGGTCAGACCATGTACTAGGCTGTACAGTGGTGTGAGATTTGTGGAAATGTCTAGTGATACCTAGATCCTCTAGCTGGAGTCATTGGATCCACTTTTTATTCCTACTATGAGCTAGCTATTGGCCAGACTACTTCATACTTGTTTTGGCTTAAACTTTATAGTGGGCAAATTCTATTTCAAAAAGTTCATATCACTTTTTAAATGCAAAGTGCCCTGGGTCTATTTGGAATGGGAGACAGTTGAAAATATAAACCTATGAAAGGGGGATGCGTGGCTCTGAAGCTGGCTGAATATGATTCAAATTCATGTTAAAATATCCATCTATATTTTTAAAATATCAGGGATTGAAAGTGAGACACTGGCACATCTTTTTTTGAGACAGTGTCTCCCTGTAGCTGCAGCTGGCTTGGAACTCACTATGTAGACCAGACTGGCCTTGAACTCACAGAGATCCACCTGCCTCTGCCTTCCAAGTGCTGGGATTAAAGGCATGTGCCACCATGCTTGTGTTCTGATGTTTTAAAGAGGGTTAGAGGAGCAGTTTTGAGAGCTCACTGAGGTCTCATAGGCTAATATGGTGCTTACACCTTTTGGAAGGCCAGGTGTGTGTGAAGGTGTGTGACTTTCACAGGTAAGCTGTATGCCTCACTGCCCTTACTTTCCTTTAGTGCCCAACTTTTCGCCGAGAAGCAGATGGTAGTGAAACGCCAGAGCCTTTTGCTGCAGAAGCCAAGTTTTTCACTGAGTCACGACTGCTTCAGAGAGATGTTCAGATCATTCTGGAGAGCTGTCACAACCAGAACATTTTGGGTACCATCCTTCATCCAGTGAGTGTGCCGTACAGCTTGGGTTGGGATGGGCTCGTGAAGCAGTTGGAGTTTGTGGAGATGCAGTTTGCTTCTTCTCTATTTAACATTCATTTCTCTATCTTGGCAGTATTACCATCTAATGATTTGGGGGCCTTTTCTATGGCGATGTCATTTGTCTTATAGAATTAGATAATTGGTACATCTTCTCACCATTAGGAAGTAATCCCAGTATTTCTGGGTTCATAAAGGGAAGAGGAACTGCATCACTTACTTTCCAAAGTGTTTGAGTCTGGAAGCTGCTAGTGGAAGGCTGGAGATGTCCGCATTCTGTAGAAGTGGGTCTAAAACTTGTAGAGTATGATTGGATATAGGTCTAGAAACCAGATGCCTGAAGTATCAGTTCGATTAGGGAAACCGATACATGGAAACATGATTAGTATATTCCAGTCTTTAACCAGTTACCCCCTAAATCTGTTTTGAACAGGAGCTAAGTCCTTTTTTTTTTTTTTTTTTTTAAATTTATTTATTATTTTTATTTTATGTGTACAAGTATGTTGCCTGCATGTATGTGAGTGCACCTGTGAGGTTAGAAGAGGGTATCAGATTCCCCTGGAACTAGAGTTAAGCACTGTTCTTAGCCACCATGTGGGTACTGAGAATTGAACCTGGGTCCTCTGCAAGAGCAGTCAGTGCTCTTAACCACTGAGCCACCTCTAGCCCTGGAACTAAATTCTTTATGTACTTAATGTTCTGACTTTTAGAGGTTTGACCCTATTGTATACTTTGATAGGTGGGCTATTCTTCAACACAAAATGACCTTGTTTTGTGATGTCTAAGTGAGTTTTGACTATTGTAATCTATATGTAACACAGTTAAACTGCTGTTACTTTTTGGCTAGATAATTCTTATATGATGGCAGCCAGGAGTGTGGTTTGGAGAGTGTCAAGGTCATGTCTGTTTTTTCTAGAGTGCTGACTATCTGGCCGTGCCCTGCCAGATGGCTCTGTGTCACAGTAGAGTATGAATTGTAATTCACCAGGCAAAGTGTGGCTTGTGCTTTTTCCACTTAGCCTGTTCTTCAGCTTTCTGCTTATGAAAAGGGGGGAAAGTGCTGATCTAGGGAGGGAAGAATAAGGTGTAATTTCTACTCAAGATTAACATCCTCCTTTGCCCTTAAGAAGTGCTATTGAAATGTCAATTCCATTCAGTGCCACCAGCATTTATTCTACACCTTTTATGTGAGAGGTTCTATGCTGGGTGTGGTCGGGATATGATGCCAAGGCTGGTGAGAGGAGCCTTAGAGTTGTGTCTGCTGTCTGAGATGTGTTTTCTCAGCCAGAGAAGCTTGTGTTTTTAAACAGAGTAGCAACTGAAGGGTAGCTGTGTTTGCTGTGTGTGTCAGAAACCTAGAGAAGCAATTTCTCTTACAACAGTATGTGATCCACATCTGTCTTCCCTTGTGCCTTGTTTCTTAGAATGGCAACATCACCGAACTCCTCCTGAAGGAAGGTTTTGCACGCTGTGTGGACTGGTCAATTGCAGTTTACACCCGGGGTGCAGAAAAGCTGAGGGCAGCTGAGAGGTAAGGCCTGCTGGGGAAGCCTGCTAGCCATGGATCTTGCTAAGTATCTTAGGGAAAAAAACCTGGCCATCTTCTCTTAATCATCTGTGTCAGAGTCTTTTTTATTTCAGTAAAGGAATTGAAAAATTTCAAAGAAAGGCATAATTTCATAGGGAAGTATTTAAGACTGGGTAACAAGGATTTAGAATTTTCACTTGACGTTCTTTTTAAAAATTTTTACTAAATTTTAACGTGTGTGTGTGTGTTCATTCTTTCCCTTTACCGTGTGTGTGTGTGTGTGTGTGTGTGTGTGTGTGTTCATGTTCATTCTTTCCCTTTACCATGTGATTCCTAGGGGTGTAGCTCAAGTTGTCAGGCTTGGCAGCAAGCACTTTTACATGCTGGGCCATCTTGCTGGCCCACTTGACATTATTCCTTACATGATTTACTTTTTAAATCTTTTTAAGCCACTTTCCCCAAAGTTTCCCTCTTAAGTGTTCCTTGATTCAGATGTTTGAAATGAAACAGACTTGAGGCCCATTTTAGCATGTTAGAATTGTTTATTGGGTGCTCCCAAACAGGCAGACTGGAGCAGGGCTGTAATGGAAAGGTAGAGCCTGTGGTTTCTAAAATTAGGATCAGGATATATAGGCCTAATCCCTAATTTATTTGAGAGTATGTTCCATAACTCCAGTTCCACAGGAACTGACACCCTCTTCTGGCTTCCATGGGTTTTACATGACACAGGTATATTTACATACATGTAGACAAAACACTCATACATATAACATAATAAATAAAATAAATTACAATAGTCTTGATAACTTTACATTTTGCCATTGAGATGTCAGATATGAAATAGACAAAAAATTTGAATAACTATAATTTTTAAAAAATATATTTTATGCTGGGCCTGGTGGTGCCCGCATTTAATCCCAGAGTTTGGAAGGCAGAGGCAGGCGAATCTTTGTGAGTTCAAGGCCAGCCTGGCCTACATAGTGAGATCCAGGTCAGCTGAGGCTGTAGGGAGACTCTTTATTTTATTTGTATGAGTGAATTTCCTGCATGTGTGTATCTGTCATGCAATGCCCTCAGACATCAGAAGAGGGCGTCAAATTGCTCTAGAGCTGGAGTTACAGATGGTTGTTAGCCTCCATTTAGGTGCTGGAAATGGATCTTGGATCATCTGCAAGAGCAGCCATCGCTCCAGTCTCATAACTGTAGTTATTATTACTATTATACCTTTTTCTGAGGACTTTTATGTCTTCATGTGCCTGTACACAGAAATAATTTGCAAGTTTTCATGCAAGTATATTTTCATCTGGGACATTTGATAGGATATGCCCGACAAATGCATAGTGTCTGATGAAAAAAGTTTCCTCAATTTTAAAAAGTGTTTCAAATAGGATTAATCTGTGATGCTCAGTTTCTTTCTTTCTTTGGTCCCGAATATTCTAAGTTCATTATTACTCTGTTATTTTTGTTAATAATTTTCCTTAACTTTTTAAAAGCCTGTCTTTGAAGAAAGTAAATACATTGAAAATAATATCTACATGCTTTATAACATTTGTAGAAAACGTTATGGATTTATTTTTGTCAGTACTCATCATTATAAAACAGGCTTAGCTCAGGAAATGCAAACCATAGCTTGCCTGCTAGTTTACATGCTGTATTTGAGCTACTTGCATTGGGATACAATTACATTCTCTCTGAAGTACTTTATGCATTTTACAGCTACTATATCTTTGTCTTTTTCCATTTTAGTACTTCATTAAAAAAAAATACAAGTTGCATCTGTTTTCAGAAATAATAGTTCTTTCCCACTGTCTATGCATCCACTTATTCATAAATAATTTAAGATAGCTGTTCATTGAATTTTTTTTTTTTTTTTTTTTAATCTTTACACATTTCAATTTCCCACTCTTAGTCTGACTCAGAAAAAAGTCTACTGTGCTTTATACTTTAAAATGAATTTCTGGCTGGCCATGGTGGCACATGCCTTTAGTCTCAGTAGAGACAGGCAGATCTCTGTTAGTTCGAGTCCAGCCTGATCTCCATAGTGAGTTCCAGGCCAGCTGGAGCTGCAGGTAGACCCTGTGAAAAAAGAGAATTTCTGACAGATTGGTCAACTCTCTATATATTTTTTTTTAAAAAGACAGGGTTTCCTTGTAATCTCAGCTGGTCTATAACTTGCTTTGTAGACCAGGCTGGCCTCTGTCTCACAGAGATCTGCCTGCCTCTGCCTCCCGAGTGGTGGGATTAAAGGCATGTGCCACCATGCCCAGCTTGGTTTTTGAGCTTTTATCCATGAATATCTATGCGGATTTTATCTATTCTTCAATTAATTATTCTTTAGGTAGACTCTGGTGTCAGTTTTCTCCATAGGATTTGGTAGCTAGCTGAGAACCTTTTTACAATTCAAATGATTATCTGACAGACCTGTGATTCTTAAATGTTTGTTTTGATGTGAATTATCTTTTAATTTAAAAGAGCGATTGCTCTGTGTTATAGTACTCACCCAGAAGATACTAGATAAAGCAAAGGGTTACTTATTCAGGTGGACTTGCACTCTCCAAGCTCAAACATTTGAACACCCAAATCCCAATCTGCCAGTCTTTAGTTTGCAGTATACATGGACCTTGGATTTTTCTGTTGACTGTACTTTTGGACTACATTCATAATCATGCTTTATTATGGTTTGACTAGTGATCTTTCTCCTGTATATGTCCTTAGCATTGGGTGATAGGATCCTACATTACCAATTTCCATGATGATGGTGGATTCAGATGGAATGGACTGGGTCTGTGAATGATCTTGCACCTTTGCTTGGTTTCCAGGTTTGCCAAGGAGCGCAGGCTGAGAATATGGAGGGACTATGTAGCTCCCACTGCTAATTTGGACCAAAAGGACAAGCAATTCGTTGCCAAGGTGAGTCATTCTCAGCATGTTGATATGTGTAGTAGACACTGCCAGCGTGATGATACAAGGATTTGAACAATTAGAAATGCTATACCTCTTAATTATTTCAAGACTATTTCTTCTCTCTCTCTCTCTCTCTCTCTCCCTCTCTCTCTCTCTCCCTCTCCTGTTTATTGTAAGGTTCTTTTTTTTTTTTGGTCTTTTTGAGACAGGGTCTCCCTATAGCCCCAGGCTGTCCTGGAACTCACTATGTAGACCAGGCCAGCCTTGAACTCACAGAAATCTGCCTGCCTCTGCCTCCAAGTGCTGGGACTACAGGCATGTGCCACCACATCTGGCTTTAGTAAGGTACTTTTAAGGAAGTGTAAGAACATTTGCATTTCTCATTGTAAATTAGCATGTTTATTATAAATTCTTGGGTTGAAGTGTGGGCATTACTAACTTGCAGTAGCTGTCATATTTTAGAGATTCTTTTTATCTGCTTAGCAAATGTCCTTCTGGGATTTCCTCTGTCCTCAGCTTTCTCTTCATTCTCATTGGAACTCTTGTGGTTTGGACACCCCCTCCCCTCATGCCCCTTGAGTTCTTCACTGCTAATATGCCTGGGATGGACTGCTTTGAAGGGAACACTGTTAAATACGTTAAAATGGTTATATCACTAGTATTGAGGAAAAAAAGGCACTTTTTAAAGGTTTTGGGAATTTAAGTGGTAGAAGTGGTAGACTTCCATGCTTTCTTAAAATATGATGATATTTTCCAGTGTGTTTTCACTTTTGTGAAGAGACATTGAAATTTGTATCTATTTATAGGCAAAATGTGGTTAAATATCCATGTTCTTGGACAGTAGCTGTCTCCATCAGTAACTATGAATTTAGAATGGAAAGCCACTAGGTGGCACTGTAAGCTTGAGAAATCCTCAAACTATTTTATAATGTTAAAATTTTTGCAAAATCTCTGTGGAATTGAGTGAATGTCTTTACTCTCTTTTTTATGATGCCCAAAGTAATAGGTTACAGAGTGCTAGAAGGGCCTCTTACCCTCTTTTGTAGGTGGTGTTCAAGTAGCTGCTAGGTGAATGATTATCACTTTCTGTAGTGGACATGAGCAGGATTTGTCCCTGGGGACATAGGCCTCAGTGCATCTTCCAGATTTTGATGTAACCACTATGGACTGCTGCTTCTTTCTTCTGAGGAATGTGCTCTTGCATGTGGGCTGCTATGCCAACTTGGAACTTAGTTGTGCTTATGCTTCCTGTAAATAAGAATGTATGTATGGTGGGCTGGAAAGATGGCTTAGCAGTTAAGACTGCTCTTACAGAGGACCCAAGTTCGATTTCCAGCACCCACATGGCAGCTAACAGCCATCCATAACTCCAGTTCCAGGGGAATCTGATGCCTTCTTTTGACCTCTGCCGGCATTGCACGACAGGTGCACTTATACACATGCATGCTATACACTCATACACATAAAATAAAATTTCAGGAAAAAAAAAAAAAAGAATGTATGTACGGAAAGAATGACCATCCACCCAATAGTTGAATGGGTCTTTGGTTTACTAACATCACTAACAGGTTCTGGAAATAGTGCTATAGCTGAGTTGTAGAAAGATCCCCCTACTCTGCTTAACCCCTGCCAGCCCCCCTTAGCAGCTGAAACTGAGTTTTGTAGAAAAACCTGTAAAATGAATTTTAGGCTTTTACCAGTTGGGGAACTAAAGGATTATTAATGAAGAAATAATTCTAAAGGGTTAAATGACTGAGCTAATAGCTTTAAATTGATTTTATTATGCTTTTATTTGAGACAAGGTCCTACTATGTTGCTCATTTTAGCCTTGAACTTGCCATCTCCCTGCCTCAGCTTCTAGCATGCTGGGATTATAGATGTGTATTTATCTTCAATATAACTTGACAACTTAAAAAGGAAGAAATAGCTATTGGAACATTTCTTCTTCTTTTTTTTTTTTTTTTTTTACAGGATCTTACTGTCAAAAGTTTAAATCCGGGAGTCCAGGCTCTCTTGTTTTTGTTTTGCTTTTTATTTTAGAAAATATTTTATTTATTCTCATTTTTTTTAGGTGTATGAGTGTATTGCCTGCGTGTATGTAAGTGTACCCATGTCATGCAGTGCCCACTGAGGTCAGAAGATGGCGTTGGATTCCCTGGAACTGGAGTTAAGGATGGTTGTTAGTTGCCATGTAGGTGGTGGGAACTGAACTTGGGTCCTTTGGAAGAGCAGCCAGTGTTGTTAACTTACTAAGCCATCTTTCCAGCCTCTTCCTTTGTTTTTTAAACAAGATGAGCATTTTAATCAGTACTATTAAGCTTTATTTATTACAGTGTCAATATAGAGGCATTTGCCCCAGAAATCATCTAAGTTAGGTTTGTGAGGGATAACAGCTTCTCTAGAACCTTAATGTAAATTTAGATCATTAAATATGTTGTATTAGTTTTCTCATTGTTGTAACCAAATACCTGGCAGAAACAACTTAAGAGAAGGGAGATTTATTTTGGCTGATGGTGTTGGGAGTTTCAGATTATCATGGCTGGAAAGGCACAGCACCAGGAACAGCTCAGTCCATGCTGCTAGTAGTCTGTGGCAGAGCTCTGCACAGGGGGCTGAACCAGGAAGCAGAGTTCAGATCAAACTCGAACCATAAGTGAGTATGACCTCAAGACGTATTCCTGGTGACTTTCTTATGCTAAATAAACCCCACATCCCAAAGATTCTACAACCTGTTACATTAATACCAATGTCAATATCAATATCCTGAAATAGAATATAAGCCCAAGTATTGCTTCTTTCATCAAGAAAAAAATTGCTACAAAAATAAGCATAGTTCTTAGTGATATCCATAGTTGATATTCTGGTATAAGGTCCTTACTTTACTGCAGATAGGTAGCTACTTTGTTTGAGAAAAGGTCCCCTGTAGTTGAGGTCTTGAACTCCTGATCGTCCTGCCTCTACCTCCCATGTACTAGGATTATAGACATGTGCCTTCAGGCCTTACTATGGCAAGCAACCACTTTGAACACTCGGCTTATTCATATCCCTGAATAAAATATTTATTTGCCATTGCTTCATCCATTTGTAAGTGTAACCCCTTTACTTCATTCCATGAGAGAAAGTGGATATAGTTTTCTCACTCAAGCACACATATTCACATGGGTATACATGTGTTCCTTCTCATTTTTCCAGTATGATTATAATTTTGGTTAAATTCATATCCAATATTTACCTTGTAAATGCTAATTACTTCAGTAAGAGCTGTATTGCATATTAAAGCTCATATTCATTTCCTATACAATTTTTTGTTTTTCCTGGAGTTGATAATTTTTTAGCATTTACATGTATATATTGTATATATTATTAATTCAACCCTCAAATTCTCTGCTTTGATTTATTTTTTTTCTCCAAATTTCCTCTTAAGATTGGTTTAGGAGCCGGGCATTGTGGTGCATGCCTTTAATCTCAGCACTCTGGAAGCAGAGGCAGGTGGATCTCTGTGAGTTCAAGTCCAGCCTGGTCTACATAGTGAGTTCCAGGACAGCTGGGGCTACAGGGAAACCCTGTCTCAA
>NW_008349073.1:2795259-2836144 GCF_000622305.1 Nannospalax galili | reverse complement strand
CTTTAGTAATAGTTTCTTGGAGCCTGTGAACAGCACCAATCTGGACTAAATCCTCTCTATTTCTCTTATTACAGAGCTTTTACCCCTAATTTCTTTCCCATTATCATGTTTTTTTACTCCCTTTCTCAGAACTATGCTTGCTGGATCCACTGGTCTTTTCTTGATTATTTGTATCTTCATTTTCGTGGCACACCGTTTCTCTGTAATTTCATGGCAGTAGCCTACTTGAGGTATGTATTCTGAGTCCATTCATCCTTATTGTCACTTACACTTGGTTGATAATCTAGCTGGGTATGTTGAGTAGTCTTTCTCCGAGAATTGTTAAAGCCTTGCTGCACTGTGCCATTTTCATTTGCTTCCAGAGTTTTGCTGTGGTTCGTTACTTTTATTTTTCTTTTCTTTCTAGTGGTCTGAAACCATTCTGATTTTTCATGTATGACTTTTCTTTTTCTTTCTAGAAAGAATTACAAAACTCTTTGATCCTAGTATTCTGACGTATAATGATGCAACATACCTCAGTGTTTAGACCTTTGTATTTTTAACTTTTGTTGGCTTTCATCTGTTTCCTTTGTTCTTTCTTTTCCTAGAGTTCCTCTTACTTATTTGAGCGTTCACTTTGAAGAGGTATTGTTCTAATATTTCCCTGTTCTGTCACATTGTTTTTCAAATATTTGTTTTATTGTTGTTTTTGAAGCAGAGGTTGTATTGTATAGCCTGGGCTTGCCTTGACCTCCAGCCTCAACCTCCAAAGTGATGGATTACAGGCATGCAGAACCTCCCTCCCCTCCCCCTTTTAAGGTGTCTTCCTGTTTATCCTTCAGCCTTTCTACTGACTATTTCATTTGGATACTGTACTCTAATTTCTATGAATTTTATTTGTTCTTTGACTGCATCTCTTTTACTATTGCTAATAAAAATCAAACATCTAAAACTTATTTCACATCTTTTTTGAAACCTCTGAAGAATTCTTTCAACTGTTTTGAAATTTTTGGCATCTTATTTTACATAGTAGAGGCTTTCCTTGGGTGTTTGATAGTGCTTGGTCTTGGTTTTCCTTGGTCTGATAGTGTCTCTCATTTAAGAAGTTAGAAGCATTGCACCTATGTGTGGTTTAGGGTATACATCTTGTAATCTAGCAGCTGTTTTCAGAGATTTGAAGCCAAGTGTTTGGCCCCTTTTTGTTCTCATTTAAGGTGCCTGACTTTTCAGTTTCTGAGTTTTTCTGGCAAGCTGGAATAGGGGTGTCAGGGCTCTGCAGTATATCTGGATTGGCTATTCAGTTTTCTCCTGTCACTGGATTCCACTTTTGTGAGCCTGTTGACTCAGTTACTCATCCATTTGCCTACCAGCCTTGGGGAACTCGTGGCAGCATTCCTCTCTCTGATCATCTTTATGCTCTTAGGCTTATGCAAATAGGTAGGCTAAGTAGATCTTAATTTTTATCTAGAGTTTCTTAGAGAGGGAACCAAAATAAATGTTTGGACCAACTTCCTTAATTGGTACCTAAATATTCCATTGTGAAGCTACACCATAATTTATTTAGCCAGTCTCCAGTAGGTCGATATTCATATAGGTTGGTAATTTTTCCAGTATTTAGAAAGGGTGTGAATGTCCATGTAAATGGTAGTTATTGCCCTAGAAATGATTTGGAGAGTATTTGCTAACTAGCTCTTCAGAAATACTAACCAATCTAAGTATGTTTATTTTTGAATATTTTATTGATCAGGGATTGCCCAACTTTTTCTGAATGGAGCATACACTAGATACATTAAGCTTTGCAGGCCACACAGGCCCTATGAATTCAACTGGATGGCCCTAGTTTTGTCAGCATCTCCTAAACACTGGATATCTACATTGAATTAAAAAGGAAGCAATTATCTGTACTAATTTTCATAAACCGTAACCCAGCTGTAGTTCTGTAGTTATTTTTGATTGTTTAAGATGTTTGTAAATAACGGACTGCTCAATGGTAGAGTGCTTACTTAGCATGTGTGAGGCCCTGGATTGAATCCTTAATTATCCCCTGCCCCCAGACACTCGACATACACACAGACACAGATACACAAAGGTGTGTCAATGTCCAGTAAATTTTCAAGGAAGCCTAAGAAAAGTCTTCATGTGCCTGTGACCTTCACACGCTCAGTCTACAGTCCTACAGGCCTTGTTGATCAAGTCTGCATCTGTGAGGCCTTAGCAAAAAGGGATTTTCCATTTAGCAGTTACTTTGTTTTTTTTTTCAGGAGCTAATTGTGCTGGACACAGCTAAATTAACCTGAAATCCTTGCAAAGGGTAACCTCTGACTTCTTCAACTTGATGCTTCTAGGTCTGATAGTTGATTTCTGGAACCTATGCAAAGCTGTAAATGAGTGATTGGCAAGAGACTCACCCTGATATCTAAGTATCTAAGTATCTAAGTATTTTCTTGATACATGTGGCCTGTTGAAAAGACTGGTTTCCATCAGTTGCTCAAGTAGTTTTATTCCTCAAGGAAAGAAATGCAAGTGAGGGCTCTCCTTGTCTCTCCAAGTTAGGAGAGGCATGTTACCTTCATAGCAATTAACTGAGCCTGCTTGAGACTTTTGTGCCTGTCGTGGCCTGCCAGTTCCCCGCCTGCCTTCCCTGTGGCGTATTAGCTGATCTGTGCAGTTTGTGGCCATATGGTCCCCTGAGCACATGGCTTGGCTTCCCTGTCCGTGCTGCTGCATCTGTAGGCATTGCTGTCCTTGTGTCAGGAACCTGAGTGAACTGTTCTTAACATCCTTTGTCAGAAGAAGGTAGCATGCTAATGCTCAGGTTCTTTGCATTCTTTCTGTGGTACAGCCTAGCAAATGGTGCCACCCACATTCAGGATGGAGCTTTTTACCTTAATTAACCTAATTAAGAAAATCCCTCATAGGCCTCCACAAATCCCCATCTCCCAGGTGATTCTAGATTTTATCAAGTTGACAATTAACCCTAACTACCACACATGGCATCTATATAAGGATTTACATGCCAGTACATGGAACATTCTATATTAAAAAAGAAAAATCTTTGGGATTTTGTTTGATTTCATTAAATCTACAAATTGCTATTGTATTGACATATTGGCAATATTGTCTTTTAATCTGTAGATGGGATGTGTTTTCATGTATTTGTTTTGCCTTTAATTTCTTTTTTAAAAATTTTTATTTATTATTTTATATATATGAGTGTTATGCCTGCATGTATGTAAGAGCACTTGTGTCATGCAATGCCCACAGGGAATAGAAGAGAGCATTGGATCCCCTGGAACTGGAGTTACAGGCGGTTGTTAGCCACCATGTGGGTGCTGGGATTCAAACCTGGGTCTTCTGCAATAACTGCTTAGTGCTCTTAGCCACTGAGCCATCATCTATCTCTCCCGCCCCTTTAATTTCTTTCAGCAATTTTTTTTTCTGTATGTGTGCCCATCTGTGTGCTTGTAGAGCTCACCCATTAGCTAGAATGACTGTCCAGCAAGCCCCTGGGATCCTCTCTCCTCTTCCTCCCAGTGCTGGGATTCTGGACATGCATTCATTGCCCAGCTTTTTATGTGGGTCTTGGGGGTATGTACGAACTCAGGTCCTCATGCTTGCACAGATAGTACTTCACCCATGGAGCCATCTCTCCATCTTCCTCAACAATATTTTATAGTTTTAATTGTATAAGCTTTTCACTTCCTTTTAAAATTCCTACTAATTTTGTTCTTTCTGATGCTATTGGTAACGGAATTTAGATATTATTATTAGTGTATAGAAATGCAGCTGATTTTGTATTCCACTACTTTGTTAACTCATTTGTTGGTTTTAATAGTATTTGGAGAATCATTGGAGTTTTCTTTATATGTATCTTGTGGGAACAGTGTACTTCTATTTCTTTCTTTCCAACTTATATGCGTTTTATCTGTTTTTCTTGCCTAATCGCTAGTTATGTGATTAGCAATAGAATAGAATTGAAGTGACTTTCTGATAGTATTTTCAGCAAGGCATTATCTAAATGGTCCAATATATTCTCATGTACTAATATGGAGAGAGCCCAAAACAAAAAATGAACTTGCCCAACTCTTGACCTTTATCACAGGGAGGGCTATGTGATGAAAAGGAAGTTGTAGAGATAGTCTGACTAGAACATTGGCAGCTTGGTTTGCAGACTAAAAAAATTATTTTATTATTTTTATTTTATGTGTATGAGTGTATTGCCCACATGTGTAAAAGTGCAGTGCCTGCAGAGGTCAGAAAGGGCATCGGATCCCCTGGAACTGGAGTTACTGACGGTTGTTAGTGACCATGTGGCTGACTTGAATTAGAAGAGATTCAAGGAACTACTTAGCTGACTTTAGGGGAAAATTTTAGGATGGTTTTAGAGCAGATAGTACAAAGAGTCTCTACATTACTTGTTCATTGCCACTCTAATGTCCTCTGGTATTTGACATGAGTGTAGTACACTTGTTATAATTTATGTACCAATATTGATAGGTTGATATTAAAGTCCTTTATTTAGATTTCCTCAAGTTTTCTTTAAATGACCTTTTATTGTCCAATAACATTAAATGTACCCATTTTACCTCCTTAGGGTCTTCTTGAGTACAGTATTCCAGACTCTTCTTAGACTATTTTGAGGAGTGGTCAGGTATTTTTATAGAATCTTCCCCATAGAAATTTTGCTTAATTCATGATTTCCTTTTAAATATTTATGTTAATATTTGCTCTGATTGCTTCATTTGCTTGTAAAATGATACTGTTGTGATTATTAATTTTTTTAAGGGCAGGGATTATATCTGTACTTTTCTGAGGGACTGGAGAAAATAGACATAGTATATAACTTTAGGGAGCAGGACAAACAGCTAGATGTCATGATGTCAGTGAGGTGGAAAGGCAGGGCATATATGTGTCATTTCTAAGTGGCCTCATCAAAGGGTGCTCTCTGGAGTCTGTAGAAGCCCTGGTTGGGCTGATGATCCTTTTGCTTCTTTTTGGTACTGAGATGGATAGTAGAAGTAGAGCTATTGGTGGATGTGTCTGGGGAGCTATTGGGAGGGTCTGTGTAGCTCAAGAGCCTGTTGTAAGGCTCTTTGTCATCTGATGCTTGCTGCAAGGTTCTAAGTAACCAAATACCTGTGGCTCCTGACCACCCGTTGTGCACTGTGAGTGAACTGTGACAGTGTGGTAGGGGCCAGAGGAAGGGATAGATGTGTTCTTTGCCTGATACAACTCTGTTTCTCCTGACTTGTGATAGCCCTTAATCTATACCTTACCACCATGAAACCATTTTTCCCTTTATAGTTGGACATCACGTGATGGGGAAGGAATTGGATGTAGTGCACGTATCTTGATTCCAGATGGTGACTTGTTTCTCATAGCTTTTTGTGCCTGAGCTGTGAGTGATCTCTTGGTGCACGAGGATGGCTTGGTTAGGAATCTGTAGCTGATAGAGAAAGTGAGCAGCGGGAGCATATTTCAGTTACTCTGATGAAAAGCTTCCTAAGAAATATTGCTTTTCAAATGTGGTCTGTAACTTTGCTGATGAGCAGGCTTTGGATGGTAATCCACTCTACATTTTACTTATTGCACAGTGCGTGACTATATGCAATATTTTATTGCTTCTTCCATGTCTCTGTTCAGGAGCTGCTTGTTCTCTGGACAGTAATGGCATAGTTCACAGGGGAATAGAAAACTATAAACTCCACTTACACGCACACACACACACACACACACACTCACACACACACTCATTCTCTCACTCACTCACTCACTCCTCCAGAAAGTTAAACTTTGCATCTTTGGCAGCATCAGCATGTGCATGCAGCTCCTGAAGAGGACGTTTCTAATCAGGGAGATACAGAGTAGAGAGCATGCTGCTGCTATGGCCTAAAACTGAAGCTTCGGGAATCCATTTGCTGCTGCTGTTAACACGTTATAAGGGGTGACACATACCAACCTTATCATCAGGTAAGCTTAGATCTTCGCATTCTAGAATCCGGGGTTGGAGGGGAGGAGTATGACACTGAGATACTTTTCCCTGGTGTCATTCCTTTCTCATCCTGACTAAGAAGCAGGGAATATTGAGCCATTTTTCATGTCTTGATATAGGGAAATTCCCTGTTTTTGGCAATTGATAATTTAATAAAATTAATTTGAGTTTGAGAGGAAGTGTAGGTGTCCAGTAGTGAGATTTTGGAAATTTTGTGAGAAGTGTGCAATTGAGATGATGGAAGATTACCTTATTTTCCTTGGGGTATCCTCTTGAAGCCAGAAGTATATTGATATCCTAGCTATTTTGCTTGGTATGGCTTAGAGGAATTTTTTTTCTTTTTGGTTTGAAGTTAGAATAGCATACATTATGGAACCTCACCTCTCAAATGTTCTATCTCCTACTTTGTTTTCACAGAAATGAGAGATTTTGAAGGACAGAGACATTGTTCACTGGAGCTCTTCTATTTTGTTCTGTTATTCACTGTTAGTATCTTTCTTTGCAAATGCATTCTATTACTGTGAGAATTTTTCTCGACAATATAGCTAAATGATAACAGCCCTAAGACGTACTCTTTATTTCTTCCTGTAACAAATTATATTTTTAGTTAACATCTTCTAGGAAGTTTCTAAATTCTAGACTTATGAGCATGTCTTTGTAATTGATGTAAGAGACTTTGATTTGGAGGGTCCTGTGCTCTTTGCTACCCCTCAGTCCTGATAACCAGCCTTGACTGTTATTTTTTTTTTTTATTACCTTTGGTCTTCCTGTTTTTCTGGACAGGTACATTTTTGGTTCTGGCTCTTTGGTTTTAGGGATTATTATCTCTCTCGATTCTCAGATCTCTCATGAGGCCATAACAAAGTGGTTATGGTCATTTGGGACTGTGCTGCGTTCAGAGTTGTAGATTAATCTTATATATAGTAGAAAAATAACAATTCCATTCTTTGCAAACTTAGTCTTCTTTAGATTCTCCATTATCCTTTTGATCACTGGCCTTTTTGTAAACATTGCTTCCATCACTCACAGTGGTCAAACCCAGGAACATGTTTCCATCTGCCAGCTGTAGCCAACCTTCCTTGGACACTTAGCTACTGCCATTGCCTATCATGTATAATTTCTATTTTTTTTTGCTTTTTGCCCTTTCTTCATGTTGTTCCATAGAGCATTCTTTATTCTTTTTGGTATGTGGTAATCTTGTTATTTGTAGAGGTAGACAGTAGTTGTTTTTGAATGAGACTGCAAATAAATGAGTGTATTCTGTGCCAGAAAATCTTAGGCCTTTCAGGAAGTAGGCCTCCTTTACGATTCTTACCAGTGTGACATTTGTCATGGCAATGGAGAGTCTAGCTGCTTTTTGTCTTCCCTCCCTGTATGGCAGCTGACTCTACAGTTCAGGCACCTGTTGGTTCCTGATGGGGCCTGATTGAAGCGTAGAAGAGTTTTGATTTTCATTTTACAGGTGGAGTGGATGGCAACAGTATTTTGTAGTCAGCAGCTACCTTGTGTTGCTCACCAAAAATAAAAAAGAAAAGAAAAAAGAAAAAAAATCCCAAATAGCCTTGAAACAACAGGGTCTGAATATAATTGGGTGAATTGTAGACTGCTGGCTATATTACAGGTTCTGGTTATAGCCGTGATGTGGCACTGCCCCAGTGTGAAGGGAATTTCATTCTGTACATACTGGTGGAATGTTCTAACCGTCAGAGAGGAATATTTGTGCTTTTGCCCTTCAAATAGACATCCTTGTATCCCAGACCAGAAGTTAATCATTTTCAGCTGAGAGTAGGGTACAGTGCTAATGATACTTGGTTTCTAAAACCTGACATGTCCATAGTAGCATTCTAAAAAGATGGCATACAGAGTAGCTGAGGTAGAATTTTATTAATTTAACAGCCAAGCACCTCCTTTCCTGTGCTGAGGTGACACTTCTTTTTGTCCTTCACTTGCCTTTGTTTTTTTTTTTTCTGGTCTCTTGGGGCATTCTGTTTGGTTCTTTCTCATCTGGTACTGGTACCTTTTTCTAGTCTAACCCTAGATTGATATCAAATTGGAATTTTGATGTTAGTTTAGAACTTGTTTCAAGGAAGATCGTCAATACTGACTGGATTTGGTTACTATTTTCTGTTGTTTGTTTTTTGTTTTTAAAGATAGAATTTTACTATGTAGACCTGGTTGCCTTGTCACAATGTAACCCACACTGGCCTCAAACTCAAAATGATCCTCTTGCCTTTGCCTCCTGAGGGCTTAGATTACAGGTGTGAGCTACCAGTAAGCTACTTGGCTTAAATTTCCAGGCCTTAAGCCTTATAGTTAACCACATGTCTTAGCCATGGCAAAATATAATGATTGATTATTCTATGAATGACAGAGAATTTGTGTCTTTGAGAAATGATTATAAGGATATAAGGTCTCTGGGAACTGATCATTACTATATATTTTTTTCTGACATTGTTGCTTTATGAAGATGATGCTTGACTCCCCCCAAATGGCTGTTGATCTCACTTTCTACCTTGGACTGTGGTGGACCTGGTTCCTTGCTGTGTGATGAGGATTCTTGAGGCCACTTTAAGCACTGTTTCCTTCTTGCTTACAGGTGATGCAGGTTCTGAATGCTGATGCTATTGTTGTGAAGCTGAACTCTGGAGACTACAAGACCATCCATCTGTCTAGCATCCGTCCACCAAGGTTGGAGGGGGATAGCACACAGGTGAGAATAGGGAAGCACCTGAGCTTCTGCAAAAACCAAAGAGAAGGAATCAGAAAATGAAATATGGTACCTGTTTGCAAAAAATATGAAAGGATAAGTCTTCTACATTCTACAAGTATTATTCCTTAGTATTTGCAGCTTGAACTATAGACACTGCTCTGCTCCATTGTTAGTGTTGGCACCCCTCCCTAGGGAGCTTGAGTACTTAGGATTGGGATAAGTGAGATGGCGAGTGAATTTGATATTAACAAGATCTGAAGTTTCTGAGAATAAGGAAAGGGGGAAAATGAGTCTGTGCATACTCTCTGGAGTCTCCTGCTCATCTTTTACAAGTGTTGACTATATTAGTATACTGTTTTGTGCTATTTGTTGAGTCTTTTCGCTGAATAAGTACTTGCCTGGCCAAAGCACATGTGCCTGGGAATGTATGTCAGCTTTGAGAAATTTGCGTGAAAAGTCTAGTCAGAGTTGGTATTCAACATGCATGCAGGTAGGCAGATCATGATTGGATTTTGTGGTTCTTTTCTTTCCATCATTTTCTGCTTTGAGATGGTGGAATAGGGATTGAAGTGGAACATTCTCTTAGTTTTGGTTAAGTCTTGTTTATAAGGCTATCATTTCCATTCCTGTTGCTTCCCTCTGATAACTTATGTGTTTGTGTTGACTAGTTACAGAACTAGCTAGGCCCTTTGCGAGAGCTAGCACTGGAGGGCAGTTTTCAGAGATTAAACATCATGGGCGAAGTTAGTGCTGTTGATTATCTACTTTTTTTGGTCTTTTTGAGACAGGGTCTCCTTGTGGCCCCAGCTGTCCTGGAATTCACTATGTAGACCAGGTGGCCTTGAACTTAACGGAGATCCGTCTGCCTTTGCCTCCCAAGTACTGGCATTAAAGGCGTATGCCACCACACCCGGTCCCGGATTATCTACTTTTTAAATTTACCCTCTTTGTAGTTCTCAAGATGTGAAATTAGCTTTTCCAGTGTTTTACACATACACGTTATAGTGCATTCACAAGTTAGATTCATATCCTGTTTCCATTTGTGCTGGAGTTTATAATGACAGCCCATAAGAGTAAAATAAAAATATCATGATTGTCTTTTGAATCAGATTGTGCATAAAAAACACATACAAGGATGGATGATTTGACTGTCCAATCAGTTCATTCTCTTTTTTTTTTCCACAGAGGAGGCAATTTAATGCAGCAAACAGTATTTTGGTGAGGTTGAGAATTTAAATGCATGAAAGCCGTAGAAATGCCAAAATGAGGTTGTCTCAGTAACTCTAGCCGTGCCTCATTGCACAGAGTAAATATACATCTTCAATTTTATCAGTATTGGGAGTAGTCCACGATTCTGCATCTGTGCCTTACAGTTGGAATTAAGGTTCCCACAGCAACCACAGCTTTGAAATTCTTGAATGTTAATTTTTATGTCTGCATCATCAGCCAAAGCATTGTGTTAATGTAGAGTATGTGGCTGAATTTTAAGCAGTTTTTAGGGGATGGGAGTGTTCTAGCTTAGGTAGAATAATAGGTTTTCTGAAGAAATAACAAACCTACTGAGAACTTAAGTTTTTCCAGGTTCCTTTGGGACTCCTTAGTTGATGAAGGATACATTTCCCTTAGCTTAGTGGCTGATGGGACATTGTTGGAATATATTTTCTAGTTCAGACAGGATCCTGATTATACCATATCTTTTCCTCTACCAAAGTGAGTTATCTCTTTTTTCTTCTGCCCCCCCCCCCAATTCATTCCCGAGGTCTTACTCCATTTTAAGAAAGTTCTAAGTCAGGTTTAGCTATAATAATCTACAACATACGGCTTTTGAGGGAAATGAGGACTGCTTTTCATTGTTTGTTCATTAAATTCCTTTGGAAGAATGTTATAAGGGATTCCATCAGAGATAAGTAACACCACACCTTGAACATGATAGTGGAGGATACCCTGGAGAACCCAGTGGTGGTAGGTGTTCTGGGAAAGCTTCGCTGAGCAACTGTAGCATACTTGATATTCAAGGATGACAAATTAGCAATGACAGGAAGGGCTGTCTTCTGGCCAGCTCAGTGTAGTAGGCCTGTCATGCAAGCCACACAGGCCAATTATTAGTTGTTTTAAATTTTAGGTAGCTGCATTTTAATACTAAAATATATTAGCTTTCATGTATATTTGGCTTATCATATCTAAATTATTGTATCAACATTTAATGACTTTTAAAACATAATGAGTTAATTTCTTTTTTAAACCAGGTATTTTGAATTTGGTGTATTTTTTACAATTATACCTCATCTCAGTTCTTTCTAGTATCTTTCAGGGATTCAATAGCTACATGAGGCTAGTGTCTACTTTTATCGACTGTACAGCTAAAGAAGCTGAGATGAATGGGCTAGTCATCATCAGTGTTTACTGGCTGTCAGGTACTGGCGTAGGATGCAACAGAAAATGTTCTCTCTCTCCCCTCATGAACTTTGAAGTTTTGTAGAAGTACACAAATCACCCTATTGATATTAAGTGCTGTGGAAAAAGCTTAAGGTTTAGGGAGTGCATAATCTGGGAAAGTATATCTCAGGTAATGGTATTAAAGTTTGAAGAGTAATTAGGAGTAGCCAGCTGAAAAATGGGAGGTGGCAGTTTCTGACCTGGAAAGCAACACTAAGAATTGGATGAGTTTGGGGGAACAAAAAATGGATAGCCACTGAGGATGGTGCATGAGTGGCATGCCACCTGCATTTGATAAAAAATTATAGCTATGTCCTATGACCATGTCAGGATATACAATGCGAGCCTTATGATGAACTGCAGGTAACTTTGTTTGATCATGAATAGCACAGAGGATAGCTAAATGCTAGGCTATGGAAAGAAATGGCCTTGGTCATTAAGCAGGGGCCATGTGTCAAGAACTTTGATGTCTTAGAGAATTTTAAGCTGAGGAAAGACATGTTTATGTCAGGATTTGGTTTACAAGCTATGAAGATAATTTACATTTTCACAAAGTTGATCTTTAAGGAATAGTTCTAGTTTTGTTTTGATAGGCTTTAGTTGACCAGGTACCTGGGAGAGGGTGATCTGACAAATGTGAAGTGTTAGCTGTTACACGGGCAGTCGCTCATGGTCCAGAGAATTAGAAGTATTTGCCTTTCAGCTTAAACAATTCCCCTGAACTTTTAGGAGTGTGGGATTCTGTTCTACACTTATTCTAAAGTTAACAAAGATTTACAATATGGGTATAGGAAGAATACTTGTCTCCAGTTTCCAGTGGTGCTAGAATTAATATGCATATGAAGCCTAGGCAGTACACATCTCTTCAGATTCTTGGGTTTCCAGTTTCCTTTACTACTTTCCAGCTGTTGTTATAGCTATGAGAGAAGCCCAGTCAAGCATTTAAGGCAGAGATATTGGGGGCTAGTACCCATGTTAGCCCATGTGGCACCTTCCTACAAATTAGAAAAGGATGCCCACATGCTGACGAACAGAATGGAGCCTTGATTCCAGCACCTATTCTCTCTTTGTCCCTTTGGCCAGATGCCCTTGTGTAAAATCCAGCATGCACAAGAATATGTTCCTGCCCTAGTTAGAACAAGGGCTGTTAGAATCTCCAAGGAAAAGGTTGTATATTTTGGGAGTTGGGAAGTGGCTTTGTGGTTGTAGAAACACAGAATGGCTGATGGTGGATGATTGAAGCATATACTTGGGAGATTACCTTCTAATTGCTGGGTACTTTCTTGGGGGTCAGTGGCTTTGAAATGAAAAAAAAAAAAAGGGACCTGACAGTTTATAGTATCAGCCTGTTCTAAGCTAAGGAGCCATATGTGAGAGCCTGTAGATGCAGGCTCTGGAGGAAGACAAGAACGAAATCTTAGGTGTGAGCCTTGTGAAGGACAGGCAGATGGCCTGCAGCAATTCCCATCATGGCTTGGCATCCTTCTGAGCTCCAGATGAGGACCCATTGGGGTTGCCCTTCAAGAAAGTGTGGAGGAGATTCTTTTACTGTTTCTCTTCCCACCACCTTAGAAATTTTAGTAGCCTGTCATCAGCTAAAATAGATCTTCTGAGACATCTATAAATTTGAGGGATAATAGGGCAAATTGGATTTTTCTGTTTTTGTACATAGAGACAAGTTCATTTCTCTTAAATTTTACAGGAAGACAAAGTTTTGCCTGAGGATAACTGTATACTTTCCCTCCCCTTTTATGTTCATTTTCTAATTGGAGCCAGAGGAAGCACTTAAAGAAAACAGTGTGATCAGAGCAACTGCTTTCACCCAAGATACCTGCTTTTCTTTATTGCCCAGGAAGATCCTTGGTCTTGAGTGGAGCATTTGTTGATGAACAGTGTGATGGGAGGGTTAAATGCAGGGAAATATATTTCCTCAGAATTCTAGTTAGGTGAGCCTGGTGGTGTTGATTGTGCTTCTGGATTGGTTATTCAGGGTGAATCTAATGTTCAGGGTGAATCTAGTGTCAGCTCTTGGGATGTTCACTCCTTCAGGCTGAAAGCCACTTTAGAACTCCTATGTTGTACCCTTGTGACCTGAATAGACATCAGGATTTCTTTAAAGGTAGAGCTTGTTTTATCCAGTTGTTTGCCATAAAGAAATAAGTCCTAAGTCTTGGAGAAAGGCTCTGGGTTTTCTGAGCTGCTGCCTTGAAGGAGATAGTACACTGTGCAATCTCAGGGCTTCCTAGGGAGCTCTAGGCTTTGATCTGGAACTGGAAAGCCTAGTGCTCTATTGCCCAGGGCTGCCACGGACTTTGTGTTACACTTGGAGTGTTAATGACAAAGGAAACTGCCCCCAGGCATCCAGTGAAGGGGCTGACTTATTCCCCATGAAGTTTGCTCTTGCAGTGCTATTGTAGCTGGCACAGAGAGACAGAGCAGAAATTTACCTCAAGAAACAGATACATCGTTTACCTAAACCCCAAGTGTTTAGTATATCAGGTTGCAGAGCCTTTTTCTCAGATTTCTGTGTGCAAACATATCTGGCTGTCTCTTCTCCCTCTGCGTCTATCCCTGTCTCCAAACTTGGTACCCTGTTAGGTGTGGAAACCCAAGGGGGGAGCTTTCCCAGCTGTAGCCTGCTATCAGCATCTCTATTTCTACCCAGTCTTTCAACCTCTTCCCTGTGAACTCACCATGTAAAGGTTGTTTCACACCAGGACCTTTAAAAATTTAGACTTGGACATGAAAAACTCTGCCTAATCTCCCTGTATCCTTGCTGCCTTTACATTGGGAGCATCCCCCAGGTCTGATCCACCCAGGACTCCTGGACAGGCAGTTGGTAGAGAGGAGCAGAAGGTAGGTATATTATCAAGGATGCCCTGGGATTCTTGAGGGCTTTTTGTCAGGCAGGGCTGGTTCAGGTTCTGATAACTCCTTCATTGTTCAGGGCTCCAGGGTGCTTTGCCATTTAGACATGATTAAAAGCAGTTCTTAGTCTATTACCTCTAGTTTCGTTTTCTGAAAGCAAGATGACTGTTCCTCTGGACCCTTAGGCAGATGATGTGGCTACTGAGACATATACCAAGAGAAAGCCGTGGGGTTGAGTCCCCAAGTGAAGTAGGGGCAAGTCAGTAAGCCTACTGATGGTGGTCTCACACTTGTGACTAGGAGCATAAGACAAATAGCAAATTAGAGAGGGACTCCAGTTCAGCATTAAGGACTTTGGAGAAAAGCAGCCACTCTTTGAAATGGATAGAGCATTTCATTGGTTTCCAGTGGAGAGATTTGGGGTCTGTAGCAATGTGATCAAAAGACATAGAATATGTCAGAACACTGACAGAGGCATTCTGTACCAGTTTCCAGATTGTTTGATCTTTTCATTTTTGAGAAGAACACTTGAAACCTTTGTTGAAGGCTGAAAAAAAATTACTATTAGGACACTATAGGTGGGTCTTAGCTCACCTATTTAAGATTCCAGAATGTGTATGTCCTGTTTTCTAAGATTATTTCTAGGTTTCATTACTTAAAACATTTCTGTGATGTCCTCCTCAGCTGGATTGGTCACCAGTGGGCAAACCTGGCTCCTTGTGATGAGGTCAAGACATTGGGTATCTGGGTAGATAGCAGTTTCCTAAAATATACATTTCATTGATCTTTCTAAGTACAGTTTAAACTGGAAAAGACAGCATGTGCCTGCCTTGTTGCCTTTTCATTCGCTTTCTTGCCTTTTCATTCGCTTTCTTTTCCCTTTTGCAAATTATATTTTCTTTCATTTCCTTGAGATATATATCCTCTTGCTTCTTTCTTTTAGATTATTTTTATGGGATTTTAACAATCTAGTGGGTCTTGGTGGCCAATTCTCAGAACTTTGTGCTTTTGCCTTTCAGGCCATCTTTCTTTCTTCTCTGTTCCTTTAATCACTGTTTCACAGTTCTGTATTTTCAACTTAGCTAAATCTTTTTCCATGCTATGTGTTCTTCCTTCCCGATTCTCAGTCCCACTGAGCTGCAGTAATTCTCTGCTATTTCTGGAGTTGGTGGCATAGTCATATTTACTCTTCTCTAAAGAAGAGACCTGTAAGTCTGTGCCCTTTGAGCTGAGCTAGCCGTCCTTCTTGCTCTGATTCCTGAGGACCCCGTTTTAGGTCAGAGTCTTCGATATGCATACATAGCCTTTTTCTTCTCCTTATATCCCATAGCATTTATTTATGTGCTTGCCTACTTTCTGTTGTGAAGTCTGAATGCCACTGAAGCCAGGAATGGCATTTCTCATCTTTATCTCCTCTTTCAGAATCTTGCATAGTACACAGTTATCAAATATTTAAATGATAATATCTGCTGAGGTACAAGACTTAATTCCATGTATTGCTTTTGTGTGGGTATTCATTTTGTCCACCTTTAAATTCTCTCCTAATCCGTGAACTGCCTCTGATGGTGTTCCAGCTGGAGCACTTGTACTGGTGCCTTAAATCTCAGAAGGAAGTCTGCATTCCTGAGCCCCCCCCCCCCCTTCCTAATTGCATTGCTTGTTTGCTGAGTGGGTCACACATGGCTTAGTTTTCTGTAGCTACTTCTCTTTCCCATTCTCAGTCTAACTGCTGCCATTACATTGACCAGTTGTGCCTGCCCCTCTGTGCTGGTCTCCTCATAATGTGTGTTCCATTAGCACAGTGTGGCTTGAGTTCAATCCACCCAAGGGGTTAATTTCAGGATTTTAAGTGCTTTTGAAGATTTGTCCCCAGTTGACTTTCTTTTAACACCAGATACCTTCCTTTCAGAGTAGTTCAGGTGTGTTGATTCATTGAAGTCTTTAGATGTACTTTTCACTGAGACAAGTATTTTCTTCCCTGTTGTTGACCTTGTTGGATTATTTCTTTGCTAGAACTAATTTTAAAATCAATTAGGGGGCTTTACCTTTATCTTTCTCTCTTTATTTATGAGATACTGATTGCAGAACTACCTACACTGTGTTTAGATAAATTACCTTTTTTGCAAAAAAATAGCATTTATATTTAAGACAAGTTTAGTGCATCCATCCAGTGCTTTGCATTTTTGTAGGCCAGAGCTGTAGGCTTCATTCCTTTGTGGGCTAATTAGCTTTGGGCTGGGAAAACTTTGTTCAGTTCAGAAACCAAACATTTCAGTACACGTGAGTGTAAGCTGTGTGTGTGTGTGTGTGTGTGTGTGTGTGTGTGTGTGTGTATGTGTGTTTTGATCAGCAGGTGGACCTTAGGTGGAATGATGGATTATGGATGAACCAGCAAAGGCTTTTCAATGCTGAGCCTAGAAGGGGAAGCTGAAGGACACAGATACTTGTTTTTTTCCTAGCCAGTGACAGGCCTGTTGGTTAGGCATATTTTTGATGTCACTTTTCATTTTAGTCTTCCTTTGAAAAAAAATCTATGGTCAATTTATAGGGTGTTCACATTTTATAGTCCCTAATCTTACCCTCTGCTATGACGTCTGTCTGGTTTGGGCTGCAAATGTCTTCGCTCAGTTCAGTGTCTTCTTGGTTGCCACCTTGGTGGAGGGCTGCTCCACAGTAGGATCTCTATTCCATTTAGCTGTGAAGACATTCTGGAAACTTTGTGTTCCTTACTTTTTCATTTCTCTGCTTAAAGTCATTTGATGCTCTATTATATGGGCACTTGGTGAGGCTAAACTTAAACAACCATTTGATGTAGGGCATCTACGGCATCTTTCTGGCAGACACTGGTCCTCAGAATTTGTTGCTTCTTCTGTCATACCGATTCTGAATGATCTACATATTAGATGCCTAAACTTACTACTTTCTGCCCTACCCTCCACCTCTTGGTCTTCTGTCTTTTTCCTCTGTCTCTGTGCAGTTTGATTTTCTGGGTCAAGTAAATTTCTCATTTCTTCAAGTCTGTTGCCAGCCAATTACCTAGCATATAGTTGGTACGCACGTGGTCTGTTACATAATGTCTGCTTGCATTCTCACTGGCCATCGGACTCCTTGTTTATAATTTGGGGCTGCAGATTGGCAGAATTCACTGACCCTTATCTGTGATTCTTCCACTCAGCCACCAACAGGATGTTTTCCTAATGACCAGAAGGCTGGTCTCTTTCCATGTATGGCTGCCTTTTGTAGGCTGGGCTGCAATTAGGAGAAAGCCAGGTTCTTATTCATAAAGAAATGCCTTTAGCATCTGCTTTTCTAGCTGGAGGGGCTTGTTTTAGAATGGCTTGTGTGCAGGAGCTATAGGTGGAACTTTGGGAGGAGCTGCTGATGTGTGGGCTGCCCAGGACTCTTTTCCAGCCTCCTGCTCCCTTGGGCTCTGGCTTGAGGCCCATGCCTTATGGATTGGGGTATAGGCTATACTGCACGCTCTATTATTGGACCCTCTTTCCTCTCTACCGTTTGCTGCAGCTGCTGGGAGGGAGCCACTGTGTTCTGCATGGCAGATTGGCAGACAATGTCATTTGCTGGTTTGTCCATTGGGACATCCAGAATTATTAGGCCAGTTTGTACTTTAAGAAGAGGAAGACTTGGCATCATTCAAAGCAGCTTATTTTCTTCATTTCTTATTTTGTCTAAAGAGAAAAGAAATTTCCCAAGACTTTGCTATTCTTTTCAGTATGTATTAAGTCACCAGCTCAGCATTTTCTTCAGGAAAATGTCCGAGTCTCTCCCTGCTGCTTGAGCCACGTGGGAGCCGGGCTGTTGGAGCCAGGCTGGCTTGTCTGGCTGATGGTTCTGGTTACTTCCTCCTCACTCTGAAAGCTTATGGTCTCGTTCTTCCTTCACCCCTCTAGCGCTCTCAGAAGAGTGACTGATTCCTTTAGTCAAGGCATTCCTATTTGCAGACCAAGTTATAGTTAGTCAGGTACCTGAATCCAGTAATAGCAGAGCTCTGGAAGATGTCTGCTTCTCAGTTGAGAAGTCATTAAGCAGCTTCTGTTTGTGGCAGCATTTGGGACCATTGTTTATGCTTAGATACCGTAAAGTAGAGCATGTAGAGGACAGTCACTGGGCCCTGTTGGAAAAGAGTTGTCTTGAGACTAGATAGAAATTAGTTTCAGGATACTGTTGAAAGAATCTGACAAATGGAAAACAGCATAATAAAATCCTGCTGGATTTCATCTCTCACCCACATTACCCAGCAAGAAATGCATCCTTAGGGCTGGAACTGTACTGTTTAGTATCTTTCCCCTCTATGTCTAGGAATATGCTCAGGTGAGACCATGCTCTTTAGTACCTTGTCCCAACCCTAGAGCTGATATACTTGGAGGCTGTGTCCTAATTCTGTATGTTCCCCCCTTTTCTACCTCTGTCTCTCAAAGTTTGCTTTGCATTTTGCTTTGCAGATGTTCGTGCAAGTGAGTGTGGGCCTATGCTCCTGCTACTTTCAGTTTCATTTGGATTTTATTCAGATTACTATCCTCATCCCAGCCCTGGTCCATCTCCATTTGCTGCTCTCCCTCCTGGGAAAACTTACTTTTAAGAAATAAGAAATGAATAAAACACCTAGATTTGAATGAGGAAGTCATTCCTAGCAAACACAGTTTGGTCAGTCTGTTACTTGTACCTATAGAGTAGGCCTTGCAAAGAAGCATGTTGCTGTCCTACTTTCCCCTTATCTTGTGTTGCTCTTAAATCCTTTGTGCTGGTTCGGCTGCAGCATGAACTTGTAAATTCGTCGTGTTGAAGTTGCCTCATGTCGTTTAGCTGTTTTTCTGGGGTTCATCCAGAGAGAGTAGCTTCTTGAATGTGAATTTGCTGCTTCAGACATGGGTGGGCCACAACAAAATTGCTCTCTAGTTTTTTTTGAGCAACAATATTTAAGCTGCTTATTTAATGCAATCTTAGTTTTAGAAAACTATGCTTGTGTAATTTAAGCAAGACTAGTATCCTGCTTCTGTAATTAAAATCAGTTGATGTTTTTATTGGTAAAATATGACTATATTTCTAGATAGGAATTTGAGGCACCTCACTCATCTATGTGGGTGTCTTACATTTAAGTAAGTGAGAGAGGGTGTGGCATACTTGTAATGAGGCAGTGTGGCTCTCATTTTAACTGTTTTAATGTCAGGCTTCAAAGTTGGCTTTTGTCACTAATGATGGGAGGTTTCAAAACTCTGGTCCTTAATAGGTTTTGAGATTTATCTTCCTGGTTCCTGTAGATGGGGCCAGCCTCTAATTTATTCATTTTGGCTTTTTGGGACAAGGTCTTGCTGTGTAGCCCAGCCTGTTCTTGAACTACTTATTTTTATGCCTGGGCCTCTCAAACGCTGGGATTATAGTATGCATCACTAGGCCTGGCCTCTTCTTCCTTCTTTGATTACCATCTTACTTTCCCCTCTTTTTTTCCTACTGCATGATCCTTATCATGCTTCTTTTTCTCCTTTTCTTCCCTTTCCTGAAGTTACCATGTTGTGCCTTTTATACTTAATTGTACTGTGATGGCCTGGCCCATTGAGGGATATAAAGTCTCTTGTGGTAGAGATACCTGATGTTACATGGAAACATGGGGGGCACAGAATCTGAAGACACAGTGTTGTCTCGTCTGTCCATATGTATGTAGACAGTCAGCTTTCTGTATCTGAGGGCTCTTCATCTGTGCATTCAAACAACTGTGCATTGAAAAAGTTCTTGGGAAAAAAAATTCCATTTGTATTCAACTTGTACTGATCTTTTCTTTCTTGTACTGAGAATCAAATTCAGGACCTCACACATACTAAGCAAGTACTCCACAAATGAGACTGCAGATAGTCTTCCATCTTACATGAGACTTGAACATCTGAAGATCTTGTGCCCAGTCTCTGTCTCTGTGCCTGTGCCCATGCCTATCTCTGTGCCTGTGCTGGTGTGTCTGTTCTGGAGCCAAGTCTATGGATACTGAGGGATCTTTCAGCATCTTGGTGGTCCTGAACTGACTTCGTGTTCTGAAGTTGGGGAAAAGGACCTTGTAGCTATTTCTTACTGCTATTTGACCTTGGTATGTCTCTTTTACCTCCATCCCCTTTCCTGGTGGGAAAATGATGCTCATGTATGCTTCTAAGGTATCCCCTGATGCAGAGTTCTACAAGGGAAAATCCTTTGATTGTTAACTGTTAGATTCACTGCAAATATGGCTACCCAACATTATTGCTTCTCATTTGCTGCAAATGAGCTCCAAGACTTCTGGGTTTACCCAGGACTGCTCTGAGGACAAAGATTAAGTAGATCTCTGCTGGTGCCATATATTTTGATTGAACAGCAGAGCTGCGTTGTGTATTCAGGGTCTGCCACTGCTCACCAATGCCTGCCACTGCCCTTGTCTTCCTGCAACAGCTGTGTGCCCTGTTGGCTCTCACAGTGACCTGCAGCTAGCTTTTCCCATAGAACCGAGGCCGGATCAGTTTTTCTTAAGGTGGCTGTACTGAGCTACTTGTGTTAAAATCTCTGTGATTGGGGTGGAAAATGCTCATTTTTCAGAACTGCTGAACACTTCAGCTTGTGAATCACTGTTCTAGATTGTTACTCTTAGTAGTTGAAGAGTGGGAGCTTACCACAGCTGTTGCTCTAGGATTTTGGCCTTTGACAATGTCATTTTTCTTTTTTTGAGCCAGATTTAGATGTAGCTTTCCTGTATGAGCGCCACCATATCCCAAAGGTTACAGAGCTACCTGCTAACTAGAAACAGTGCTCTTAGTGCCGTGAGGTACCACGGAAAGGAGACAGGAATATTCTGCTTCAGGGAACAAGGTCTTCTAGGGAAGAGTAGAGTCTTTTTAGGATTTAACATGCTGTTGGAGCTGATGGTTTGGTGGGGGCTTGTATTTGGTTTCAGGGTTGTTGGGGAATCCTGCTGTGAGGGTCGCAGTCTTCCATGTCCAGATAGCTCTAAGGAGCTCGGCGCCTGATGGAAAGACTCCTCTTTTCAGCAGGGGGCCTCCTACCTCTCTTCCTGACTCACCTTTTGAAGTGGCCGCCACAGATACCCTACCAAAAACATGGCCTCTGGCATAGGAACTGCCAGGTTTTCCTGTGTGATAATCAGACAATGTCTGGCAGCCTGGCAGGAGCCCACCACCACATGTAAATGAGGCATCCTAAAGGCACCTACCAACTAAGGCTCTTGCCACTGCCCCCACAGTATAAATATCCTGGTTTCCCCTAATTAATCAGAGCTGAATCACTAAGACCTGGAGCCGAGCTAAGTCACTGAATAAAGGAGCGGTACCACTGAATCTGACTGAGCTGAGTTCTGTGTCTTACTGCCTACAATCCAGTCTTCCCAGAGAGGGCTATCTCTTTGTAAACCACGACTCACGGAGACCCTGCTTTAGCCGTTTCTCGCACCTCCCCTCGTTACCTGGTGGCCAACGGGTCTCGAACTTAGAGGGAGTGCATGGTGGAAATTGAAACGGAACCCAACCGGGCAGCTGACAGCAGTCCTAGAGCCGCCAGCCCTGGTAGCAGAGACCCTCAGTAACGTGGTGCGCGAAACCTGCGCACCCCAGCGGCGGAGAGCCAGGGACCCGAACAGCAGATGTGGCCCGTGGGACCCACCGCACTCCAGCGACCTGTGGGAGACCGGCGCCACGCCCAGCAGCTGGTGCTCCCTGAAACCCGCCCGCCCTTACAGGGTCAATTTCACTTCAAGGTAACAAGAGGAAAGGTCTATGAAGTGCTGTCTTACTGATCTGAATTCACATTTCATGTGTGATTCTGTCAGCTGAACCTGATAAAGCAGAGAAGAGGGAACAGGTTAAAGAATGTGCTTGTCTCCAGCATGTGCAAGCAACCCTCACATAGTTGGAAGGGAATATGAGTGTTTCATGGCACATTGTGTTCAGGACACAGCCCAGCAAACCCTCAAGTACCTTCTGAATCCTAACTGATACACAGAAGTGTGTGGTGAGGGCTTAGTGTTCTGGGGTGGCCTTTATTAAGGCTGAGGAGGAGGAAACCTTGTCCTTTGTTAGGGCTTATAGGAGGTTGTCTGCTCAGCTCTGTCCAGGGCTCAGCTCTGAGCTCTCGGGGTTGAGGAATGCTTTTGGAATCATTTTCTGATTTATGTGAAATAAACACTCAAAGATGTGATTTCACAGTCTTCTGTGGGTTTATTTCTGATGTGAATTCCAACTGTCAAAAAGATTGGATTATTTTAATGGGCCAAGGGCATTCTCTTTCTTATGGAAGAAGTTAGTTTTTACATAAAGAATTTGAAGAAAGAGTGTCACTGGATACTGAGGAAACCTGGGGTAGGCTGTGAGTACTTGGATGCCCCACTGGGATTGAGGCACTGGACTTCTTGTTGAATCAGTACTTACCTGGTTAGACAGATGAGGGAATAAGGTTGGGACAATTCTGTAATTTGCTTAAGGTTTCTTGTTTGGTGAGTGAGCCAAGATTTTATTTGTCTTCTGATATGCCTTGTGAATTTGGGTATGGATTTGGTGGGTTGATAGCCCTCTCCTTTAGTGTTGAATAGATCTTTACACAGTCCTGTTTTCAGTTTTCTAAAATTGAAAACTGGTTGTCTTTGCTTTTACAATACATACTTTCTTCTTTCAAAAGATTTTTACGGGACTAGAGAGATGGCTCAGTGGTTAAGAGCACTGGCTGTTCTTACAGAGGACCTGGGTTCAATTCCCAGCACCCATATGGCACCCAACAACCCTCTATAACTCCAGTTTCAGGGAACCCAACGCCTTCTGACTTCTTTGGGCATTACATGACGTGGGTGCACTTACATACATGCAGGCAATACATACATACATGTAAAATTTTTAAAAATTTAATTTTGTGGCTGGAAAGATGGCTCAGTGGTTAAGAGCACTGACTGTTCTTGCAGAGGACCTGGGCTTGATTCCCAGGTGGCTAACAACCATCTGTAACTCCAGTTCCAGGGGATCCAACACCCAATTCTGACTTCTGTGGACTTTGCATGACTTGTGTGCACTTGCATACATGCAGGCAATAGACTCATAAAATTAGAAAAAGAAACCAATAAAGATATTTATATAAAAATATTTTTACAAAATTAGGATATTTCCCACAACCATGTTTTGAGGGTACTATAATTTATAGCAAGAGAAACAATATGTATTTCTAATAAGTGTCTGTAACTCCAGAGACAAGGGTAACCCCTTTGTACCTCCATCCCTCTATCCCCTTCCTCTCTCCTTTTCTTCCTTTCTTCTTTATTTGTGGCACTGGGGATTGAGTATGCTATGCAAGTGCTCTAACACTGAGCCCCAGCCCAGTGTATCTTTTAATAATCTTGTCTCCTGTATGAAGTTTGCCTGGAAGTAGTCTCATTGTTTAGACTAGCCGGACTAATGTTAAGAAGAGATTGGATTCCAAACCCCCCCCCCTTTTTTTTTGTTTTTTTTTGAGACAGGGTCTCCTTGTAGCCCCAGCTATCCTGGAACTATGTAGACCAGGCTGGCCTCGAACTCACAAAGATCCACCTGCCTCTGCCTCCCAAGTGTTGGGATTAAAGGTTTGCGCCACCACGCCCGACTGGATTTTCCCTTTTAATTGTCTTAGTCTTAATCATTTTTATAGATGTCTCTGAGGTCTGGGAGTACCTGTTTTAGACAGTTCATTATCAATTTAATGATTTTCATTCATTATTTTTACATTATTTAACCTCATTTAGATAGGAAGCTTACACATCTACTTTCATCTTTACCCCATTCTCTACTTTAGAAATTTGTCCCTGGTTATAAATGTGAAGTATTCATTTTATAAATTTTGGAAAAATTTAAAGAAGAAAATATAAATTACTTAAGTTCTGCACCCCAGAGGAAACATTGTTAATATCTCATGGCCTTTCACTGACGTCTCTGCTCATGTTTTGTAACAGATCATTTCCCCTGGCCTTTAAATAATTTTCTAAAACAGAATTTTTAATGATTATATAGTTTTTAATAATATAGATGTACCATAATTTATTTAACCAATTGCTATCTATTTTGGGAGATATGAATTATTTCCAATTTTTATGATTATATCTTTACACTTAAAATGAAAATTTGCCCTGAAGTAGGAAGCCTGCTGAGTCAGGTCCATTCAAATCAGAGGTAGCCTCTGGCAAATTGTGTTGGAGCACACTTGCTGCCACAGATGCATGCTCCCAGAGGAGCTGGTATGTAGTCCTGCTGGTGGTGCACTCTCTAATCACCTAATTTCCTTATCTGTTTGTGTTATTTAGAAGTAGGCTGGGATCCAGGCCCCTTGTGTTTTGTTGCCAGGCATCCCCACCCCCTTCAACTACTAGACTTGCTGGTTTTGAAATAAAGGGTAGAGGAAAATGGGTAAATCCTCCCCTGGGGTCCCCTGGTCTTCTGCTGCTCTGACTGGGAGATACAGTGACACTTGAATAGTAATGTTTGTGTGTGCACCTGCAGCATCGCCATGTTTCAGCCCACTTGTGAGTGCACAATTACACTGCAGATTGTTAAATTGTACCCTGTTGTGATAAAAGCAGTCACCCCCACATAAATGTGTAAGCAATTATATTTAATTAACATATAATAACACTAGTGACTGAAAGTAATTACAGCCATAGTTGTTGGTTTAAAGAAATACAGTTCTTGATCTTGAGGATGTTGCCTCTTGGGGTGGGAATAAAACACAAGAGGGCTCCCCCCAAGAGGAGTTTCTCTATGAAGAAACTGAGCACTGTCCATAGAGTCTTTCTTGAGCTTGAGAAAGTGATGTGGGATTTACTAGAAGTGCTGGCTCAAATTGTTGAGGGCTTCATAACCCAGAGTTCTCATCCCAACTATATGTTAAAGCAGGAAGGAGGCTGTGAGTAGCTATAGCTGCAGGTATGATGCTCTGTGTAGCTGTGGGGAGGGGGAAATTAAGCTGATTTTACTGGTTGGGTGCTTTGGGAGCATGTGAGCATCTGAGAATAATTCAGCCAGAAATCACTATAACTCTGTATGGTTAACATCTGTATGGCATAATTAGGAAATATTCTAGATCCTCACATGGTCACACTTACCTTCTTGTCTCACTTTATTATTTATTTATATTTTATGTGTATGAATGTTATGCCTGCATGTGTGTAAGTGCACCTGTGTTGTGCGGTGCCCACAGAGGGCAGAAGAGAGCATTCGAGTTCCTAGAAATGGACTTACTGGACTGTTGTTAGCTGCTATGTGGGTGCTGGGATTTGAGCCTGGGTCTTCTGTGAGAACAGCCAGTGCTCATAACTGCTGAGCCATCTGTCCAGCCTGTCTCACATTATTTTTATGTCTTTTCTTGAAGAGTCAGTATTTGCTGTGGGCAGTCTTAGTTTTAACTGGCATTGTGGTTACTCCCAGTGCCTGGCAGTCTGGCTCTGGCCTTGTGGAAAGCTCTTTCTCCCAGGCTTAACTCCTTATCTGGGTGAAGTCCAGCATCACCAGCAGTAGTGGAGAACTTCAGAGAACCTCAGAGACCACTGGATGGTCAGATAAGAGCAGAGTTACCAGATGCTAGATTGCTGGAAAAAGTCACCAGTGTGGTTCATCCTTTGCCCCCATCTTCCTGCCTCTGTGGACTTTCTCCTATTCTGTCTTACTGGCTTACAGCTTATTGGAGAGTGATCTGTAGGAGCTTGGAGAGGGCTTTGGAAGGAGGTGCTCAGGAAATATGTATGGAGGTATTTTAATTTGTTCACAGGTGCGTAGCTTGGAGCAACATTGGCTCCCTCTGGTTCTTTTCTGATGAAAAGATGTGGGCAATTTCTGGAAGGGAGAAGATGGGTTCAAGGCTGGAGATCATTTAGTGATATTTTGACATTTGTATGAATCCTTCTCTGTAGTTCCGAAGAAATTAGTATCTTGGTCATTTGGTAATTTTAGTTCATAGACTCACTGCCACACTTGAGTGACTTTTGGAAAGTATAATATTTTACCCAAAGCCCATTAAATGTTAGGCATTCTTTCATTTTTTACTGTCCTTTTACTGATTAGGGAAATATTTATGTGAGCCCAGGAGGCTGATTTATTTATTTTATTGTCTTTTTAAATAACTTGCTTCTCCCTGGTGTTGGGTGCTTTCTGAAGCCCAGACATCTGCCATAATTCCTTCCATGCTAGTCATCTGGCCTTCCTTGATATGTATCCTCAAGTGCCTGCTTGTCACTTTCCCAGCTTCTGGAAGCCTTTGGGTTAGTGGAAATAATCAATCCCAAATGTCCCTACCCAGGGACATTGTAACTCCTCTAAGGGTATAGGGCAGATCAGTGGGTAAGAGCCAGCAGGAATAGCCATGAAAGACATGTGGAAACAAAATGTCACTTATCGACCTGGACTCAGTCCTCTTGTGCTGGAAGCCTCTTTTTTTCTCTATGCTTGAGGGTTTCACATGTTGACTCACTGACCGAGGTGCCCTACACATTCTAAATCACCTGCCGCTGTGTGTACAAGAAATCAGGCAATTATTGATGAGGTGGTCTCCTGAGAGATTGTTCTGGAAAGTAGATAACAGATCTTTTGTCCTGTATCTTAAAGGCATGGTGGCTGAAGACTGGTCAGAAGAGAGCCAGGAGCTAGGTGAGGCGCTTGTACTCAACTATTTGCCAGCATGAAGCCTCTGAACTTCCTTCTGACTGACTCTGTCCATGAGCCTGTGCTCGAGCTGCTCTCCATAATTAAATTCCCCTTGCCTGCAAGCGCACATCTCCAGCCTGGTTTTAAGGTTTGGAGCTTAGGTTCCTGTTGTCTCTCCTGCTCTGAGAGCAGCTGGCTCCATTTTTTTGTAATAATTTCTCTCTCTCTCTCTCTCTCTCTCTCTCTCTCTCTCTCTGTGTGTGTGTGTGTGTGTGTGTGTGCATGTATCTCTGTGCGTGTGTAGTAGGGAGGGATCTTTCACTCATCAAGCATTTGCTGAATGGATTAAGGCCAACACAAAAACTGCTTTCCTTAGAAGGTAGCTTGGGTATTTTTCAAACATTTATTTTTTGATGTGATTATGGAATAAAAAACCACACAACTTGGGATGCAATAAAAGACTAATGAGAAACAAAGCCATGAACTCATCAGTGTTTCAGCTCCACTAAATTAGAGCCTGTGATACTCAGTAACACATCTGTGGATCAGGGAATGGAACTGATTATCGACTGTTCTGGGTCTGCTGGGGTAGCGCTACGGCTCAGTCAGCACAGCCATGCAGAGGAAAATGCTAAATATTGATGCTTTAATGTAGAGGTTCGCAGCCCTTGGCTGCACACCAGAACTACCTGAGGAGCTCTTAATCAGCATGCCTGTCCCAGGTCTCCAGAATCAGAATTTTTAAGGGTGGGTCTTAACTAGCTGTCCTCTCTCACTTTCCCTTGCCTCCCTCAGAGCTCAGAGGGAGGCTTCTAATATGCAGCAGTAGTTGAAACTCATGCTTTTTGCATGTTTTTTGGTAGCTCTGGTATCAGCAGAGACTTAGTGGGAATAATTCTGGGTGGGGGCTCATGATTGAGAATGATGGTATCCAACTAAATAAAATCTTATCTTTGCAAATATTATTTGGTTCACTTTAAGAATTATGTGACATAATCATATTCTTTTACACTGGGGGCTAATTTTCACTTATTCTTTAATAAAGATGTCAAAGCCACTCATTACTTTAGCGACAAGTTAAATATTTCCCATCTGTAAAGTTCTTTACTTATGAAGCAGTTATTATCTGTCTGCTGTGGAAGTAGGGGAGAAATTGTTCTGACTCCTCTTTTCTCTTCTGTAATTTGGGCCAGAAGTTGCCTTAAAGCCAGAATATGGAGATTATGGAATTTATCTTGGAAACAACTTTGGTTGATGAATGCCTGTAATGTAGTTGAGTTATTTAAGTGGATGTTTCTTCCCACACTAATTTGTCCTTTCTCAAGAAATAAAAACTAGACAGAGAGAATGACTTGGTGTTAGAGTGCTTGCCTAGCATGTGCAAGGCTACAAGTTTGGTCCCTAGCACCATGGCACCACAAAACAAAAGTGAAAGGATTTGCTTTAAGTATTGATTCTTTTTTTTCCTTCATCTTTCACAAGATAGTGCCTTGTACTTCACCTACTTAATTTAGTTTTGCTTACTTTCTTTTTCTTTTTTTTTTAAGATTGTGTGTGTGTATGTATATACACATGTATGTGGGTGCCCAAGCAGGCTAGAAGAGGGTGTTAGATCTCCTAGAGCTGGAGTTACAGGTAGTTGTGCATCACCTGATGTGGGTGCTGGGAATTGAACTTGGGTCCTCTGGAAGAGCAGCAAACACTCCTAACTATTGAGCCATCTTCCTAGCTCTTGCTTTTTCTTTTTAAAAATATTAGCTAAAATCATTTGAGGAGCTTTAGCTACTGCTACTACTATCACACTGGCCTAACCAGAAACTGGCTTGAATCAGACCCCTAGAATTGCCATGTAGGTGTGCTACAGATGACTGCAGTTCTGGAGCAGGATTGCTTCCTTGATGTTGCAGAGTGGCTTGGTGGTGTACCTCTCTTTCTTCCTCACTTGTTAATACCACCCTCAGCTGTGTTTCTTGAAGTCCCTATAAGACAAGACTGACTCAGTCCTCCTCTGCAGGTGACTATAAAAGTCCTGCTTGTTGGAATGGAGCACAGTTGATTTCTTCACTTCCTAAACTATGCTTTTAATAAGTGACACAACATTGTGTGCCTACTTATTTTAAGGTAGCTCAGTTCTCTTTAAAAGCCCCATTATTAATCCCCATAGTGTTTCCCTAGAGTCCTGTAAGGCTTCCTTATTATTAAATCTAATGTCCTGAAATTATTGGCCTGTTATCTTATTCTCAATTTCCAAGTTCCCTCTATGGATTTAGACAGATACCCAGAATGCCTTTTGATAACCAAAGCAGTAAGATTCACCAGACTTTTTTAGTCAGCAGGTCAGCCCCATGAGGACCTCAGAAAGGTATTTTTTCTACTCTTGGATGAATCGATCCACTTGATGGGCAGCCAGTTGCCTGGGCATGGGTAGTCTTAGATGAAGGATGCTGTAATCTTAGGACTGGTGGGCATGAAAGCTGGACCCATGCCAGGCGGAACCAGTGAGACTAGAGGACAACACGTGCCACCAAGATGTGTCTTGGCTGATGTTTAAATTGCATCAAATTAAAGGTTATTTCTCATTCTCCATTGAGGTGTCACCAAAGGGCAGAATTAGTGTCATTTTTAACAGCTTTCAGCTTCTAGAGCTGCCACTTTTCCCTGAGGGTTGTTAGGGATAGTAACTTAGTGAGTCTTTCCTATCCTAAAATCTCTTGGTTGGAGGACTTCTTAGGCGAGCAGTTATTCCAGATCCAACGACTCCTACTCATCTTTTCTTTTTTGAACAAAAAACACTTAAATCTAGTTTTAAAAGTTCCTAGTAAGTTCTGCCTGCCGTAACATTGCAAAGATACTGAAGTGTGTGAAGGGACTGTATACTTCTTGTGTGAAAGTGCTACCATAAGAATGAGCCCGAGGGATGTTTTACATGTCATTTTCTAACAGTTTAGTCCACCACATGGTTACTTTGTCCTTGTTCTGAACAGTGTATTATGCTAAGGTGGATGAGGAGGGGTTACAGATATACAGGGTAAAACCCCTGTTGTCAGAAATTCATAGTTCATTGAAACAACTTGAGCACATGTTAATCGAGGCAGCATAGGGATACCTGCCAAGATACAACCTAATTGGTGTTGGGGTTCAAAGGAGAGGGAAATCAGTTTTTGAATTGTCTGACTCTTAGACTCGGGTAATTTTCTCAGTTTGTATCTCTGTGGGGTAGAAACCAAAGTACGTGCATTCATAGGACAGGGTGTGGAGGCAGCATGTTAGCCTCATCCATTTTATCCGTGCTTCATTAATTTCTGCTGCCTTATTTTAAAACCTTTTTGTCATCCCCTTTGTAATAGGAACCAACCAACATATCTAAAACCCAAAAAAATTTTAGTGAAGGTTGGTAGTAGGAATGAAACTGAATTTTCTACCAGTCAAGATTCCATGAACCTACATGGTGTTGTTGGTCATTGGGCGTGCCTTTCTATGTTTTAAATTTGAAAAGTGGGCAAGGTGCTTTCTCTTGAAGCATTGGTTTTTACCTAGACATTTTGCAAAGGCCACTCCTTAGGCAGCTCTTATCATTTTGCTGAATGTCAGCAAGCATTCACTGTCACCTCTCTGATGCCAGGGAGGAAGGTGACGCCTTTACTTTCTAGTAAAACAGCCCCCAGCCTTTTGGTAGCTCTACATTTAAAGGTCAGTGCCCTCTGTGTCTTTCTCTTGCTTCCTCTGTCCCGCTGTCCTTGCTCTCTTCTTTATAACCTGTCTTTCTTGGAAGCTGTTTCTGTAAAAAGCACTAGAGCTATGCTTTAAAGAGATTGGTTTCAGTAAGTCTGAAAGGTGTTAGTTGTAGTAAGCTTGAGAGAGTCACCTTGTTCCTTAGGAGGAAACTCATGATTTATGGTTCTAGCTCTTGAAAGAAAGGAGTAGTGTTTTATTCTTTTTTTAAAAAGGGAATTATTTTTGACTTAGACCATGTATGTGCCTATCATTCTTCGATTATACCGTGCCTGAAACATTGAGATTTTGAGTAGTTTTCTTAATGAAATTAACCAAGGCAGTTGTGGTGGTTTTAGTGGAAGAATTTTACCTGCTGTTGAGGTCCTATTTAATTTTGCAGGCCGTGCACTTGTTTCTTAGTGACTGGCTTATAAATTGCATATAGATACAAATGTTTTTTAAATGTGTAATGATGCTAGCTTTAATGAAGATCTTAGACTTGCTGCAAAACCCTTTTTAAAATAAAGTTTGTATGTGGTGATTTTTAATGATTGTAGATTATAATATATCTTTCATGATGGTGATTAAGTTGTAGGTTTAGTCAAACTTGTTTATTTAGCAAAGTGATCATGAATATTCCCTTTGCAATTAACATTGATTTAGAGTAGATCTATATTTATAATTAATAGATATTGAAGGTGTGCTAAGGATATTTAGGTTCCTGTTCTTTGCCGTTCCTTCATGGTTTTATTCATTTTATCTTTTGGGGGTACATGTAAAGACATTGTTTATATTTACTTCCTTTATGACTTAAAACGCCACTGTAGGGCCGGGTGTGGTGGCGCACGCTTTTAATCCCCACACTTGGGAGGCAGAGGCAGGCGGATCTTTGTGAGTTCAAGCCCAGCCTGGTCTACATAGTGAGTTCCAAGACAGCTGGGGCTTCAAGAAAACTCTGTCTCCAAAAAAAAAAAAAAAAAAAAAAAAAAAAACAACAAACCCAAAACCACCTCTGTACTCCCCAATGGAATGCCTGCTAAGTAAGTATGCTTTTATTCATGTGCATACGTGTGTTGCTAAGGTTCCATCTAATCTTGTTGCGTGTACTGTGGGCGTAATACAAACATTCTTGCCTGATTGGGCACTTATTTCTGCATCTTTTGGCCTGTTCTATACAAGAATCATTTTGAACTGGGCCATCATTACGTGATGATATGCCCATTTTCTCTTGGTGCCCTATGCATTCTTTTAAAATAATCACCTGTGTGCATCCATCTTTCCTTCTTTTTGTTTTCAAGGAAATAATGTTCTTGCTAAAGTCCCTTGTCAGATGATAATCTTTCATCTTGGTGTTCTTGCCCTAAATTCTGAAATACAGGTGTGGAAAAGAAAATGATTTTAGAGGAGTGTGAAATAAATAATAGGGAGAGTTTAGAGATACAGAAATAGTTCTGTTTATATAAAAAGACACATCTACAACCCCCTCAAATGTTTCAGTGACTACTGGAAGCAAGCGCTAAGCTAACCAGACCTGCAGCCGACTGTTCTGACCAGACCTGCAGCCGACTGTTCTGACCAGACCTGCAGCCGACTGTTCTGACCAGACCTGCAGCCGACTGTTCTGACCAGACCTGCAGCCGACTGTTCTGACCAGACCTGCAGCCGACTGTTCTGACCAGACCTGCAGCCGACTGTTCTGACCAGACCTGCAGCCGACTGTTCTGACCAGACCTGCAGCCGACTGTTCTGACCAGACCTGCAGCCGACTGTTCTGACCAGACCTGCAGCCGACTGTTCTGACCAGACCTGCAGCCGACTGTTCTGACCAGACCTGCAGCCGACTGTTCTGACCAGACCTGCAGCCTACTGTTCTGACCATACCTGCAGCCGACTGTTCTGACCATACCTGCAGCCCACTGTTCTGACCATACCTGCAGCCGACTGTTCTGACCAGACCTGCAGCTGACCGTTTTATTCTATTGTCTCATTTGCATCTTGCAAGTTATAAGATTTTCTTTTCTAATATTCTGTTACATTTGTAAACTGATAGGAAGATTGAGTCCAAGAATCCTAGACTGTCTAAAAGTAATGCTATTAATTTTCTAAATACCCTTAGCAAGAGAAAGGAATTTAGGAAGAACTACTAAACTGAAGAATGATAGGATAGAAGCAAAGACCCTGACTGAATTTTAGGTTTTCTTCTGTTTGACAGCTTTAAGAATGTTGCTATATCTTGTTTCCAGAATTCTGCTACTTGGGTTACCAGAATCTTCCGTGAGTAAACAATAGTCCAGTCCACTGGTGATTAATGCAGGTAGATGACTTGTTAGGACCAGGGGAAAGTAACTGTAAGGTTATCATTAATACATGCTCTTGTTCTTCTCAGGACTGCCACAAAATTATCTAAAATGGTTTCAACATTTTATCATGGAGTGACTCCTCAAAGACGCAGAGCACCCTCTTAGCTCGTCATACCTTGTATAAGTGCTGACTGGTAGGCAGTGTTTGGTGGCCTGCCCATTTAAAGATCTCAGTGTTTGAGGGGTGGTATCATGGCTGCTGTCTGGTCCTTTGTACCTCTTTCTCAGCTTTATGGCATTTTGGAGTAGTCAGCACTTTTATTTGCTGAGGGCACTCAGCGTGTGCACATTTGTGTATATTAGTTTTGTATGTTTCTTATCAGCACCTGTGGGGAAACAGCGGCGAATGCCTGAAGGGGATCGTCATGGTGGAGAATTGTGCATCTATAGAACACCTTTTTTCTTGGTTTTATAGCACAGTCTCTGCCTACCTTTATCATGCACTTTAACTTTAAAAGTACTTTTAAAAAATATTGTAGTTTTGAGCATATAGGTAGAGTTCATAATTTAATTCTCTTACAGAAGCAGGATTAAAGATTTCCTTCAGCCCTTTCTTGACAGCTAAACCAGCTTTTTTGAGCCCCGGCCCTTGTTGGTCTCATATTCATTTCCATAACAACAAGTTGTTGTGCTTCAAACTCTAGGAATTATACTTGGAGATTGAAGTAAATAGCAGGAACCAATGAATGCTTAAGTGAGAAATCTTGTTTGTAATGTCACAGACTCATCAGAGGAGGGCATGAGAGATGGAAAGCAAGATTGGAAACATAGGTATCCTGCTGGTGGAGTAAAAGTCTCCTTCCTCCCCAATTTTCTGGACCTTATTTTATTGGGACCTATTTCAGTTTGGTTTATGTGGCTGGCCTTTTCTTTCTAATTCCTTTCTCCCTGTGGACATTCATCATTTCCATATGGTGGTATCTTAGGTCAAAAAACTAATGCCTTCATGGTACAAAGTACCTATTTATACCTTGGTTTTGTTAGTTGATGTGTCGTCTCTGCTTCCTTTCTGTCTATGTCAGTTATTGGCCACCTTGAACTTACGTTGCATTTCTGACTTGGCAAGGCTGTTAGCATTCAGCTTTAATAATCTGGGCAGTCAGGCAATGCTGGTAATGTCCGATTATGTTCAGCATAGCTTGGAGGCAGATTATTCTTTTTTGTTGGCCCATATTTTTATGCTTTTAAATTTTGTTGCTAACTTTTTAAACGTAGGTGGAGTAATTATATATGGTGCTGTGTGACTGCTTTTGCATTTCAGTACACATGTGTATATGGAAGACATCGCTTTGGTGCCCAGGGTTAAATATATAGAAATGAAGGAAAATATGATTTGCAGGGCAGTTTTCCAGGTTGGCCAAGTTCTTCAAAGTGACAAATATTTCTGGTTTGTTTTAAAATTATAGACATACTGATGAGCCCTGTCATTAAATGAATTGCCTTACACCTTGGATCCTATGTTTTGGATGTGGATGTATATAGCACTTGTGGCTGTAGAAAGGACTCCATGTATAAGATTGCCTATGACAATTCTTGCCCTTAATCTTGAGGAATCTTGGACTCGAAATAACTTTTTTGTTTCTGCTCTTCACTCATGTAGTTCACCAACAGTTGCATTAATACAAAAAACTACCATATTTGATTTTTTTTGTTCAAGGCTTAGATGGCATTGGGTATTGAGGTTACATCTGTGAGAGCAGGTTCTCTAGGTAAAAATGGTTTAGTTAGCTATAGTTTCAGAGGCAAATGGAGTCAATCCAAACCCTTCACATCTAGCCTTGGAGATCCCTTAGAAATCAGAAAGCTGATTGTATATGACAACACCAAACATGGCTCTTGCTTGTACAGGCTGAGAGCACAGCGTTTTCACTGAAGTTCTGATTTTTTCAGAACATGCTACTATAGTAATTTTTAGCAGTGCTTTAGCTAAAGGCAACTTGTGCCTTTCCATTATCAGTTTCACCATGTTGTATTATCACTTATGTGGATTTCCTCTTCTTGCCTTTTGTTTGAACAATGTGGGAAGAGATTATAGAAGAAATTGAAGAACAAGGGGTTTTGTTCATTATAGAATTAGTATATTTTATATGAAGATAATGGCTGTTATGTGGTTAATGTCATTCTTTCTTACCTGTTTCTACGTGTGAATTAATGCTTTGGGTCAGTAAGTATCTTGGTCTTTTTCTTTCTTATATATTTACTTAGTAACTGCTCAGGTCAACACTGACCTTGTTTTGGGCCTGATGGAAAGCCAGACTCACATGAAAAAAGGACATTGAAATGAGAAGCTGGCGCTCATAGAATCAGTCATGTTGACTAGACTATGCCTCTGATTCTTATTTGTGTCCCATGTCTCATGCCTTCCTGTTGGCAATTGCATTTTGACTCCATAGTAGGACTGAAATATGCATGAATTGCCCAGACTAGGTGTTTGTCCCTTTTCTTTGGTTGTCTCCTTTGAGCCAAGCTTGTTTGCATGGAAGTTGTGTTTCCAGAAATCTCACTCTTTTGTGTTTTGAAACAGAACTGCACCAGCCAGATGGATACTGGCAGTTATTTGTCCAAATTAGTAAGTGTGATCCAGTTAACCCTCTGATGTATGGCAGAGAATGAATGTGTGTAAGAAGTAGGTAAGAACAGAAATAGATGAAAAATTGCTTGTTCTCTAAAGGAATTTATATTGGGCATTAAGCTTAAGCACAAAAAGAAAAAAATTCAAGTTTTAGTTTCATTCTGTGGGCTGGGAAATTATTGAAAGTTTTCAAGCAGGGATTCAGTGTGATCAGTTTTGTGTTAGGAATGTCAACCGTGGAGTCAGGAGTTTTGGTGGCATAACGATGGCTGTGGACATGCCTATAAGGGTTATTGATTTGCTAAATTTGTGATAGGCAAGGCGGCCAGGTTTTAGATCACGGGATACAGAATTGTCAACAGGAATTTAAGATTTTGATCCAGGAGGATAGGACTTTAGTGACTAAAGTAGGTGGTGCTGGTTTAGGAAACTGAGTAACTACAAATTCAGATTCAAACAGTGTGACTTGGACAAGTTTCAAATGGGAATGTTCAACAAGAAGATGAAAACCAAGTGAGATTTAGCAAAATAAATTTTTGTGTGACATCAAAAATGTGATTAAAGTGAACAAAAGCTTATTGTCAGTCCACTCCAGGGTTGACCCAGCTGCAGATAGTCATAGAATAAATACTGAGAAGACTTGCAGGTTGGTTTGAAGATTTGAATGCTCTCTGTGCTGGTTCCCATGGGCAGGTTTCACAGCTGGATTATGGTGGGAATCCTGAGGAAGGTTAAGATAAAGGAGGTCCACATCCCTTGTCAGACATCTTTAGATTGAATTAGGAAGAATTTGGATTTTAGACTATACGAAAAGTTGAGGAGATAACTCAGTGGATAAAGAGCTTGGCATGCAAGCATCAGGACCTGGGTTCAGAATCCTAGCCCTTCGGAGATGGAAATGGGGAAATCCCTGGGTAAGCTGGCTACTGGTTCAAGTGAGAGACCTTGCCTCACTATATAAGGTCAAGAACAATCCAGGAAAGATACTTGATGTCAACCCCTGACCCCCACATGCACTTGCAAGGCATGCATGCCTGTACATAGTGTACACCCCCCTATACACAACACAAAAAAGAGTGTTAAATGGTACATACGTGGCATATTAATAACATATTACTCCCAGTGAATTGTGGCTAGCACCACATAATTAAATACTTCAGTGTTTTTTCAGTATAATATGAATATTCCTATTTAATGGGACAAAGACTTAAAAGTAATTTTCAGAATCTGTTCAGGTGAGGTTTTACAGCAAATGATTACAAATTAGGTCAACTTTGACAGTCAGGTATTATAAAATAGTATTTTAGTTTTCAGAGCATTATACATCTCACTTGTGTGAATTTGTGGTTTGAGGCTATCCTCTTAGAGACCTTGAACAAGGAAGAGACAAAGACATAAAGACACTTGAAGGAACTTTCTTCAGAAGAGTAAATTTATTCTGATCTGTACTTAGGAAAAAATTTTTCCTATTTTTCCATTTGAGCTAGTTTCATTTGGATATGTGTGTAATGGTAACAGATACCTTAACTGTTTGGATTGTAGAGTTTTATTGGCTTACCATTGGTCCTGAAGAGGTAGGACACACTAAGGGCTTTGTTGATGTTCTTGAAGTCAGTCTAGAAAATTAGACAACATAAGCAAGCAGCTCTATTTTAAGTGTTGGCATTTGATTTCTACGACAGGCTATTTTGTCAAAGCCCATTCCCTCTCTTCACTTTTGTTCAAAGACATAAGGGCAGAGCTGGACTTCAGGTTATGAATGGCCACTGTTGGGTCAAAAGAGGAAACATTTGTAGCTTCTCTATAGGCTTTTTGCAGGTTCAGGCTGCACACAAGGGGCACATCCTTTTGATGCTGGAGTGACATTGTTTTAAATGTCAAATGAGTGAAAGCTGCCTTTCTGTCTTCATCAGCCATGGCAAGCTGCCATGCCAAACCCCCCCCCCCCCCATATTTCCTTGGTTTTATATAGGAGTTGAACTAGGGGTTAGAATTCAGGCTTTCCAAGGCAGCTTGTTTACTAATTTAAAAGGAATTTGGCTGGAGGGAACCTTAGGTTACAGTCTTCATTTGGCTTGGTGACATTTTAGACAGACTTCAGCATACTCCTTTGTTTGCAGAATAACTGTGGGGTTTGGTGTGACTCAGAACAATATCCCTGTTCCAGCAAATCTGTGACTAGAACAGGATTTGGAAAATAAGGAGAGTCCTTGCAGTTTTCCAGGATTGTTGTGAACCAATGGTCCTATTGCATTCCCTGGTTACTCAGCACCCTCTGGACACTGGCCTAGTCATGGGCAATTGGCTGTCCAAATAGTGTGATCGGGTTTGTAGCTGGAGCTCTTAGTGAGGATGAGGCACAGCGCTTCCTCAGTTGACTGCTCTGGGGAGCATTACCCGATGTGCAGCTGTTGCCTGAATCCTAAGTAGCATCCGGAGTGAGGTTGGAGTTTGCCTGCTCCCTTTCCTTTCTTCTTGCTGCTCTGAATCTCTGATGGATGGGGCTAGATGTTGGCTTGGATCCAGAGAGGCCAGCCATGTTGTTAGATGTAGCATTTCAACCACTCAGATTTTTTGTCAACATCTCAGATGTGGTTTTTCCAAATAGACCTGGAGAGCTTATTCCAGCAGGAGTTGCATTGGTCACTCTGGGCTCCATATAAATCACGAATGGTTTTCATTCTCTTCTCTGTTGAAAATGAGCATGTGGAAATATAGAGGGGGTGGGCACATAGATAAGCCCCTTGTGTCAGACTTTGTGATGCTTGTGTTCATCTGCAATTCAGTAACACACAATTGTTAAATTGTGTGCCAGGCCTGCAAGACAGTTCCATGAAGATGGGACTTCCCTTCCTTTAGAGACCCAGTCAGCCTCACTGCCCTCCAGGCTGATCCACTCTGCTCTTGATTGTTTCAAGGGTCAGCTCTTAGCATTGGATTTCTTACTGTGGTTAAAAGAGAAAGAGGGGAATAAGGAGAGACTGACATGTGTTGTGTGTGTGTATAAGTTCAAATAGCACATATTGAGTCAATATCAAGGTCTGTGTGCTATAAGGTCTCTGTTGTAACTATTCAACCTTGACTCTGTGGCTGAAATTACTCTTGTATAAAATTGACCCAAATGATGATTGTGGCCATATGCCAGGAAAACCCTGAAAATTTGAATAATAAAAGTCATGTCTCTAACTATTGTTATTTTTATTGAAAGATAATTGAAAAGGACTGGGTGTGGTGGTGCATACCTTTAATACCAGCAGGGGGACAGAGGCATGCAGATCTCTGTGAGTTTGAGGTCAGTCTGGTCTCCAATAGTGAGTTCCAGTCCAGTTGGGGTTACAGGGAGACCCTGTCTCAAAAACACACACATAAAAATGTAAAGATCACTTGGAGCTCTGAGTGTTTACCCACCCCTCAGATGAGGCACAGGCACTAGGCTTCTGTACCCAGCTCTGCCTCCCTCCTTCTCATTGCTGTCTGTGGAGTGTCTCCCAGACAACTGCCGGCACAACATCGATCAGGTGCTGTTCTCTGAACTCCCGTTTGTGTGTTTTGGCAGCCTAAAGATAAACAGGGTATTGACCCAGTGATCTTGACTCACTCCTGATTTTTTTAGGGACAAATAGTGTCCCCCTTCAGAGCTGCAGAGTGCTTCTGGAGTTCAGTGGCTGCTCCTGAGTAACGACTTCCTGTCAAGTGGCTCAGCTCAGTTTGATAAAGCAGAGACTGGGTTTCAATTCTTCCTGGAGTAGTGTGTGCTTTGGGGAGGATGGTCTGAATGGAAAATTTTGCCAACAGTGTACAGTGTAATGGTAATAGCAGACACTGTACTTGTCTCTGAAAAGGCAGAGATGGTGCAGAAGCAGCTCCTGCAGCCCTGGGTGCTCAAAGCCAGATGTTGTTTGTAGGTGTATTTAGCATCAAATTGAAATGTTGATTTTTTTTTTTTTTTCTTCTAACTTGTTTTGTAATTGAAATGCCACTGCCATTTCTAGTCCCCCAACCAAATCTTTCTTACTCTGTGCTTGCTGGGTTAGTAGTAGGGCCAGGGTAAAGGCAGGACAAGAGAGGACCTAGGGTGCCGGCATGCCTAATACACTTCTCATTTCTAAAGAATCTTGATGCTTTTGCACAAAAGCCAGAATGTGTGTGTGGCTTTTTGTTTGTTTGTTTGTTTTGTTTTGTTTTTAAGTAAGGTAGAGCAGATTAGTCTTGTGGGTTTTCTTTTTCCCTTTATTTTGTTCATCAAAGCACTGTGTGTTCTCTGCTTTCCAAGGACTCCTGATGTTGTTATTTTGTATCAATAAACACTTCAACTCTTTTACTATATCCTGTCTCTTGAACCCTACCCAGATAATAAAGTTTTGTAACAATTGATTACTACTGAAATGGTTACTTCTTTGTCAATACTCCACCTATTCAACATAGTGAGAAAATAAAATTTCGATTCCTCAAGAGCCAAAATAGGTCCCTCCCTCCAAATTAGTTTATACTAGAGTACCTTTTGAACACTCAAAACTTGTTTATTAGTATTTTATTCTCATCCTGCCCAAAGTAGACTATCATTTAGAAGTGAGTTGGAGCCAGTAGCCTGTTAGCAAGTGAGGAAGCAAAGATAAAACAGGCAATAGAATCTCTGAATAGGATGTGTCATTTTTTTTGTCACAGTATTTTCTGTGTTTGAAGACATAGAAGATGATCTCTGTGTTGGGATTGTATTTATTTTTAAAAATATTTTATATATTACCTTTATTTTAATGTATATGCGTGTATTGCCTGCATGTAGGTAAGTGCACTTGTGTCATGCAATGCCCGCAGAGGACAGAAGAGGTTGTCAGATCCCCTGGAACTGGAGTTACAGACAGTTGTTAGCTGCCATGTGGGTGCTGGGATTTGAACCTGGGTCCTCTGCAAGAACAGTGTTCTTAGCTGCTTAGCCATCTCTCCAGCCCCTCTCTTCACCTTTCTGATTGTTCTTTTGCTGTACAGAGGTTTTTAGTTTAATGAGGTCCCACTTGTTGATTGCTGACCTTAATTCCAGCAACTGTTGTCCGATTTAGAAAATCCTTTCTTACACCTATATCTTGTTAAGTTACTGCCAGTGTTTTCTTCTAATAGTTTCAGGGTTTCCAGTTTCACACTGAGGTCTTTGATCCATTTGGAGTTGATCTTTTGTGCAAGGTGAAAGATAAGGATCCAGTTTCATGCTTCTACATGTGTATATCCAGTTTTGCCAGCACCAGTTTTGCCAGCACCATTTGTTGAAGATGCTGTCTTTACTCCATTGTGTGTTCTTGGCACCTTTGTCAAATATCAGGTGGCTGAAATTGCGTGTATTCAGGTTTGGATCTTCAGTGATGGTCCATTAATCTATGTGTATTTTGTGCCAGTACCATGCTGTTTTTATGACTGTAGCTCTGTAGTATACTTTGAAATCTGGTATAGTAATCCCCCCAGCATTGCTCTTTGTGCTCAGGGTTGCTTTGGCTATCCCGGGTCTTTTGTGCTTCCATATGAATTTAAGGAATTTTTTCTAACTCTATGAAGTATGTCATGGGGATTTTGATTGGGATTGCATTGAATCTATATATTGTTTTTGATAGGACTGTCATTTTCACAATATTT
>NW_008349073.1:2735844-2795195 GCF_000622305.1 Nannospalax galili | reverse complement strand
CTTTAAAGATTTAAAATTTTCATTGTAGAGCTCTTTAATGTCTTTGGTCAGGTTTATCCCAAGATATTTTATTTTTTTTTTGCAGCAATTGTGAATGGGAGCATTTCCCTCTGTTCTTTCTCCATTTGCTTGTTATTGGTATATAGAAAGGCTACTGATTTTTGTGGATTGATTTTATAACCTACCACTAGGAGTTTTCTGGTGGAACTTTTGGAATCTCTTAGGTATAGTATCATATCTTCTGCAAAAAGTAGGTTGATCTCTTCTTTCCCAATTGCTACTCTTTTAATTTCCTGCTCTTGTGTTATTGCTCTAGCAAGAGCTTCAAGCACTATGTTGAAAAGGAGTGGAGATAGTGGACATCCTTGTCTGGTTCCTGATTTTAATGGGAATGCTTCCAGTTATTTTCCATTTAGAATGTTGGCTGTGGGTTTGCTGTATATAGTTTTAATTACGTTGAGATATGTTCCCTCCAGTCCAATTCCCTCTAGAACTTTGAACATAATTGCATGTTGAATTTTGTCAAAGGCATTCTCTGCATCAAAGCCTTTTCTGCATCTATTGAGATGACAATGTGGTTTTGTCTTTGAGTCAATGATGTTTATTGATTTGCATATATTGAACCATCCGTGCATCTCTGGGATAAAGCCTGTTTGATCAGGGTGAATGACCTTTTTGATGTGTATTTGTATGTGGTTTGCAAGTATTTTGTTGGGAATTTTTGCATCTATGTTCATTAAGGATGTGGGTCTATAGTTTTCTTTTCAGGTTGTGTCTTTACCTGGTTTGGGTATTAGAGTGATGCTGGCTTCATGGAAGGAATTTGGGAGTTTTCCCTCTGTTTCTACTGTTTTGAATAATTTAAGTAGTATTGGTTGGAGATCTTCTTTAAATGTCTGGTAGAATTGTGCTGTAAATCCATCCGGGCCTGAGCTTTTTTTAGTTGGGAGGCTTTGTATTACTGTTTCAATTTCCTTATATGTTATGGGTGTGTTTAAACTGTTGATCTCTTCTTTGTTTAACTTTGGTGGTTAATTGATTTCAGATATCAATCCATTTTTTGAGATTTTTCAGATTAGTAGTGTATAGGTTTTTAAAATATTCCCTTATAATGGTCTGGATCTTTTTGGATGTCTGTTGTGATGTTTCCCCTTTCATCTCTGATTTTGTTGATTTGGATTTGCTCTTTCTTTCTTTTGGTTAACTGAGCTAAGGGTCTATCTTGTTTAGCTTTTCAAAGAACCAGCTCTTTGATTGAGTCTTTGTATTGTTTTCTTTGTTTCTATTTCATTAATTTCTGCTCTGATTTTTGTTATTTTTTCTCTTCTGCTGGGTTTGGGTTTTATTTGTTATTGCCTTTCCGGTGTCTTGAGTTGCAGTGTTAGGTCATTTATTTGGGCTCTTTCTAATTTTTTAATATAGGCACTTAGAGCTATAAACTTCCCCCTTAAGACTGCTTTTAATGTGTCCCAGAGATTGTGTTGTGTTTTATTGTCCTTTTCGTTGAATTCCAGGAATTCTTTTATTTCTTTCTTAATTTCTCCTTTCACCTACTCATTGTTTAGGAGTGTGTTGTTCAATCCCCACGAGTTCTGTAGTGCCCAGGGCTTTGTCCAGTGTTGATTTTGAGCTTTATTGCATTGTGGGTTTTTTTGTACTTGTTGAGGTTTGTTTTGTGGCCCAGTATGTGGTCAATTTTTGAAAAAGTTCCATGAGGCGCTGAGTAGAAAGTGTATTCTTTGGTGCTTGGATAGAATATACGAAAGACATCTGTTAGGTCCATTTGATGTATGGTATCATTTAATTCAGATCTCTCTCTCTTTATTCTTTGTCCAGTTGACCTGTCTAATGGAGAAAGTGGGGTATTGAAGTTCCCTATTACTGAGTTGGGGTTAATGTGTGTCTTAAAGTCGTGTAGTGTTGTTTTTATGAATCTGGGTGCACCAGAGTTTGGTGCATATATTTAAGGATTGTAATATCTTCTTGGTTAAATGTTCCTTTGATCAGAATGGAGTGACCCTCCTTATATCTTCTGATTAGTTTTTATTTGAAGTCTATTTTGTCAGATATTGGAATTACAACCCCTGCTTGTTTCTTAGTGCTATTTGCTTGGAATATTCTTTTCCATCCTTTTACCTTAAGGTAGTGCCTGTTGTTGAAGGTGAGATGGTTTTCTTGAAGACAGCAAAATGATGGATTTTGTTTCTTAATCCATTCACTTAGCCTGTGTCTTTTGATTGGGGAGTTTAGTCCATTGACATTTAAGGTTATTATTGAAAGATTTGTATTGGTTGCCATCATTTTGATTGCTCTTTTTGTTCTTTGTCTAATTTTGTGTTTCCTAGATTATACCTTTATTTATTTTCTTTTGTTTCCCCAGGGGAATGGTTGATTCTGTCTCTGCTCTCTGTATTGCTTCAAATATCCTTTGAAGGGCTGGTTTTGTGGACATGTATTCTTTCAGGGTATTTGTGTCATAGAAGATTTTTCTTTCCCCCATCAACTATAATAGACATTTTTGCTGGGTAAAGTATTCTGGGCTGGCATCTATTGTCATTTAGAATTGGAAATACCTTGGTCTATGCTCTTCTGCCTTTCATAGTTAGCATTGATAAGTCAGCTGTAATTCTGATGTATGTGACTTGTTTTTCTTTTGCTGCTTTCAGTATTCTCTCTTGGTTCTTTACATTTAGTGTTTTTACTATGATATGTTGTGGGGAGTTTCTTTTGTGATCCTATTTGGTGTTCTATGTGTGTCCTGTATTTGTATGGGGATGTCTTCCCTTAATTTCGTGACGTTCTCTTCTATGATCTTCTTGAAGATCTGGTCAACACCATTAGCCTGAAATTCTTCTCCTTCCTCTATTCCTATGATCTGTAGATTTGATCTTTTCATGGTGTCCCACATCTCTTGCATGTTCCATTCCTTTAAAAAAAATTTTTTTTTTCCATGCTCTTTGCTTGACTGGTCCAGTTCTTCAACTTTATCCTTCAGTGTTGATGTTCTGTTTTCCATTTCATTCGTTCTAGAGATGAGGCTTCCCCCTGTTGTTTCAAGTTGACTTATTGAGTTTTGCACTTCCTTCTTCATTTCTGCCCAAGTTTTCTTCAATGTTTCTCTCTTTTGTGAATTCATTCAGAAGTTTATCCCTATCTTCTTTTAGCTCTTTGATTTGTTTGTTCATGTGTTCTTTAAATTCTTTAAATTCCTTGATCATGTTCTTTTAAATTCAGTGTCCTGGCTTATCTCTAGGGGGTTCTCCTTGTAGAACTCTTCTACAGGATTGGTGAAGTTTGGTGGGGACATAGTGCTTTGGCTTTCCATTTTATTATTATTTCATTGTGGTTTTGGCATGTGAATTTCTTTTGTTGTTTATGATTCTGATATGAGAATTAAGCTGGTATGCTTTGTTTGTATTATTGGGGTGCCTAGATCATTTCTTTATTGGTTATGTAAATCTGGTTGGTACAGGGTTCGGGTGCTCTCAGGTTTAATTTGGAGGAAACTGATGGCTTCAGATCAGCTATTCAGGAGAACCCTCACAAGCCCAATTCAGGCTCTAGTCATAGACACTCAGGCTTCCTTCACCACATGGAGCAGGATCCAGGGGTTCTCAGGCAGTCCCCTGTGTTCTCAGGCCCTTTGCCTTAAGGTGACCAGAAGGAGGCCCAAACTCTCTGGGAGTCTGCTGAGATCAGAGCCAGAGCAGCTACACTGATGGAGGTATGAACCCACCCCTCTCAGGCTGTCTGCTAGGATCTCAGCCTTAGCCTTCCAAAGCCAGATCTGCCCTGGGTCCTTGGGTGGGGTCTCATGAAATCCCAGGTAGGGGGATGTGTATGGAGCAATTAGGGGAAGCTCACCACCAATGGAACCATGAGTTCTCAGGCCCTCTGCTTGAGGGTGGCCAGAGGGAGGCCAGAACTCGGCACTCTCTGGCAGTCTGCTGAGACAGAGCCTCATAGATTATCTTTTTGGGTGAAAAACAAGGCTCAAAATCAAGAAGTCATTCAGAGTAAAATACTTTTTCTTACTTAAAGTGGATCACTGCTTTGGAAGCACCTATTCTGCCTCCCTTTGGGGGATGTTTTGTTACTTTTTACTATAGCATTATTGCTCTTGCTGTGACCAAATTTTCTATAAATTTTTTAAACTAATTTTTTATTTTGAGAAAGGGTCTCCTTGCAGCCCTAGGTGGCCTGCATCTTGGTACATAGACCAAGCTGGGGTCAATCCCACAGAGATCTGCCTGTCTCTGCCTCCCAAGTGCTGGGATTAAAGGTGTGAGCCACTGAGTCCTGCTCCATAGCTTTTATACAGTACCCATACGATAAATTGTGCCGCGGTTAGAAAAGCCAGTGGCTTCTCACTCTCATGTGCTTCACAGGTAGGCTGCGGCTTGTCCAGATCATGTTCATATTGGGATCCAGGCTGTCAGACTGTTTTACTAGTATCATAGGACAGCAGAGGGGGAGACATTGTAATTAAAGTCCCAGTTTTTCTGGCTACTCCCAAATGTACCAGTGCAGGGAGGTATAATTTTTCCTGGAGCCACGTGGCCAAAGTTGACAGTGTTGTGGGAGGTTGTTACCTTTTGGATTTGATGGTTGCCAGTTTTATTCTGTTCTGAACATGGAATTTATCTTCCTTTATAGCAAAAGAAAAGTTAAAAGTTACTTTTAGCCTACAAAAAGTTTAGTAATTTAATGGGTCAGTATTCATAGCCTTCAGAAACTAAAGGGAAATAGTATTCAAGTTGTGAGTATTATTACATTCATAAACATTTTCATGCTTCTAAAAATACTTCACTTAAAAAAAAAGATCTAGTTGAACACCTTTTCATCTTGTTCTAATTTGCAAAGGTGTACTTTGCTCAGGAACCAAATTGTAGAGGTGATCTCTGGAACTCAGAGCAACATTTGGCACATGGTTTTCCACCTGCCACCAATTTGTATTTTGGGTAAATAATGCCAAGAATTATGTATTGTAACTGATACCTACTTTCTTTGACTTGAAATAGCTGAGTAGATTCATGCTAACTTAATTTCTTGCATCACTACTTAACTTTTTGGTTAGTGCAGCGCTTAGGAGGAGAGAGGCATCTTTGTTCCTTTGTAGCCAGTGGAATGACAATTAGATACTCCTAACTTTGTTCAGCTGGAGGGTGGAGGCATCTGACTGAAGATGCCCCAAAAGGAAATATTGTTCAGGAAAAGCTCATTTATTTTTCTTCCTCTTTTTCATTCCTTTGCCTCTTCGAAAGCATTTGGAAGCATTTGATGGTTTGATGTGAGTGTGGACATTAAAGCCCAGTGTAAAATCTAATCTTGTCTTTTGCCTTTGCCAAACAAGGTGAGGACTTAAGTAGAACCTGTTCTGTCAGCCATAGAGGACCTTAAATTGGGAGTGTCATACACAGACAGTGAGCAGCAGGGTGGATGCAGCAGGGTGGATGCAGAGTTTCTTTGTCTGTGCCCTACAGACTGTGCAGCAGCCGACTGCAGATGATGGTCTAATTTGATGTGGTAGTTCCGTTTGAAAGCGGAAGCTGCTGGTTTCAGACTGGCTCCCTGTAGGATAATGAATTGTCATGCCTCTGCTGATTATCTAACAAGTTTGTACAACGTGTAACACAAGCTGACAAGACAAACAATTTTATTAATTTAAGCCTGCTGCTAATGGGATTGCAGTGCTGTATGAATATAGTATTATCCACAATACAAGAATATTCTACTCCACAAATACTTGTAGTCTGGGGTTTGTAATGGAAATAATCTATTAATTTTTTTAAACAGTGTTTAGTGTTTCCATTTGTCTTCAATAAAATGAAATTCACTTGGATTAGAATTGAAAAATACTTTAGAATGTCTGGGGATTTATGGAGCTCAAATAAAATGAGCTGTAATATGAGCTTTTGAAGTATTAGAGTTGATAAATACCAGTGGGCAGTAGGTAGGTTTTTACAAACCAATTACAGCTAGAGGACTTTTGTCTTAAATATGTCTAGAGTTTGGTCTTTATTTGGGAGAGTGTACTGAGACCTGGGAAGAAGGATTTTCTTTTCAGTATGTGGCCTTTGAATTGCAGTATTTTAATTTCGAATTCTCTCATTCTTAAATGTGAACATTACAATTTGGGGTAGTTAGATCTTGAGTTGTTGACTAGAATTGATTAACTATGCTTATGAAAGGAATTTATCATCCAAGAGAAATGAGGCTAGCCCACATGGAAAGGAAAGTAGCATCCTGCCAATTCTATGTAATTCGATCCTGAAATATGTGAGGTGGGGGGGGGGGCATGATCCAGCACAAGTACTAAAGAGTTTCAGGACAGACTGTAAGGAAGGCTGCACAAATGTTGGGATAATTTCTGCAAGAAGTGCTATCTTTCTGGGCCTTAAAAACAGTCTTGAGGACATTGGATAGGAAGTGCAGCAGTGCAGGACTCTTGCCACTTGCGAACCCTACCAATATAGATTCCTTTGGTCTGTGGGCTGTAAACTCTGCCAAATGAATGTAGCAGGCAGTCAAGAATAGAAGGCCCTGGTATTTTGAAAAAAAAAAGCCCAAACACCTTTTCAGTTCTTTCATTAAGTAAATCTTAGGTAGCAAGTACATGAGGCTTTAGTGTCACTGTTACATATGGTTTATTTGGGGGTCATTTATCCTCTATTTGTACCCCACTGATGATGGCATTGCTGTTAGCCATCCTTTCCTCTTTTCTGTACACCCCTTAAAATATCTGCATTAGGATCAAAGCATGTGGGGCAGAAGGGGAGGTGGGAATGGCAGGGAAGCTCTCAAAGTGCATTTTGGGCTGCTTAAGACATTTGAGAGTACAGAGTAATTGAGATGTGCTTCCCATCTACAGCCTTCTGAGGTGGAAGCTGAGTACAAGGCACACCAACCTCCCCTGCCCTGCCCGCTGCTCTTTGCTGTGTCTTCCTATTCATCTTTCGTCCTTCCTTCCAGCCTCTGCTTTTGCTTTTCCCTTGGGAATCCTCCAGTGCTGTTCTCTGTTGGAATTGGGACCCTATAGAATTGGGGCTTCCTCCTGTATGCCTCTAAACAAATTATATGTAGTTTCTTTATGTCTTAAGAGGTAGAATTGCTAGCTGCTGCCAGGGATAGCAGTATATTTGCATAGTGGTATAAATTTCAAGAAATTTCCAATCCTATTTCCAATACTAATAAAAGTTATTTAAATGTAAATACTGTTGCTCTACCTATCTTTGCTACTTTATAAAAGCTTCTTTTTTTTTTCTTTAAACAAAGAATCCTCACACTTTAAAAAAAAAATTTGAGATCAATATCCTGGTACATTAATATTAAGTGTATAGCTCAGTGAATTTGTAGATGTGTGTACACTAGAATGCCTGCTATCCGGATCAAGATGCACAATACTTTAAAGGTTCCTTCATGCCCATTCCCAGACAGTATGTTTTATGTCTCAGGGCAGTGCAGCTTCTGTTCTGACACAAGTCATCATTACTTAGCTGTGCCTATTTCTTGAATTTCATTGAGTGGAATCATACAACAGATAATTTATTTCTGGCTTTTTTTTCATGGAGAGTAGCATCCAGGTTATCAGTACTCTTACTTGTTTCAGTGTTTTCTCCCCCTGTATCATATCCCATAATGGGAGCTATGTGGTTTAACTATCCATAACTATCCATGGCAGTTTAGATTATTTCCACGCTAGGGCTGTCTCTTGTCGTAGGGCTGCTTATGAATGTTCTTGTGCATTTTTTTTAGGTTCCTTTCTATCACAGTATTTTTGGATCATAGGGTAAAAAGTATTTAGTTACATTGTTAAACCCTTTTCTAGTTTAAATGCATGGAAAGTCCTTCATTTTTATTTTATTTTAACTTTTATATTTTGGTTTTATGAGACAGGGTCTTATGTAATCCTGACTGGCCTGAAACTCACTCTATAGACCAGGTTGGCTTTGAACTCATGGAGATCTGCCTGCCTCTGCCTCTGCCTCTGGAGTGCTGGGACCAAAGGCTTGGACCCTGGCATTTTAATGTGTTTGATGTTTGATATTCTGATCTGTTTCTAACGGAATACCATTTGGTTTTCAGTTTGCATTTCCCTGATGACTAGTGTGTTGAGCAACTTTTTATAAGGTTATTGGGTATTTGGGCATCTCTTATGAAGCATGTGTTTTCAAGCAGATTTAAATTTTAAAAATTTGATGCTCATCTTTTTCTTATTGTCCGAAGCTCTTTGTATACTCTCAGTGTGACTCTTCTGTTGGATGTGTGTTGTGAACATTGTTTCTTATTCTGTGATTTGTCTGTTTATTCTCTGAATGACTGATGGCACTGAGACAGGGCCTTGCTATTACAATCCCAGGTGGTCCAGAACTTACCATACAGACAGTTTAGTCTTGAACTTAGTGTAATCATCCTGCTTCTGCATCTTGAGTGTTGGAAATACAGACATTCACAACTATGCCTAGTTTCAGAGGCTTTCTTAAATGGTTCTGAAAATATTTCCTGTTTTATTTTGTTTGGAGGAGAAAATTAATTTCTTTTATTTTGAAAATCTTCCCCCATTGATGCTCCTGCCTTACTGGTATACAGGTATGAGACAAATGTCAAGTAGTCACTATGTGAGTTTGTTGACTCCTAGGTGGACTCAGAATTTCCTTGTAAAGACACCTTTATAGAACTCATTTTTTAGAAAGTTAAATTAGTCTTTTAACAGAAATGAGAGTGACTCACTAGCCAGTGAGATTTTGCTATTTAAGTCCTATGCATTTAAAAATACATGTTTAAGTTATAGAATACTATTGTTGGTAGGTTTGGCCACTGTCCCCATTTGACAAATGAGGAAATTAAAGCTCACAGAGATGTCCTGTGGAGAGGCATGTTATGGTGGGATACTGGTACTTCATGTCCTTACTTCATCCACAGCTGGGGTCCATTTGCTACAGTTTTGTTGCTGAATTTCTACCATGTAGAAGTACATCTTTAGCAAGTCTGCTGTAAAAGAAATAGCCTCCATTCTTATGGCATGTATTCTATCTCTTCTGTAAATTACCTTTGTTGAATTAGAGGTTCATAGCCTGTACCAATGAGTAGAAGCACTATCTAGATGCTCTTGTTATTAAGTTTCTGGGGTGTACAGCAGAAGTGCTGAAATCTTGGTTTCGGTACTCACTGCTATCAGGTCTCATGGTTTTATATGTCAGTTCTTATGGAAAATTCTGGCGGGACATTTCAGTCAATATGTAATCCATTGTGAGTTAGTGACAATGTGAAATAAGTAGCTTTTAAAAGGGGATGTAGGGGCTGGAGAGATGGCTCAGCAGTTAAGAACACTAGCTGTTCTTGCAGAAGACCTGGGTTCAAGTCCCAGCACCCACACGGCAGCTAACAACTGTCTGTAACTCCACTTCCAGGGAATCTGACGGCCTTGTCTGTTCTCTGCAGGCATTGTATGACACAGGTGCACTTACCTACATGGAGGCAATACATGCATACACATAAAGTAAAAATAATAAATAAAATATAAAAAAATAAATAGGAGATATACTTGAAGAAAATGGCATTTAAAAATTAAGCTCTGGGCTTTGGGTATGTTCCATCAGTGCTAGGTAGAGTGCTATAGTGTTGCCCCCAGACCCTCCCAGTTAATCAGAACTAGAAAATAAATGTGTGAACACACACATTTACATATATATTCCTGTAGCTATCTGTTAAGAGTTGAAAACCATTTATTTACACTAATACCTCCAGCTCCAACCCAGCACCATAGGGTTCATCTTGCTTTCTCCAACAGCTGGAAGCCTTCCTTCTATTACTTTTCATATATTTACTGATTCAGTCATTTCCTGTGTGTGTGAACAGTTCCTTCATTTCTGCTACCAGACTGTTCCTTAGGGAGATATGTGATAGTACCCCAATCAGGACCCTTCCCCCCTTAGGCAGAAAATCCTGTTTGTCCTATGCGGGCTCCTGTCCCCTTCTTAGCCTGCTTGGGATTCTGACTCCAGACAGGCTGCTCTGCCTGTGAACCTCCTTAGCTACTTGGGCTATGGCACTAGCATGCCAGGCATGGAGTAGAAATGCCATAGTCCACTTACTTGAATTTGGGTTTCTGTGGTTTGATTAATTAATCATTATTCTGTCTCATTAATCTGCGCTACTTATTTATTGCTTGAAAAGGAATGGACCAGCAGACATGCCCAACCTTTTGACTACCAGAAATGACACTGTCATCTTCTGAATTCATGCTTGAGAACTATGCAATGACATTATAAAACAAAGTCAACAAAAAGCTCAGTGTTTTAAGTAAGTTTACAGTTTTATATTGGCTGCATTCACAGCTGTTTGGGGGCTGCATGGGTTGCATGGAGCCACAAGGGGATGATGGAGATACCTGGTAAAAAGATTGAGCTAGTTGCGTCAAAAACCAGCACCACCTTGAGGTCTGGGACACAGGGAGGATAACTTAATTTAAACCTGTGTTTGAATGTGTACAATTGACACTATAATGATGACTGTCCATGATTGATGCTTAGGAGATATGCTAAATGAGCAATTACTCAGGATTCCTTTAATAAGCATGCCTTTTTTTTTTTTTTTTTTGGTTTTCTATCAAGAGTACTCTGATCACTTTTTCATAGCAGTTAATGGCATAGTATTTTTTTTATTCTAATACCACTTAATTTTGAACTTTTCTAGCTTTGCCTAGAAAAAATACTATGTTCCCTAATGAAAATAGAAAATTAGGTATGAATTAATTTTTGAAAGTCTCAGAAGGTTTCTCTCATTGGTTTTCCTTGACATCTTATTTTGCCATTGTTAGGGGAATTGCCTTTGCAAACCTTCTTTTTAAAGACATGCATGGCCTCATATATCCCAGGCTGGCCTAAACTTGGTATTTAACTGAGGTTGACCTTGAACTTCAGATCTTCTTGTGTCTAGTTCACAACTGTTGGGTTTATGGGCATGCACTGGTGATTGAACCTGGGGCTTCTACCAACTGAGATACATCCTCAGCCCTGCAAACTCTTTTTAACAGAATCATCTCTATGTCTTGTAGCAGTTCCATTAAGTGTTAGCTGGCTATCCTTACTTTCATTGAGGTCTGACTATGTGTCCAGGCCTGTACTGACTGCTAGTATTGCAAGGACATGGACCTGGTGAACTAGAAGCAAGCTGTGTTCTGATCAAATTTGTAAAGTCTCAGAGTTTCAGTTTATAGCATAATGTAATTTTAGGGAACATTTAAAAGGCATAAAAAGATTTAAAAGTAGAGCTCAAGTGGTATATTGTGCTCCATATATACTGTAGCAAGGGCTTCTGGGAAGCAGTTTCATCACATCTCCATATGGTTTTCTAGGTCACCTACCTCTTATCATTTTGGCCATCAAATACAAGATTAGTGTCATGAAAAACTTTAAATATTTTGCCTGCATCTAATTACAGTTCAGCTCCCGACTTCAACTAAATAATCATCCCTGAATCCAAACAAGTTTCTTTTTTGTGTGAAGATTGTGATGAGGACTGGACTTTAAACATCTATATGTAAATTCCTTTATAAAGGAAATTCCTAGACCTCAGCAGTTAAGATCTAAAACTGTCCATGGATGCCATTTTTTTTTCAGCTATAGTCTGGTAGGTTCTCCTTGGAATTTCAAAATGAGAAAACTCTGTCAGTGCTCTGGAATACTTATACCAAGGTGTATTTTACCTCCTCAGCTGAGAAATGGATAGAAGTGAAACAAATGAAAGACATTTGTAGACCCAGAGACTTCTGTAGATCTCATCATTCTCTTTAATGTTTTTCTAGGAGTCTTTACCTTTGACAATCTGAAAGTTCTAGCTTGGTTGTATTTCATCCCATGTTCCAAGGCTAGCATCTACCTGGTCTTATCAGTCATTTGGTTTCACCACCATCTTTCCTTGAAAACTGTTAAAATTAGTTTCATGCTCTGCATGTCTTTGAAGGCATGTCTTCCTATAAGCAGGTATGGTTGTTACAGTGTTCTCCAAAGATTTTAACCTTGATAATTTTTTCCCCAAATCTGGCTGTCTTTGAGCTCTCTGAAGAAATGTGCTCTAGAAGTTAATTGATTAAATTGTGAGTCTTTTGGAATAGCTGCTCAGAAATACCTTTATAATTACCCTTGTAATATAGTGGATAGAGATTTGATGTGAAAGAAACTGATTTAATATTTTTTTCTTTCCACTTTTTGTTTTGTTTTGTGGTCACAGGTAAAAAACATAACCCCAGTGAGCCTGGTTTCATATGTATAAATGTTCTTCTGAGTCTTAGTAGCTTACATGTGGTCTCCTGATTGTCCTTCAGGGGTACAAATATCTCCGATGTCTTCATTTATGAGGGCTCCAGTCAGATTAGGGCCTACCAAAAGGACTTCATTTTAATCACACACATCTTTTAAAAAGATCTCAAGATATAGTCACAATCTGAGATACTTCTATGGGGTTAGGACTTCAACATACAAATTCTGGAGGAATGTAGTTTAGTCTCAGATTTACCTGGCCTATCAGAGTGGGCATCCTGGCCTATTGGAGTGACTGCCCTACACTTTATATCTGAAATGATTGCGACTCAAGTAAGTTGACTCTTACTGAAACAGACATGACATTGTTAAGTTCTACATTGAGATCATAGATAACAAGTTTGTAAAACTTTTATTTTCAAGAAGTGATCGTGAAAGAATTTGTGTATGTGTGGGTAAAGTGCTTACTGAATAAGCATGAGGACCTGAGCTTGGATCTCACCCCCTCCCACCTTGGTTAAAGCAGGACATGCAGCACACATTTGTAGTACCAGCACTGTGGGATGGGAGACAGACAGATCCTGGGGACTCCATTGCCCAGCCAGTCTATCCTAAATGACAAGCTCCAAGGTCACTAAGAGACCTGGTCTCAACAAATAAGTATACACTCCTGGCCCCTACATGTACACATGAATGCACACAGGAGCAGGCACATATATGCTAATTGTATATGCTATAGTATCTTGTCTTTTACTGTGTGGACCAAGCACTAAAAGTGTCTCTTACCCACTTACCTTTACCCAAAGACAGGGTTTAAAAGAAGGACTAGGCTACATGCCTAACAGTGTTCACTTAGCGCGGTCTCTCAGGAAACATACAAATAGGCCAAATATCCAGAAATAGGGAAATAATCCAGAAATTCTGTATCATCGATGGTCTTTTAAGATTTTCTAAGTTGTTTAACTTAGTAAAGTTCAAAAATGTTAAGTATACAGTTTGAATTATATATATAATAGTGCATATTTGAGCCGGGTGTGGTGGTGCATGCCTTTAATACCAGCACTCTGGAAGCAGAGGCAGAGGCAGGCAGATCTCTATGAGTTCAAGGCCAGCCTGGTCTACAGAGTGAGTTCCAGGCCAGCTGGGGTTACAGGGAGACCCTGTCTCAAAAAGACCAAAAATAAAGAAGTAAATAAAGCATATTCTAATTCTGTATTTACCAGTCTTACAGAGATTATATATTTACTTAAAATTATTTAACATACAGTGTTGTGATCAAGGAAAAATCATTTTATTTATACAAGTTACAGTTGTGTGTAAATAGGTGAGCATATGGTGGAACTTAGCAAATCCTGTTTTAGGGCAGCATTAACTGCTCAATGATAAGAGTTGAGTGATGTTTAAAAACATGAGTGGATCAGTGTCTTTCTTCACCTCATCTGATTAATTGCTCCCTCCCTCCTGCCCTCCCTCCCTCCCTCCCTCCCTCCCTTCCTTCCATCTGTCCGTCTTTTTGAGATACGATATCCCTGTAGCCCCAGCTATCCTGGAACTTGCTATGTAGACCAGGCTGGCCTCAAATTCACAGAGATCATCCTACCTCTGCCTCCCACGTGCTGGGATTAAAGGCGTGCACCACCATGCCCAGCTCTTAAGGTTTTCTTTTGAGAGTTGCCTGTATAAATAGTATTTTATATAAAAGCTGACTAGGTTTCACCAACAGTAAATATGTTTCTTTGAGTTTCTAGAAAAAAGTGGTTCCCAAGCCTTTTAGTTTAAGGACCTCATTATAAGCTATCAAGTACCTCAAAGAGTTTTTGTGTATGTGGGCTAATTATAACTTCATACTTACTGTATTATAAATTTGAGAAATTAGAAAAAAAACATTCATTAAGGGGCTGGAGAGAGGGCTCAGAGATTAAGAACACTGACTGTTCTTGCAGAAGGCCCAGGTTCGAATCCTAGCACCACATAGTAGCTAATACTTGTCCGAAATTCCAATTCCAAGGAATTTGATGGCCTCTTCTCTCCTCTGCAGGCAGTGCACAGCATTGCACATACATGCAGGCAATACACGCATACACATAAAACAAAAATAATAAATAAACTATTTAAAAATACATATTCATTAAAATAATGAACCCATGTTATCTTAATGTAAATAACTTTGTTCTTATGATTTAAAAAAAAACACCATTATCAAAACAGTTGAAGAGTAACACATTTCTTTTGGGGGAAAAGAAGGGGTGCCTATTTATTTTTTGTGTGTATGTGTGAGGGACTATTGAAGGACAGGTGGATTCTGGATTCTCTGATTTGGTGTTTTATTTTAGTTAACATATTCAAAGAAAATCCAGCCTTGAGTGTATGACTGGTCTGGGAAGTGGGGGAAAAAGTCTTGGGTCTTTGATTGCAGTTTTGAGAACTGCTGCTCCTGCTGCTCCTGACCTGCAGCATTCTCCACTTGACACTGAATTGAACCTTTCTGCACCTTTGGAAATCTTTTGACTTACAAGTGGCTGTAGCTGTGGATTTTGGTCAGTACTGTTACTAAAGAAAAGGACCATTTACACGTCAATATCTTCTGTCATTTCATTCATTTTGTTCATCTGCAGTTGAACTAGGTAAAAATACTACCTGAAAGTGAGAATGTGCTCTAACTACATTGGAGTATATTAAAAAAAAAAAAAATCTCTGCAGTTCTTAGCATACCTCAGTATCAGAGAAAGAAGTTCTATGACTAGAATTGTGTAGTCTGAGTCTCTTTTAGAATCCAGTGGGAGCTTTTTACGTGAGCATTCAGAACTCTGCTACTCTTTGGGGTTTTGTAAATGTAGCACTGGCTCTTAAATAATTTGTGAAACTCATGGTATGAAGATACTTAATCCTGTCATCTTAATCTGGGATGATTCTTTTGGTATAAAATACATGTTTATGGTCTCAAATTATGTATACCAAATATAATTCAATCAGATTAAACCTTATTTTTTTTCTCCCAGTTATTTCTGTTAACACTAACTGCATTTATTTTGGTGTTTGATAATAGATGTTCTGAAAAAAGAACATTTGGGTAAACTTTTGGTTAAGACTCTCACGTGGAGACTGCTCTCTAGTCACTAATTTTTTGTGGTACTGTTGTTCTAAGTAGTGATGCTGATACATTTTCTACATTCTTTTTTTTTTTATTCATTATTTTTATTTTATGTGTATGAATGTATTGCCTGCATGTAGGTAAGTGCACCAAGTCGTGCAATACCCGTGGAGGTCAGAAGAGGCTGTTGGATCCCCTGGGACTGGAGTTACAGACAGTTGTTAGTTACCATGTGGGTGCTGGGATTCAAACCCGGGTCTTTTACAAGAACAACCAGTGTTCTTAACCGCGGAACTATCTCTCCAGCCCCTACATTCTATTTTTTTAAAATACCAGTATTCAAGAACAAGATACATTGAGACCTACTGAAATATGTTGTCATGGTCTGTTAAATCTGATTTCAGATAATGATATAATTATTTAAGGGATAATGTAATTCTAAACTGAACATTATGATTTCTACAAAGGTAGCCTTAAAGTTGCTCTCTTTTTACCTATTCATGATTTAAGAAAAAATTTTGTTTCCTTTGCTGGAGGAGCTATCTCTAACCCTCTCTGCCTGTCCCCACATACTGTGTACTTTATGTTTCTTTTGGTTAGCTTATGGAATAGGTGCAATGTGTTTGCAAGTGTAAAGTATTTTAACAGTGTGGTTTGTGTTTTCATGGTCCTTAACTCTGGAAGGAACTCCACATACTTACTAGGTTTTAAATGTTGCTGTGTTGCAGATGCTGCCCATGTTTCCTCTGGCCTGGGCCACCATCTTCAGTTTGCTTAGTGCAGAGTAGAATAACATCCAGACAGAATCAGAACCTTGATATGCCTGTAGCTGTCTGTGCTTACTAGTCAGAATGCCTTTTCATGTTTATATGTGTAAGGTTTTGTTGTGCTGATTTTTTTTTTAAATCCCCTTCTTTTCTTATTTCCCATTTTCATTCTATATCAAAGTGAGGGGTTTGGGATCAGAGAAAAATAATTCGTAAGTTGGTTCCAAATGATGTTTCCAGGCCTGTTTTTTAAGATCAGATGTGAGTTTTTCAAATTGAAACCTTTCCTAATAGGCCCCTGGGAAATGTCTTAGCTAAATTGCAACAGTGACTGGTGAAGTCGATCGAGGTAAATTGCTCCCATTGCTGAGGGTTCAGGCAGTTGAAGCTAAAATTCCTCGGGAAATCGGGCAGAACTATTGCAGATGGTTTCCCCTTTGACTAGAAAAGGGGGTTAGTGTCAGTGTTGATAAATGGGAGGACATTAAAACCTGATTTTTGCAATGAATTGGCAGCATGCTCTTTGAGAAGCTAAGCAGAAATTTATGGGAAGACCATCAGGATCAGTTGGGTAATTATTTTCAATATTAGCTACAAATGATGTCCAAGAACACGCTAGGGCACCATTGCGCTCTAGCGGTTTGTCTCAGGAAAGTAGCACCCATGAATTTTTCGTGTTGCTTATCCTTGGTGAGCTCAGCTGTTGAGGGATTGCCCAGGATGTGTTGAGTTTCTTCTTAATACTCAACTATTGGTCATTTTGTATTACGTTTTAAAAAGTGAACCTGACTGAATGTGCCTATCTTGTGACATGTTAGAATAGAGTCATCAAGCAAGTATTCATGATTACTATTCTTATGACCTGTCGTGCTTAGACATGTCTGTGTGTTTGAGGAAGTCCTTGAAGCTTTGTGCCAAATGTTAATTATAACATACCACAGAATTGTGTGGCAACATTAGGTCCCTTGTAATTGGTAAAACTCAATGCTAACAACATCTGTCTATCCATGTTTCTCAGTCTCTGGCAAGTACAGACAGTGCTGAATTAAGAAACAAGCTTTAAGTCCTTCAGTTAAAGATTCTGTGGCTGAGGCCTAGGGAGAATTTCTTAACTCTCTGTGACTCTTGGAAAATTTTCTTTTATAGAAGTTTTAGAAGATCAAATCTTTTATTTATCAAGGAAGGTAAAGGATTTGATGACACCCTGACCTGATGAGAATTGAGGGCCTGTTAATTGTATGGGCAGAACTTAATGTAATTAATAGGTTTGTAGCTCTCTCAGACCTATTGAAAGATTATATTTTGGTCCATTTTCTTTTCTTCCTTCAACTGTAAGCATCAGGATATTTATTTTGGCATTTGTATTTTAATTTTCCTTGGGTGAACTTGTATCATATAGACAGAAAACCAAAATTTGTGTGTAATGCCTGGTGTAGTCTGAATCTGTATAGTTAAGGGAAGATTTTAGGTCTCCAGAATGAAGTGACCCTGAAGCCCGAGGACAATGATTCTTCCTTTCTGGAGCATGTACCAACAGGATTCCGCTTTGGAAGCAGAGGCTGGGCTTTCACCGCATAGCAAGCCTACTTGAACTTAGCCTCGCAGCCTCCAAGTCTGTTCTTTTAAATCCTCTGGTTATAAGTGTTTTATTATGTAGCAGCCTCATTAGACTAAGATGATTCCAGGGATTCAGGGTTTGGTTTACAGGTGGGTTGATTTTGTTTTGTATGAATTCTCCCTTATAGATAACTATATGATAGTCCCATTTTTACTGTCCTCTAGAATTGCTCTTGCCACAAATTTGGTACAACTAAGTATTTTCCTGCCTTCCCTACCATTCTGTCGCTGTCTAATTTAGGCTGAGTTCCTCCACGCTCTAGGGCCTATGTTCTGTGGTTTGTAAAGTGCTGTGTACTTTTATAGCCTCTATAAATAACAAAATAGAGCTCATGGCAACAGCACTGTTACACCCAGCATGTTTAGATATAGTGTGCCTTAGAGAGACAGATGAGGGGAAAGAGATGTCTGTCTAGGGTACAGAGTGTTTAGCATGTAGAACTGTTCATGGTCACATCTCACTGTTTCTGATTTTGCTCATTTGTTAGTAGATGACACATCCCTTTATCTTCAGGATATCTTATGCATAAACTAGGCATGGCATTTTTGCTCTCTTTTCTCAAGCCCCCCTTTTCCTTCAATGTAGTAGAAATGGTAAAGAAAAAGGCTGCTTCACAGCATGGTAAGATTCTAACCAGATGCTTGTATGCTGGGGCCCAACTTCCTATCTTGGTCTTCCTGTTTTGTTTCCGTGGGTCACCACAGTTGCCTTCATATATTTGGAAGATGTGAAGCTAGGAGCTAGAAGCTAGAAGCTATTTCTATTAGCCCTGTCAATAGAGTTTGATAAAATGCAAATGCCTTTAAAATGGTAGACTTCCAATTAAAAGGCTCCAGTAGGGAGTCTGTTTTGATAATGAAAGTGATTAAGAAAGCTCTGTTTTTTCCGTTGGTGTGAATGCTCAACTAAAATAGCTTGACTTTCTGTCTGTAATTGGACTCTGTTAATGAGGTTCTAATAACTCTTAGGTTTCTAATAATGATTCTAACATCTATTAGTTCTCCTCAGTGATCAATGCTGGTAACCAGAAGAACACAATTTGTGGGTGACAGTGTCATATAAGGTCTTCAATGCCATCCATTTTCCTTTCTCATTAACAGGAGTGAATGTTTTCCTTTAATTCTATAATCTAGGTACACCCTTGGTCTCAGTAAAGCCAAACATACTATGGTTTATCAGTATTTATGTTTGGAATTATCTTCAAAGCCTGTACCTTTTAACAGATGTCGAAGCACTGATTTGGTGTGTGGGAGGTACAGAATAACACACAGAATTGATGGAGCCTAGGTATCATCTAAATTCCAACTGAAGAGTGTTCAGTCTGCTCAACCCCTTTCCACAGGGAGTTGGCAGTCCCAGAGAACAGCCACATGGTGGTAGAGAGGTTTCTGATGAAAGTAGGCTGTAGAATTAAATATGCCGTGTCTCTTCAGCTCACATAATCTGGGACATGTATTGGACCAGAATAGTTATCAGAGATGGGCTACCATGGCTAGCTTGCAGCACCTCAATTAACAGCTTGTCTCTCCCTATCTTCCCTATGAGAGTCAATGTTTGTGTTCTCTGATTTTAATAGAAGTCTGTCTTCACCATTTTTCATTTTGTTCACTGTTTATTCTCAAAAGTCTTTATACTTTCCATTACAACAAACTTAAGAGGCAGTCTGCTTGCCTGCTACTAGGAAAGGGATTACAGAGGCATAAATAACAGTCATGAGTGACTCAGAATGGTCACCAAGCCTGCTTTGTTATATAGGTTCATCATCATTTCTCTGTGGTCTTGTCAGTATAGCCATCTGATTGGAATTTTGGAAGACTGCCTTCTATGGTCTTGAGAGTTAAGGAATATTTTCAAATAAAAGGTTAGAACTGACTAGGAATTTGGAGTTGATGAGTGCTAGCTTTCTGTGAGCCTTTTTTTCCTGGTTTCATTTGTGTGTGGCAGTGTTGATCTTCCTTGTAGCTCATCACATAGGGAAGTGGTGGCTTCTTAAAAAATATTTTTTAAATTAGATAAGGGTGTGGGTTTGTACCTATGTGCAAGTGTCCACAAAGGCCAGAGGCATCAAACCCCACAGGAGCTAGTTATAGGCAGTTGTAAGTCATCCAAAGTAGGCACTGGGAACCGAGCCCTGGTCTTCTGAGAGAGCAGTACATACTTTTAAGTGCTGAGGCATCTCTCCAGCCCCAGTTGTGAATTTTTATTTAAATAACAGTGCCCAGGGAGATGACTCAGTGGGTAAAAGCACTTGCTGTAGAAACTCGATGACCTGAATTTGATCCCCCAAACCCATGTAGAAAGTTAGTTTTAGTAGTTTGCATCTGTAATTCTAGTACCTCTACTGCAAGAAGACACACAGCATCATTAAACAACAGGCACACAGAATCATTAAACAGCACAGGCAGAAACAAGAGAGTCCCTATCTTAAAAACAAGGTGGAAGGAGAGAGTCAACTCTCCCCAAATTGTCCTCTGACTTCCATATTTGTGTGCCTTGGCATATGCATATCTATAAACTGTCTTTCAACCAATCAGTCAATCAACCAGCCAATCAATCAATAAGTAAATAAAATAGTAAATATTTTTAAAAAATTAAATCAGAGCCAGGTGTGGTGGCGCACACCTTTAATCCCAGCACTTAAGAGGCAGTGACAGGTGGATTTCTGTGAGTTCAAGGCCAGCCTGGTCTACATAGTGAGTTCCAGGACAGCTGGGGCTACAGGGAAACCTGCCTCAAAAAGACAATAAATAAATAAATAAATAAACAAACAAACAAATCAGAATGGCAAATTAGAGTTGTGCCTTTCTGGTAGTTAAGAACATAAGATAAGGATTGTATATAATGAGAATCACCCCCGGAACTCTATTTAGTGTCAACTTTGTTTGAGCTGTATACTTCAAGATGGTTAGGCACATTGTATGTGATCAGGAACAGTGTGTACAGTCAAATCTCTTTGCTTCTCAGAGGCATTGGGAAGAGGTCAGACAACCAAGACTTAAAGTCTACCTTTTTCTTTCCTCCCTTTCCCCACCTCACCATCTTTCTCTCTGAGAAAATGAAATTATACACCAAGTAGTTAAAACATGAATATGGCAAATCCTTTGTCTTCATTGTACCTCTGGAGTTTATAATGAATTGCCCTTGGAGAAATAAAGTGAAAATGGGTCCGCTACAGTTGCAGAGGTGGGAGTTCGGGGGTGGGGGGAGTAGAAAGCTTTGGTTGTTTCTTGAAACACCAGGTAAAGTATCCTTCAGAAGTGGCAGTGCTATAGCTACACTCTGTGTCCTGAGGGTGGTGACTAATCAGGAGTCCAGTCTGGGTGTCCTGTTGACAGGTCGGGGAGTTGGATGCTCATCTTTGTCACAGGGCAGGATGTAGACATGTTTGCTCAGCTCTCTTGAATTCTTTGACTTCTACTATCTGGCGTATTGAGCTACTGTTGTATTTGGAGCATTGTTTGGTGCCAGTTACTGTATTTCTTCTGTTAGGTATAATCTGGCCAGCTGCCTTTACTAGTTAAGGCTTATTTATTCCATGTATCTTGTTCATAAGTGGAACAGGACCAAGTGAGTGGTTTCTTTTTGGTTTTTTTGTTTGTTTGTTTGTTTTTTGTTTCAAATGTCTTTTTTTTTTCCCTTACATTGTGCTGGTAGAATATTTTTTTGAAGTTCTGGGTATTTCTGTGCATATAGATTGAATACAGAATTAAATAGTGTTCTGTCCTATTTTCTTTATTCCTTTTCCATTACAGAGGCAACTGTATTAACTGGAAGTGTCTCTTTTGTGGCCCACTACTGGAGTATGCACTGCTTAATCCTCTCTTGCTTTTAATCTCTCAGCCTGTAATGAATTAAAAAATTTTCGACTCCCCCTGATAAGAATGTTTATGGATTAGACTGGCAACCTTCTATTGAAGCACGTTAGTGTCCCCTTTGAGTTAAAGCATTTGTATAGAGGCATCCTTCTGAGTGAAGGGAAGTAGAACTGCTTGGAAATAAGTGGCAGTTAGGTTCATTCATGCTTCATTCACTCAGTGCTTTGGTATTTCTGTAGCATCGCTATAGACCTTAAATATTTTTCAGTATAATACTAGTTACCAAGAGAGTGAAAAGATGTTTCTAAAGGTAGATGTTTCTTGAAACACCAGGTAAAGTATCCTTTAGAAGTGGCAGTGCTATAGCTACTATAGCTATAGGGATGGTGGGTGGGTGAGTCAGGATAAAATACAGATTAGCATTGCATGGCAGAATATAAGTGCTTTGGAAGAGAAGAAAGAAATTCAGAGCAATTAGAAGTTGGAAGGTTGAGAAATCACATACCTTGGTAGTGCTTTGCTGGTACTGGTGATAAGTAGCGTATAACATTTTACATGTTTACCCTGTACCAGGCACTAAGCCAAGAGCTTTACCTGTGCTGTCTATTTGGTCAACTCAGAAGTAAAGCCCTTTTAGTTTATGGCTTTATTATCTTTATTTTATTTTAAAATTTTATGTGTATGAGTTTTGTCTGCATGAATATAAGTATACCATGTGCAGGCAGTACCCTCACAGGCTGGAAGAGGGCATCAGATCCTGAAACTGGAGTTAGTGATGGTTGTTAGTGTGGGTACTGGGACCCAAACCTGGGTCCTCTATAAGACTAGTAAGTGCTCTTAACTGCTGTACCATCTTTCTAGGTCCCTTATTGCCTTTATTTATTTTTAAAAAATATTTTATCTATTATTTTTATTTTATATGTATGAGTGTATTGCCTGCATGTATGTGAGTGCACCCATGTCATGCAATGCCACAGAGGTCAGAAGAATGCTTCAGATTCCCCTGGAACTGGAGTTAAGGACGGTTTGTTGCCGCTGTGTGGGTGCTGGGAATTGAGCCCAGGTCCTAACATTGGGAAACCGAGGATTGGCATCTTTAAAATATACAAAGTTAAACCACTGGTAAATTGAACCTTGGAAATAGAACTAAGGCCTAGCCAAAAGATTGTGCTACATCTACTGTTTGAATTCACTTGATTTTCAAATCAGTGCTTTATCTGAGTCACCAGTTCTTTCAATTAAAAAAGTGTGGTAAAATGAATGTGTTGAGTAATTTGTGTTGTGCGGAATGCTTATTCCTATTTCATGCTATATACTTACTTGCTTCTCTGTGCTTATTGCCTAATTACACAGACTGCAATAGTTCCTTTATCATCTTTCTGCAAAACTGTCCCTTATTTACTGTGACTTAAGCAAACCAAAAAGCAGGAGAGGATGCTAAGTTTTAATTTTAGAGGGCAGAGTGCTTTTGGATTATGTTTTCTTCATGAATACACTGATCGGATGGTCATAGCATGTGTCTGGTCAGAATGCAGTTATTCAGCATAGGAGTATCAAACAGCTGTCACTGAGCAGCATCCTTTCCTGGCACCAGGATGACATCTGGACTGAGTATTTTGGTGTAAGAGAAATGGTTTTTGCTAATCATGTTGTCACAGGATCATTCGTCAAACAGAGCTGGGGGCTGTGCGTCTCTTCCAGTTGCCTTCTGATCATTATTTACCCTGAGCTGATGCGAAGAAAACTATCAGCTTGGGGGCCACAGGCTCATTCTTGGTGTACACATATTGTTGGATCTTTATGAATCAAATTTAAGTTTCTAAATTTTCTCTATTGATAAAAGTGACATGAATGGGAGATGCTTGGCCAAGCAGAGAGCTAGTTAGGTACTGTCTGTATTCATGCTCTTCCATGTTGTTGACACATTAGATCATTTACTATAGATACACTTACAGATAGAGTGACCCAGCTTAATAGGACTGGTACTTTTCCATGGGAATGGAGGTTTTAGTATTTCCTCATCCATTCACTGTGACTACGTTCTTGTGTTCAAAACCCTTGGACTATAGATAGTGAGCTTTGTGCCCTTGGTTCTAGAGTGACTCTTCTTAACTATACGTGTTTAAAAACAGGTATAATGTCTATGATCATCTCTCTTAAACGGTAATTTTTAAAAATTTATTATTTTTATTTTATGTATGAATGTTATGCCTGCATGTAGGTAGGTGTACCCGTGTCATGCAATGCCTGCAAAGGACAGAAGAGGCTGTTGGATCCCCTGGAACTGGAGTTACGGACAGTTGTTAGCTGCCACGTGGGTACTGGGATTTGAACCTGGGTCTTCTGCAAGAACAGTCAGTGTTCTTAACCACTGAGCCATCTCTCCAGCCCCCAAATAGGGTAATTTTTAAGGTTGCACTAAATGAGTATATTAGATCTGATGTTTCTGGTGTTTACTTTTGCTAGATCTAGATATAAAAAACCATACTTTCCTCATATTAGAAACCATTAGAAAATATTACCCCAGTTTCTCATTATCACCACAGTGCTGAGTGTAAAATAGGTATATTAAAGAGCCCCCCCTCTTTGGTCTTTTTGAGACAGGGTCTCCCTGTAGCCCCAGCTGTCCTGGAACTCACTATGTAGACTAGGCTGGCCTTGAACTCACAGAGATCCGCCTGCCTCTGCCTCCCAAGTGCTGGGACTACAGCATGTGCCACCACGCCCGGCTTAACACTTAACATGCTGCTTAAAAATAAATATTACGAGACTAGGGCTATAACTTAGTTGTTAAAAGACTGCTTGCCTAGCATGTGTGAAGCCCTGGATTCAGCCTGCAGGTCTACATAGACAAGGTGTGCTGATACATGTCTTATAATCCTGACATTGTGGCGGTAGAAGCAGGAAGATCAGGAGTTCAGGAGCTGCATAAGGAGTTTGAGGCCAGCCTGGTCTCCACAAGAGCCCATCTCAGACAGACTGACAAAATAAACCAGAAACATGAAACCTTCCCATCTGTGCTCATGATGGAATCCAGAAACCTTGTGTGGGGTGGACTAATATTCTGGTAGCACTGACTATATTCCCAGCTTGTTTTTTTGAGACGGAGTTTCACTGCATCAGCCTTTTGAATACTGGAATTACAGGCATGTACCACCATGCTCAGTTCTGTTTTTTAATTACCAAGAAATATACTAAGCAAACACCTTGAACTATAGTCTTGTCAACCAATCCTAAGCACTGCCCCCTTCCCAAATCATAATGAATCAAATCAATTGAAAATATATCTGTTTGATATGTTTGTCTTGATAGGCTAAAAGCTGAACCCTTACTCATCTGTCATAAAAGTGTCAGTCTCTCAGTGCATTTGTCTCATGTAGTTTATACCTATTTTCAATTTCTTTATTATGTAATTGGTTTAATTATTTAATTTCAATTAAGTAAAATTTTAGTATTTAATGAAGAAATGTGTTTTCTACTATGTAGTATAGAGCAAAGGCATTAAGTTTTTATTTTCAGATTTTGCTAGCTTTATGTGATTGGTACAGACACTCTATAGAGAAGCCACTATTTGGCCTTTAATCTTAGTCATTGACCCAGTACATTGTACCACAGTGTTATCTATGTATATAAATGAGTTTATAAGCAAGCACATTATGTTAAAGATATTTAAAATGATGTTTTAGCAAAAGAGTAGTACTTCTCTTAAAAGCAAATCACTTCTCACTTAAAAAATGAGAAAAACTATCTTTTCCTTTCTGGTTATAAAAATAGTGCCTCAAAATTGAAAAGTCTTTGAAAATGAAAATTCTCTTTGTGTGTGTGCATGTGTGTGTGTGTGTGTACGTGTGTATACATGTGTGTATGTTTGTGTACGTGTGTACCCGTGTGCCCCAATTTTATCATTTTGTCAACCATTTTGAGGTTTCTTAATTTCACGTGCATTGGCCCTCACTATATTTAGAAATAAGGTTGTTTCTTGTGACATTAACTAAGCTCTGTTTTTTGTGTTTTTTTTTTTCTCATTACTGCCTCTTTGAAGAGAATATGTTGTGAGTTGAATTGTGTTCCTTTTCAGGTGTATTAAAATCCTACCTGGGAAATGGTATTTGTAATTAGAATCTTTAGATGAATGCAGTGATTGGTGTACTCATAAGAATAGACTAGGACACAGACATAGTGATAAGAAAGCCTATGAAGACAGAGGCAGAAATTGGGGTGATATGGCTGCCAGGCAAGGAGGACCTTGCCATTCCCCTCCAGACAAGAACTGGAAGAGGCAAGAAGAACTGTCCTACAGGAAACTGCAGAGTAGGCAGGACCCTGTCAGCTTCTTGGATTCAGAGTCTGGGCTCTGAGCTCTGAAAGAATAAATTCCTATTGTTTTAAGCCACCAAGTTTGTTTTGGCAGCCCTCCCGTTTTACAGTTTACATTTTCTAATTATGAATGGCTTTCCTTTTTATAACCACAATCGCAACAAACAAAACATCATGCAGTTTTAAAGTGAACAACACATATGGTAGGGGCATTTGATTTTTTTTTCAAAAATTTGCTTTGAGTGTTTCAATTGATCATGAAAGGATTGATATTTCTAGAAATTGTTCATTAGGGCCAGCTCCCAAACATTGTTGTTTTTCCCTGTGAAAGGTTTCCCATCACATTTCACCTCTGGGTTTCCTCAGAGGCATTAGGAAAACATTTATTGGATTTCCTCTTCTTGCACTTCTTCCTTAGTAGCTGCCTGTTTTCCAAGCATCTTGCTATTCCTAGTGTAATCTCACACTGGTACAGGGCAAACTCTTGGTTGTGAGTGATGAATGATGGACAAAGGTCAGCACAAAGAATTGCAGTCTTTGTTTCTATCAAATACTTTTTCATTTTATGTGATTTGGGCCAACTTCTTCCCAGTTTGTTTCTAGTAAGAAAGGATAATCCCTTAGATTAAATTATAATTTAGTGGGTATCAAGCTTAAAAAGAAAAAGCAGGGGGGCTAGAGAGATGGCTCAGCAGTTAAGAGCACTGAATGCTTTTGAGAGAACCCCTGTTGAGTTCCCAGCACCCACATGGCAGCTAACAACTATCTGTAACTCCAATTCCAAGGAATCTGATGCTCTCTTCTCACTTCTGTGGGCACTGCATGACACAGGTACACCTACCTACATGCAGACAGTATACTCATATACATAAAATTAATTAAAAAAAAAACAAAAATAATCAAAACTCCAAATACCTTAACTAACTTTTATTCTGTAGATGTTTCTGAACTTCTGATGATTTTGGCCAATATATATACATGCTACCTTATTTATGATATTTAAACTTGTTCATGCATTATGTATTGTGTGGGATAGGTGTGTGTGTGTGTGTGTGTGTGTGCTTGTGTGTGTATGTGTTCAAGTGGGTATGCAGTCATACTCAGTGAAAACATTTGAGTCCTTTTACATTTCACTGTATTCCTCTGAGATAAGGTCTCAAAAAGTGTAGAGTTAGGCTGGTAGTGAGCATGCCCCAGTAATCCTACCCTAGTGATCCTCCTGCCACTACCCACAGAGGATTAGGGTTACAGGTGCATGCATGAAAGTACACTTTTAGGTAAGTGCTTGGGATTTGAACTCAGGTCTTTATGTTTATGCAACATGTGCCATTACCCATTGAGCCATTTCCCCAGCCCCGCATCATGTATTAAAAAAAAAAAAAAAAGTTAAACTGAGATTTTATTGATAGAACTACACATATTTAAAATGCACAATTTGGTAAGTTTCATGAACTATATATAACCACGAAACCATAAACATAGACAAGATAGTGAACACAAGCCCTTTTGTATTCATTGTCATGTCCCTCTTAGACAGCTGCTAGCCACAATCTGCTTTCTGTCCCCATACATTACTTTGCTTGTGCTGTAGTTTTGTATGAGTGGAATCGGGCAGATGTATTTTTTGTTTGTTTTTGTTTTCAGTCTGACTTTATCATCCATGTTGTGATAAATATCTATAATTCTTTTTTATTGTTGGATAGTATTATTATATGGATACATCATGGTTTGTTCACCCCTTTATTTGGTGGTAGTAGTTTGCTGGTGTGTGTGTGTGTGTGTGTGTGTGTGTGTGTGTGTGTGTGTGTGTTTATATGCTATGAACATTTGTGTATAAGTGTATGGACATAAGCTTTTTTCTTATATAAATACATTGTAGGGAAGTGACTGGATCAGATGAATATGTAGTCATCTTTCCTTCTAATGGTTTCTGATGGTTTGTTCCCTGACTTGGGTTGATGTTTTTTGTACACACATCTGCTGATCAATGCTCTGCCCAGGTGATGCTCTTTAGAGCACGATGTTCTCTCTCTTTGCTGCCCCTTTTCCCCTGATACTTTGTGCCATGAACCCCCCAGACTGTGTATTCCCACTAGGAAGTTTTGCAAGATAGTAAGCTGAAGCAACTGCAGGCCTGCTTGTTTGCTGTCTCCTAGGATCACTGTGCTTTGTTGTGTTACCCAGTATCTTGAAAAGCAGGTTTAAATGCCCCTTACTCCTTTCTAGTCTAGTTTTATGCTTAGATCCATATAGTCCATAATGTTAATGTACTCTTTTTTTTTCTTTTTTTTTGGGGGGGGGGTCTTTTTGAGAAAGGGTCTCCCTGTAGCCCCAGCTGGCTTGGAACTCACTATGTAGACCATGCTGATCTTGAACTCGCTGGGATCAAAGACATGCACCCTGATGCCTGGCTATAATATACTATTTTCTAACTAGTCTCTCATTCCAGATTTTAAATTTTCTAGATATTAGACATTTACTTCCCCTTCCATTTAGGATTGCTAGTTATAGAAATATATTCCAAACTGGTTTTTTAAAAAATATTTTTATTTTATTTTATGTCTATGAGTGTATTTCCTGCATGTGCGTGAGTGCACCTGTGTTGTGCAATGCCGGGGAGGTCAGAAGAGAGCTTTGGATTCCCCTGGAACTGGAGTTAAGGACAGTTTGTAGCCGCCATGTGGGTGCTGGGAATTGAACCCAGGTCCTCTGCAAGAGCAGTCAGTGCTCCTAACCACTGAGCCATCTCTCCAGCCCCAACCTTTGATTGTTTTTAAGAATTAGTTTATTGGCTGCATATTTGAATCTCTTCTGTGGCTTTTAGATGATTTCTTTATTCTGTTTTTGAATATTTAAAAAATATTTCCTTTTTGCAGAACTATTTTTATTTTTCTATTCTAAAATGTAGTTTTGTTGTCACATACCATTTAATGCTATAAGTTTATTGTTTTCCTACAACTCGGTTTAAATCTTTCTTTAATCTTCCCTTCCCTACCCTGCCACTGTTTATTTGTAAATGCTGTGTCCATGGCATATGTGGAAGTTTATTGCAGTAGAATGAGTACTGTTCTTTTCAGAAAATAGCTCTCATCATAAATAGTGATTGGCAGCCCAGATTATCTTTTTAAAAAATATTTTATAATTTTTTTTATGTATATGAGTGTATTGCCTGCATGTGTGTAAGTGCACCTGTGTTGTGCAGTGCCCACAGAGGTCAGAAGAAAGCGTCGGAGTTAATACACAGTTTTTTTAGGTGCCATGTAGGAACTGGGACTAAAACCCAGGTTCTCTACAAGAGCAGTTGGTGCTTTTAACTACTGAACCATCTCTCCAGCCCTCCAAACCATCCTTTTAAAGCTGCTTGTTAAATATCTAGAATGAACTCCCCATTTCTTATTGTCCTGTTGTCCTGTTGTCTGTTTTAGGGAAGAACCTGATAGCATCTGAGTAATTCATTTGTTTAGGTTGACCTTAAACACATGACACTCTTCTTGAAATTGGCTTAACAAAAGGAGCTGCCACTTCTCCTGATTTTCATGTGTCAAGCTGGTTATTCATTGGAAGTAGTTTATTTTTTGTTTAAAAAAGCTTTAAAATGTAGACTAGTAATGCTTTAAAGTAGAAAATCAGTGTATGTGGTGAAGTTTTTATATGATGGAGGCCAGATTATACAATTAGCAGTTTCCTGGATAAAACAACTTTCCAAATCCTCCTTAGAAGGAGGCAAAGGCCTATAATTGTAACTATTTTGTAAAATGAGTGTGTGGAACAGTATGTGTATATATGTATGTATGGATGGATGTTGTGAAGAAATTACTGAGGGAGATCTGGGGGCATGGCTCCAGTTATGCCATTCAGACACTGGAGTGCCAGGTGGTAGTTAACAGGAGGTGTTTCTTATAACCAAAGACTGGGGGTAGTGGTAATGGCTACAAGTGGAAAGAAAGTGATGGGGTCATATTCATTCTCCTTGCCTAGAGCTTATGCCTATTACAGCTCAGTTCCACTTAACTCTAACTCAGAACAGAAATTTCTGCTCAGGGACCAATTAGTTTTAAGACTATCACATGGTCTTTTATCCTTTGGGATCTGGGCTCAGGGAAAGCACATTCTTCTTTACTTCTGTTGTCACCCACAGCATTATGATACATTTCTCCCGTCCTCTGCTGTGTGCTTACCTCCTGGTTTTCAGTCACTTGGGCCTTTTTCATTCTCATTCACAAAGAATGAATTTTATAACTGTTAGGTTAAGAAGTTATTCTGTGACCCAGTATGTTAAGAGGAAAGTCATAGTTTTAAACACTGCTTCACATGGCTAGGTGCTTACCCCACTCCCCTGCCCACCTCCCCACAGAGTGGAAACAAACAACTGGACCACTGTGTAAACCAAGCTCTCAAGCTTGGATGTAGAAAGAGATACATTGGTGTTAGATTGATATTTTAACATTATATGTAAACTATGTTCTTAGGCTTGCAGAAATAACCACTGGTAAATAGTTGAGAGCAGCTATAGTTATTCAGCATCAGGAGGATTTGGTTAGGAAAGTTTCATAGTCCTGTACTATAACCTTGGACAGCTCTTCCTTCCTCTTCCTAGGATCCATGGTAGAGGAAGCCTGGTTATCCACAGGGGAGACAGAGTCGGAGTCATGATTGGGCAGACGGGAAACACTACTAGCTGCTGTTACTGGATGAAATTGGATGTGACAGTGTTGATATGAGAAACAGATCCACAGGCATCTATATACTTAAAACTATTTCAGAGTATGTAAGGGAAAAAAGCCGTGTATTTGTCAGTTTCTAAAAGAAAACCAGTTGATTTTGAGTTTTTTTTTTAAACACTACAGCATAGATTTTGTCTTACTGTTGTTATTGTAATAGACTCATAATAAGCCTTAAAATCATTTCATGAAAGTTACTTTTTTGCCCTTCATCTGTACCTCTGTTTTACTTCATCTGGAAGACAGCTGATAGCCACATTTGCCCATGCTCATGTCTCTCAGAACTTAGCACTGATTTTTCCTTACCCTCCTTCGAGGATTTCTTGAGCCTACCTGCTCATGTTTCTACTCATGCCAGCCCTGTTTGTTTATGATGGCTATATGATGGCTTGCCTTCCTATCAGATAGTAATTTCCGAGTTGATTATTGTGGAAACAGGAGAGGTTACACATCAAACTGATCTAGGTTTCAGCTTTGTTCGTGTGACCTAATGATGATCAACTACTTTCTTTGTACTCTAGTTTCTGTCTGTAGAATAGTGATGTCAGATTCTTAGTCTTAATATTGAATGGGTTTCACACAGTGCCTGCATGTGTTAAGCATTCAAACATTATATAGCTTTCTTATTGTCTCTCAAGATTACTTAGTGGCTCCGAGCAGTTCACTTTGAATACCTAAGGTACCTAAATGCAACTTTTAGCTTTTCATTTACTATATGTGTAACTCACCTATCTGAGAACTGCTGGCTGCTTCCCTTAGATCTGATGGTTGTTTTATTTTCCCCTGTTGAAAGACTTGTGTTAATATTCTTGACTTTCATTTTGAATGGCCTGTTCTCAAGTGCCATTTTAATTTGACTTGTTATCCTAATACCTTAACAAATAATTTGCTTCCTAATTAGTTTATATGTAATAAGGCCAGGTACCTACCTCTATACTTGCATACAAAATGTCCTGTGCGAAAACTCACAGTTTGGCTTTGCAGTGGTGCCAGGGGATTGTTGCAGTACGTGAAGAAATCTCTGACATGACAGATAATGACATATCACACTGGCGTAAATCATGAAAGTGAGGGGTACATAGTTTGTTGGAGTCATTTAAAACTGGTTTGGACAGTGTGCTGTTGAACAGAACACTTTTGAGCATTTCTGGTCCTAATTACATCTTTTCTCTCCCATCATGAAAAGCTCTGAACTGGCCTTCTTATTCTAGATGTTTCTTTCTCCAATCTACTTCTATGTATGGCTACAAAATTAATCTTCCAGAAATATACTTCTGATTTTGCTACTCACCATGTGCTATTAGAAACTATTAGAGTTTCCCATAGCAAAAAAGGGCAGCATCCTCAAAGCCCGTGGTGTAGCCTAAGCTTCTGAACGTGTTTCTTATATGCACTTTATATAACCTTGACTTGTAGAGTGTTTTTTTAAGAGAAATTTGCAAAGTGTACAGAAATTTTATATGTGTGCCTCTGGAAACACTTAGTGGATAGGGCCCAACATGATGAATGGGATAGTCATGTCTCCTGAAGTTTTCACTTATCCAAACTTGGAGCAATTTAGTCATTGAACAACACAGCACAATTTCTCATTTGACTGTTTTCCGTACATGCTTCATGCTTTTTTTTTTTTCCCTTTTTCTTTACTGTTCTGCCTCCTGCCTAGATAGTTCTTTTCTGTTATCTTTGTACAGATGTTCCCCACTCTTGAGTATTCAGGCTGGACTGTCTCCATGAAGCTTCTTCAGATCATTTGTGTTAGAATCAGTCTTTCCTGCTGTGCTGTTGCAGTGTTTTACCCATGTCTTGTTTGATGGTTCCATTTTCTGTTTCACGTTGTAAATGCATGCCTCGTCTTCATTACTAGACTTTTAGCTCCTTTGAAGGTAGGATTCATCTTTGATTCATTTTTGTATCTATAATAATGTAGAATGATGTCTTGCAGGCCATAAACACTTTCTTTATTGAGTGGATGGAGAGGTCTTTCCCTATCCCAAAGCAATGGCAAGTTTAAGAATTATTTGTGAGCTGAAATATTTTATAGCAGTTTTAGCTTGTCATGTTGTATAATTACTTTAACATTACACTGAGTAAGCATGGTAGCATCTGCCTGGGAAACTTAGCCACCTTGTAAACAATCAGATTTCCTGGTGAATAGGGTGGGAATATTTTAAGGAAGCAGGGTAAGGTACCTCAGGTGGATTTCTTTTGCTAGTTAGGATTATGGGGTATTAAAATTGTTAGTGCCTTTTAGAGTACATGTGCCTGACTCCTGATGGTATAGATACCATGTGAGGCCCAATAAGGTTAACTTGTCCAAGGTAACAGTAGAAGTCTCAACAGAAGTGATTTCAGCATTGCTGCATTTCTGTTTTCTTGGAATCACTACCTTCTCAAAGATAGCTTCCTTTGTAATTTTTCTTCTTGGCATAATGAAAGCCTGTCCCTGTAGTCTCTATTTAGGGTTTAGCTCACTAATCATAATGACACCAATGCCTGAATTGTTTGAGTGTCTTAATAGACAAATTAGACAATGAGAAGAAGAAATCCTTAATTTTAGATTTCCTTTTTATCCAGTTGGGTCATTTAGAAGATTCAAGCAACAGGCAGCATAGTTTCTGAAGAATGGTTTCACTGTGCACTGGGGATTTAGTTGCCTGAGGTATCCTGTGGCTGAAAAGTGAGTTTTTATGATTCTGGAAGCATTTAGAGTCCTACTGAGCTACAGAAAACTCAAATTTTATGACCTCTTTGTTAGGCTGCACTGCAGAGACACTAATATTGCCTAGTCAGTGAGAAAGATTACTAGGTTTTTGTTTTTTTTTTTTATTCAGGACATCAGAGAGCAAAACTAGGATCAAATACATGAGGTCATTTTTTTTGCTTCAATGTGAAAAGAACTTTCTAAGGAAAGGTGTCCAGTGACAGTGGGTGTCCTCAGGAAGAGTCTATGCTTTTTGGTACATGCTGATTAACTATATGGTAGGAACCTAGAGGGGATTTGAAAGTGTATAAGAGGCCTTACTTAAAGGACTTTCAAGTTACCATATAACCTCATAGACCCTGTGATTCTCTGGGTTTTTAATTCATGAAATGATGAGACCAGCCACCATAGAAATGATGTATTATTCTTAATCTTTTTATACATTGCTTATAACTTAACTGGTTCTTGCCAAAGCTGCCTATACCATGTGGCAATGATCTTGCTTACTTAAATTTTTTAAAATTTATCCATTATACCAACTGGTAGATTTGAACTACTGAATTAAAGAAAAATGGAACTGGTTTATTGTGATGATAATTAAATTTCCTTTATAATTTTAACACTATTTATTTACTTATTTATATAGGGTCTCATATTATAGCTTAGATTGGCTTGGCATGCATTATGTAGCCGAGGATGGCCTCAAATAACAGCAGTTCTCCTACCTCAGCCTTCCAGGTTCTGGGGTAAGACACTATATCCAGCTTCCTTTATAACTTAACTCATCGTAGTTAATGTCAACCTGCTGGGCCTGGGATAATGGCAGCATTTGTGCTCTTTAGGAGTTAAGAGAAAAAGAAACTTTTACACTCTTAATTTTTCATTTGGAATAGAAATCTGGCTATGAACTTTCTTGCATGATTTGATTTACAGTCCGACTTTTAAAAAAAATATTTTATTTTATGTGTATGGTATTGCCTGCATGTATGTAAGTACACCTGTGTCGTGCAATGCCCGCAGGGTTCAGAAGAGAGCATTGGATTCCCTGGAACTGGAGTTATAGATGGTTGTTAACTGCCATATGGGTGCTGGAAATTGAACCCAAGTCCTCTGCAAGAGCAGCCAATGCTCTTAACACCATCTCTCCAGCCCAAGTCCTCTTTTTTTAAAGTTCTCCTTTTTATCCAAAGATTATCTTCTGATTGGCCATGCCTACAGCAAGTTAGTCAGATGCTCATATATTTGGTAGAGTTTCTAGACTCTTATTAATAAAAAAAAACCAAAAACAATCATAATGAAGTGTCATTTCAGTAACAGTTATGTCCCAAAGTATGTTCATATTTTCAATCTGGTAAAATATATGGAATTACCCCAGTTATTCACAACAATCATTTCACAGAGGGGGCAACCACAGATACAAAAATGCATTGTTTTCAGAACCTGGTCTCAGTTTCCTCTTTTCATATAAGATCAGTTCCCACAGCAGTTTAGCCTGAGTGGTATGCCATTTATGCAAAAGGTGGCCAGATCCTAGATGTTTTTACAGCCAAGATGTAGTATCTGTGATCCTCCTCAAGACTGCCCTGCTCCGCCTTTCTCAGCAACAGCTCTTAGTCAGGCATCTTATTACCTTTTTCCTGGTGTGATTCTTTGAATGGCAGAACTGCAGTGCTAGTGATCAAGCCCAGGGCCTTTCACATGCTAGGCAAGCACTTCACCACCAAGCCACATCCTCAGCCTCCTGTCTCACCTAAGCGAAGATTAATGTAAACACACTGACCTCCTTTGTCACTGTTGAGTATGATTACAGTTGCGGTCTGATTATTTTCAGGGAGAAAAGTGAATTTATTTTACTGGAATTTTCATCAGAATAGGAGGTTCTGTGATTCGTGTGCATGATGGAGTGTGCAAAACAGTGGCCGAGTTCCTGAGTTCTCACACAGGGAGTCTGCCAGTCTGCCTTTCACCAGGAATTCTGTTAAGATGCTGGTTTTCAGATAAGACGTAATTCCTTTGAGTTTATGTATCTTCAAGCAGCCCTGGGAGTTTATTTTTCTACATAAACCTCATTCTGTCATAGGTTACAGTCCTTTGGGGGCAGATATGGGTTGTTAGTTTGCTGAAAATAGAATTTAATTGGCTACTGTACAGAGTAATGATTTTTTAATTTGGAAAGAGAACCATGATTCAATCAGTCTATTAGATCTTTAAGGTTGTTCAGAAGGTAGAGAAAGCAGCTAAAACCTACTTGGAACCCTGCACACTAGAGCTCCTGGCATCGTGAATATTTGGGGTAGCGGGCATTTAGTGGTCTAGACAGATTTTCATTCTGCTGGCCAATTATTCACTGTAGGAATGGAGGGGGTGGAACTTCATAGCAAGTGAAACATTATCTTGCTCACCGTTCTCCTTATTGGAAAAGAGACTTACTGGGGTTGGAGTAGTAATGTAACTGACCAACAATTTCTTCTTTAGCTCAGGAAAGGTAATGCAGGAGAGTGGAGACTCATGGTAAGGTCATACTTGTAGAAAATGGGAAGAAAATCAATTCTGGCCATATTTTTGTTAAAGGGTGGTTGTCATTTCGCCTTCTGAGGCATGCATGAGTAACCTTCCGTGATACCTCTTATGATTTGGATATACAGAATTGTAATGGTTGTTCCCAGCAGACACTGAACCAGATGTGCTCACTATTATGGAAGTGATATCTGACAGCCGTTACCTAAACTCTTTGCCATCTCTGAGTCTTTCTTCTTTAGCTCTTTTAGATTTCTGAAGCCTTATTAGATATTGTCCTAGTTTGTTCTTCATTGCTGTGACAAAACACTCTGACCAATACCAACTTGGGGGAGGAAAGGGTTTATTCACCTTACATCTCCCAGGTCACAGTTCATCAGGGAGCCCAAGGTAAGAACTCAGGGCAGGAGCTGGAGCACAGTCCATGGAGGATCACTGCTTACTGACTTGCTCCCCTGGCCCCTGCTTGGCCTGCTTTATTATGCAACATAGGCCCACCTGCCCGGGGTGGCTCCACCCACAGTGGGCTGGGCCCTCCCACATCACTCAGCAATCAAAAAGGTGCCCCATGGACATGGCCACAGGCCAGTCCAATGAAGGCAATTCTCCAATTGAGGCTTCCTCAACCCAAGTGTGTCAAGTTGACACTAAAGCTATCCAGCACAGATACGAATGAGTTTTGCCCACGAGGGATAAGCTACTTTTCCTTGGTGATTGACAAGATATTGGTCAGGTGACAATGATTAGCAGAACACTGCTTCCTCCTTTCCTCCTGATGAATGTTGTGTTGACAGACTAACTGCAACTTCTTGCTGCCACAGAGTCATTTGATGTCATAGGGAAATGGATTTCTTTCCATTTTTAGATTTTATGGACTTGCACTGTTACAGAGGTTGGGTGCTCTTAATACATTGATGATTAAGGTTGCCAAAGCTAAAGGGGGTGGTTATAGGTCACATTCCTGGAGTTTCTTGTAGCAGCTATAGTTCGGTGCCCAAGCTTATCCTCGCTCATTTGCTTCTCAGTGGGGGAAAAATATTTGTTTTTAATTGTTAAATATTTATGGAACATCTTCTGCGTCTAGATCTTTATATGCTTTGCTTTGAAGACTTAAAAAAACAAAAACAAAAAAACCCTGGTCTGGTAGTCACTTTAGTTCTGCTATAAAGTATAAAAATATAAAATATAAAAATTGGGTTTACTATGTATGAAGATGAGGACCTGTCCAATTTTTTTATGTTGCCATTTTAATTACATGGATAGGAAACATGTTAAATTATGAGCATTTCATTCTTAGCGATGTATGGATTAATGCCACCACCACACCTAGACTGCTACTGTAGCAGACATATCCAACCTTTTCACATTGAAATATGTTATCATCCACAAAGTTCACTCTGGAGAAAAATGCAATCAAGTGTGCCCCCCCCCATAATTTTTTTTAAAAAATCATGTTTTAAGTAAGTTTAAAAGCTATGTTGGACACAATAATATGTATTCATGGTCACTTGCTGCTGATTGTGGCCTGTGGGCTACAGGATGGCTATGCCTGTAAGGTATAAAGCAAACATAATGACTAGAAAGCTATTTTTTTCACTTTTATGGGTTTCTGCACCTATGTCATGTTATATATAATAATAAGTACTTTATACATACAACTGAGCCAAGCAGCAGAATACTGTCTGCAAATTTTACCTTTCCCCTCATCCTCCACTTTGGAAGCCTTCATCTCTTTTTTCACTTACTACACAAGTTTTTTGGCTTCTGTTTCAAGTGTTACCTTTTTGATCTATTGTCCCACGTGACCGCTCATTTGATCTTTGTAAAATTTAAATAATTCAGTCTTCTTCCCTAAAGTTTCCTTTTTTAAAAAAAAAAATTTTTTTTACAAGCTAACGTCTATGACTGGCAAACAAAACTAAGCTCTTCGTGATTGGTCCCCTGGCTCCTACCCAGCATTACCTCTTGTCATATTCCTCCTGAACTTTCTGTTCTTTTCTGCCACTATTTCCCTTTTCTCCCTCTGGGAAACAAGCTCATCCTTCCGATTTGAAAGCTGAAGAGAAGTGCTTCTCTGCTCTTCTAACATAATGATTTCTTAAAAAAAACTACTTCTAAAAAGATAAAAAGGTATAATTTCAGAATAATGGACTGTCCTTCAATCCAGAGTAATTTACCAGCCCAGACTCAACACATTGCTCTCCCTTTTTTCATTTTGTGAATACTGGAGAAGACATTGCCTCAGTTGTCCTGAGTTCATTGACCTGTGTTTCTGAAACTCTTGTGTCTGTGTTGAAATTGACCAGAGATGTTGGGATCTTGAGACTATGAATCAAGTGGGAAAGCAATATGTAAGGTTTGATTTATTGAAAAGGAGAATATATCAAAAGAGAATATTTCTTAGAGAAAAACATGTACACTCTGGCAACAGGAAGACCTAAAGGAACCTGGAAGTCAGGGAGGAGAGGGGTGTGTGTGAAAGGAAGGATGGAAGGCGTTTTGACTGACCACTGGCAGGGAGACAGGGAAGTCTAAGGAGAAATTAATTGGAAGATGAACAGTAGAGCAAACAAGGGCAAGACATTTAGCCCTTCTCCAACATTGTTTAATGACTGCTTCCATCCTGTGAGTTGAGTTCCAGCTATACAAGGACAGAAATGACATGGATTCATTTTGTGACTTCTGATGCATTCTACACAAAAAAGAAAGGAGATGCAAGTTCAAGCTTATTAATTGTGAGATGACATTCCTTAAAAATACTGCCTATGCTGGTCATTAGGGATTTGAGCCATTTAAGCCTTTTGACCTAAAAGTAATTTAACAGTTCAGTGTCTTTTGGGGTGACTGTAATTGGTAGATGTTCGATAGTCATGAAATTTAGTAAGCATTCTTGCTATTGAATTGATTCTTAATGTTTATTTGCAAAACCTCAATGTGTGTCTAAAGCCTTGAATTCTTGCCCAGAGTTATCTACTGTACCCTCCATAGATACGAAATATCAATTTTACAGGCTAGCAAAAAGGTATTTAATGGTAGCTGACAGGATAGTGTTTAAGAACAATATATATTGGATACTTAAATTTTTCTATTATCTGACTCTTGGCACAGATCATTGGATTTAAGTTGTATTGAGATTGCAGATCTCGCTGCCTTAATAACCTCTGCTATGCTGCGTGTTTATTTAGTCTCAGGACCTTCCTGTGCCTTTGCTTTCTAAGCATGTACAGAAGAAAATAAAACAATTTCGGTTTCTACCTTCACATCTACTTGCATTAGGAAAGATGTCTAAAAAACTATGTGAGGGACATTTTTCAGGATGCTCTCTCTAGCCTCAAGCAGGGAACAGACTAGTATTAAGTGATTTGTTGACATCAAGTTTTTGTTTTTGTTTCTCCCTTTTCTAAGTCTTAAGTTCTTTGATTATACCTAATTATTTAGGGTTTTTACTACATTTCAACTTAAAATCTGAGGACTAAGCTGTTAAACGTAGAATTCTGCAGAGAATGGTCTGTTTCATACCCATATCATTTTCTCTTGAATTTCAATTTAAATTGATCACTGTATTTTTAGACATTCAGTGTAGTCTTAGGTTTCTTGGATAAAATACATTGTTTGGTCAGATAAGTAAATGAAATTGTCCATGTTATTGGGCATGACTCATTTAAAATCTCATTTGGAACAATTTCTTTGCCCACGCTTTGTTAACCATCCCCTGCCCCGCTTCTTCCAGAAGAGTTTTTATTTAAAAGCCATGGAGACTAGGATTTGGGATAACACCCCACTCCTGAGGACTGTATGTCTTTCCTTTGATCTGTTGTTGGTTTTCCTTTGATCCTTTACTATACTTCTCTTAGTGCTCTCTCTCCCTCTCCCTCCCCCTCCTCTACCTCTTTGCTACCCCCTTCCCTCTATCTCCCTCTGTGTGTGTGTGTGGGGGGGGGGTCAGTCTAAGAATGCAGTATTTGAATTAAATTGTAAGGAAACTTGAAGTGATTAAGATGATGTGATACCATATACATAACCCATGGTGCTTTCTGAATAAGAAGCTTCTATGATTGGCTCAAATAGTGTATTTGCTTATAATATCTCCCCATCTCCTAATGTGTGAATGTTTGGGGCACACACCTTTTTCTCATCTTCATTACATGCTCATTCATCTGCCCTTTGGAACAATCTCTTTCTCCTCTAAGGCCTTGCCACGATGAGCTCTTAGGTTATGGTGTTGGTGTGTGGTTGGAAGGGATAATATTTGTAATTTGAACACCATATAACGCTCTTAATAAAATGGACCGAAAAAGAAGCTGAACCCTTAATGTTTGCTTCATTCTTTTATCTTCTCTCCTCTTGAACAGTTCAGCTTTACTGGAGCTAAATTAAATGAAGTAAATAATGATAATTTACATAGATGTTTTCAAAGCATTGGAAGCAGAAGTTGAAAAGGTGTATTATGTTGTTCCTGAAATTCTACAAATACAGTTGACTACTGTTAGCTTATGTTTTAGAAGCTCTAGGAAAGTAGCTATGTAAAGAGACAAAACAAAAATGATTTGGGGGTGGAGGCGTGCATGGCATGGCATGCATGTGGAGGTCAGAGCACAACTTTGTGGACTATAACCTCTCCTTCCACCTCTATGTGGGTTCTGGGATCAAATTCAGATCATTAGGCTTGCAACATCCAGTTGCAAGCACCTCTACCTACAAAGCCATCTCCCTGTGTCCCCATTTAATGAGTAGTGTTTTTGTTTTGTTTGGTTGAACTTTCTTTTTTCTTGCAGTAAGTTTTAAACAGTTTCTGTTTGAATTGATTGACATAATCAACTAAATGTTTGCCAATTAGTATAGAAACTAAAGAAGATCAAGTAACGTAATTTACCAGTTCCATACACATGGCCATTTGAGAAGTTAATGTTCATTAGAAAATGATCCCAGGTAAAAGCTTTATTGCAAAAAAACCTATGTAATTATGGTATTTCTTGTGGATTATTCTAGATTAAATTGTTGGCAATAATCCCTTTTGTTCACAGCCCCTTTGGAGGAAGCATAATTATTTTATATTCAAAGTTTGATTTTGTAGGTTGACACGAAGTTCTAAGAAGAACCGAAAAGATCTGAGGAGCCATTGGAGATACAGGCAGAAAGACAGTTTGATGTCAGTAGCTTTGTCTTTAAACAACTGTAGTTCTTCTGGCTATTGATTTCTTCTCCCCTAACCAGGTTAATTTTGGTGGTAGAGCAGGGAGGTTACAGGTTTGTGTCATTGGCTCATCAACCAACTCCTGTCTGGCATCTCTAATTTTTCACAATGTGAGCATGATTGCTTTCTGGTACACAGTTTTTGTTTATATATATAAAGTTGATTATTCATTTCTTTATTTTGAGAACTATTGATTAGTGATCGTGCAGTGTATCACCGTTATTGCTATCCTGTGAGCGACCTGCCGCTGTAGTGACTTTTGAAATTTGACTTTTCCATCCTTCTTTGTTCTTTTTTTTTTCCCTCCTTACCTCCCAGTTGGGATTAAAACTTAAACAGCTTGAGCCTAAAAGATACGACTTTTTATACAGCTATAGATTTAGTGCTTTTGACTTTTTGAAAATGAACTTTTAAAGATTTCTTTTCCATTTTGAAGGTTTCCATGTAGTACCCATGTCTGGACTGGTAATTGACATTAGGGGTAGGGAGAGTGGGAAAAAAAGCTATGCTCATCAAAACATTTTCTGTAGTGCTCTACCTGCCATTTCCTTTCTGTGACCTGATTTAATGGAGACATTTCCACCTCAAAGGAGCCTCTCAAGAATGCATGTATTCTCACTCCAGGGCTGATGGTCCAGCTTTGAAGTTTTCTTGCCCTTGGTTGACCGTGAATGTTACAACATAGCACGTTTGCAAAGAATCATAGGGAATTGACCCATTTAATGTTGTTCCTAGGCTTATGGGCATTTAGACCTAGAAGGAACATCATTTAGATCTACCCAATTCTTCTTTTTAACAGAGGTGGAAATTGAAGTCCAGAGAGATTAAGTAATTTTATTCAACAAACATTAATTGAGCATGCACCATGTGCAGACACAGTGCCAGATGCTGGGGGCTACAGAGATGAATAAGTTTTAAGTCCCTGCTGGAGATAAGTACATAGTTCCCAGATCATACAGTTTGTAATTAGAACCTCTGTGAATCATTCATGATCACAACTTTCTAGATTGGAATGATGGAATTTAGCTCAACTGCATATGCCTTTTGCTACCTTTTCATCATTCAGTAGGTGATTTTTACCTTTTCAAAAAACTAAAGCTTTGCCCTTTAATCTAATACCTTCTTTTTAACTACCACTTTTTATTGAAAGATGATTATAAACTAGACACGTTTTCCCAACTGTGCAACTCACTGGAATTTGAATTAAGCTGCCCTTTCTCCATCTCTAATGGACATGTTGCAGTTATTATGTAGTGATTATTGTGGCCTATCGTAATGTTTTGACTCTCTATCATAACCTCCTTCAAATTCTCTTCTCCCTGGGATCACTGGTGCAGTGAGTCTTCTCATATTACTGTTTTTTTCATTTAATATTTTTTTGATTCATTTTATTTTGTGTGTATGAGTGTTTTTCATGAATGTTTGGAAGTGCATCATGTACATGCAGCGCCTGAGGATGCCTGAATAGGACATCCTATCTCTCTGGAACTTGAGTTTCAAATAATTGTTAGCTACCACGTGGGTGCTAGGAACTGAACCAGGGTCCTCTGCTTGAGCAGCCATGTTTCTATCCCCACCTTCCTCTTTTTAATTTTCCTTCAGATTTCAACTACCCAGTTCCCAATACATCCGCACTTCTCTGTAACAACATTGTCGTCTGTTGAAGCCAATCTCCACTTTTAATTCAGGCACTTCTGTCTGCTCTTTTGAGTTCTGTAGTTTTTGTTTTCTATATTAAGCTTTTCCTTATTCTCTGGGGAACAAGTCACTTATTCTCCAGTGACTGGTGCATGCATGCATTTTTTAAAGAATGTAGTTGAGGGGCTGGAGAGATGGCTCAGTGGTTAAGAAATTGACTGCTCTTGCCGAAGACCCGGGTTCAAATCCCAGCACCCACATGGCAGCTAACAACTGTCCATAACTCCAGTTCCAGGAGCTCTGACAGCCTCTTCTGACCTCTGCAGGCATTGCATTACACGGGTGCACTTAACCTACATGCAGGCAATATACACATATACATAAAAAATATTTTTTAAAAATGTAGTTGATTGAAAGCCGGGAGTGGTGGCGCACACCTTTAATCCCCCTACTTGGGAGGCAGAGGCAGGCGGATCCTTGTGAGTTCAAGGCCAGCCTGGTCTACATAGTGAGTTCAGGTCAGCTGGGACTACAGGGAGACCATGTCTCAAAAAGACAAAATAAATAAAAATGTGGTTGATTTACCCAGCTGATTTTACAGTTAGTTGTTCAGGGCAGTCTGTGTGAAGACCTCTCTTCCCTTGTCCTCACCTCCTGCAGTCCATTCTCTTTGTCTTCTCCCCATCTTCAAATCTGAGCCAATTGCTTTCATTCCTGTCAAGTAACAGCCTATGGTGATTTGCCGTTAATGGTAAATTTACAGTTCTGTCAATTGTCGGTGTATTAAATTCAGTTAAGCTTAAACATAACCCTTATTTATACTCAAATCGATTGGCAAATCTTTTTTAATTCATAAATTATACACAAATAAACTTGAGCTTAGCCTTGTCTGATTATATCTGAGTTTATAATTAGTGTGAGATAAATTAGTGAAAAATTTTACAGCTAAAATAAGGGAATTTCACACTTCTCTCTCTGACAGAGAAAGTATCCTACATATTGATGTTATTTTCGCACTTAGTCTTAACCTAGGTATTTGGGGCCATCAGCATGCTGGTGGCACCCCAGCATGTAAAAGACATGTTTTCTGCCTTGTAGGAAATCCAGTGCATGTACTGCAATAAGACAGTCCTGTTGGCTGGTTTCTCTATGTGTGTCATCATGCTATTACAATTCTTTTGGACCTGACAGGAGGATGCATTTGCTAAATTGGAATGCTTTTGACTTGGTTTCCTGTTTCATTCAGGTCATGAACCCCTTGCCCTATGCTGGATTCTTGTCCTTGGTGAAACTTAGATAAAATTAAAATGTGCTAGAAACAGGAATGTCCTCAAAAGAAATAATGATCATGTATGTGTTGTCATTAAACTGTTTAGCAAAAAGGACTCATGTTTTTAGTATAGCCTTTTATATTTGACTTGTTCTGATGTCAAATCTTATATGTTGTCCTTTTTAGAGATACAGAGGTAATGATGTAGATTTTTAAACTGGTGTTGTTGTGAATTTTGTTTTTTTCATATAACCTTTTGGTTTGGGGTTGTGTTCAAATCTAAGATTTATTAGGTAAACATTCTGTATCTTGGTGGCAAGATGTTCTGGCTCTCTCATTAGCAGTGGCCCTGAATAGTTTTCTCACATTCAGCACTATTTGTTAGGAGCTGCCCAGCATCCTTGTCATCTAATGGTGAGGCAGAGCTCAGCTTCCAGGTGAGGAGGTCACCTTGTGTGCATCTCGCAGGGGGTGGGGGTGCTTTGCAGAGAACGTTCAGGTCAAAAGCAGTTTCCATTTCTCTTCACATATGAGCTGTGCTCTTCTAGGACTAGGAGCTTAGTGCTTAGAAACAAGGAAAATGACTCCTTTTCAATTGCTCTGAGGTATTGGATAGGCATCATAGGATTGTAATGGGCCTTATTACAGTATCCAGTGGCTATTGATTTTGTAATTAATCAAACTATAGTCCATCTTTTCTAGTGGTGTGGCCAAGGGTCTTCAGCTCTCTCAGGCTCTCTTTATTTGTAAAAAATAAAGATAACATGCACTGACTCTTAAAATTTTGAGAATTAACTAGGAATATTGGTATCAAAAAGGCAATATAGGGGCTGGAGAGGTGGCTCCATGGTTAAGAATACTGGCTGCTTTTGTAAAGGACCTGGGTTCAGTTCTTAGCTCCCACATGGTAGCTCACAACCGCCTGTAACTCCAGTTATAGAAGGATCTGACATCCCTCCTAGCCTCTTGGGGCACCAACTACACATGTGGTGCACATACATGCAGGCAAAAACCTTAAGTGAACAAAAGACACTATGCCATCTTTTACTTCAAACAGCTTCTAATCAGCTGTGAGACATAGGTGCATATATATCAGCTTGGGTCAGAATTGCTGAGAAAGTGAGAATATTTAATCAGAGAATTCACAGAAGTCTTCCTGGAAGTGGTGGCATTTGAAGATGCTTTTGCAGATCATTTGACATTTTAATTGATACAATGTTGCGGGCTAAGATGGCAGTCACACTCAGCTGAAGAAATTGGACAAGTTGCTTATTTAAGAAGCACTCAGTTTGGAATATAGTTGTTGGGACCAGACATGGGCCAGCTTGCTTGATTGAGTTCATAAATTATAATTCAGCAATATCTTTCATCACTCCACCAAAGATCAGAATTCGTATTTGAAAATTCTCATATTAGTGTGGAAATTGAATTTGATTGCATGCCTGATTCTTCTCTCAGATTAAAGAAGTCAGTGGTATATTATCTGAATGTGCTGTGCTTTTTTTATTGTGGCATAATATACAGAACATAAACTTTGGTATAGTTCAGACATGTTAACTATGTTCATATTGTTGTAAAATATATTTGCAGATCTTTTCATCTTGTAACCAACACTGTGAAATAGTAACTTCCAATTTCTCCTTTTCATAGCACTGGATAATCAACAAATTCCACTTTTTTCTGATCCTTTTTTTCCTCCTGGAGAGGGCGGGGGAGCTGCCTCAAGAGAAATTTTCTCGAGTTCTTTGCTTGGTATGATACATGATAGCAAGCATGAGGTGACTTCCTTCATAGTGTGCTGCAGTAGAAAAAATGATTTTTTTTGTTGATATTATCAAGCCTCCAGTGAGTTTTGCTGTCTGCACTAATCCTTACTTTATTTACATCCCGCTCTGTGATATAGTAGTCACATTGGCACATTTAGACTAACTTGAGTTTTCCATCTTTACCATGATCACGGTTTACAAAAGTATGAATGCATCTTCCTTGTGGTTGGGATTTAAAGCCACAGAATGATTCACTAATCATGAGAGTATTCAACAGCATATCAGAAAGAAAAAAATTATAGGTTATATTGTTCCCTTATTGTGTAATTTTTATATCTTGCAGGCTGCATGCATACTGACTTGAAAACCCCTTTACTCATTGCCAGTTGTTAAATCTTTCAGTGTTTATTTGTTTGACAACACATATCTTAACTGTGAAAGCTCTTCACGTGCAATTGGTCCCTCAGGTTGGATGTTTGTAAAATATGTACAGTGTATGTGAGCATAGGTGCTATGGAGTAATCTGTGAGGAATGTGGTTATGAAGAGACTTGGAAGCTGAAGCTGGTAGGCCCATTATCTTGCATGCATGAGGCCCTAGGTTCTAAACAGATGAATTGATGCTATCTGGTGGTCAGTTTTCTTTGTACAATTACAGAGACTGTACTTTTGCCTAATGTGTCAGTATTTAAGCAGAAGAGGCCACACGAGTACTTTATAAAGTGCAAGTATAATATAAGGAATCGTTAACCAAGTTTGGGAATACTGAAAGAGAGAAAATGAACCCTGTGGTATAGCACAGAAACAGTAACTGTGAGACATAGCTTCATCCCTTGTGGGGTGGATGCATATAGGAAAGAGATTAAAAATCTGAAGACAGAAATGTGTTAACTGATGTTGTGCCTTTAGGCTTGACAGGGCTGTGGTGCAGTCCTCCCAGGAGAAGTAGCCAGATGATTGGTTTTGGTGACTCTGAGGTGGCATGGTGGTTGTGTCTCAAAGAGTGTTGGGAAAACTGCAAGTTGAATTCCATTGCTGACTACACTGCCCCTGCAGGGAGGAAGTGGGGCATTGGAGATGTTGGCAGGAAGAAGAAAGAGTTTGTTACTTCTTCCTGTCCAGTCTCCCTCTAGCACCCTTTACTGGCAGAACATGAAAAGGAACTAGCTGGCAAATCAGAAATACGTTTGCTTGTGCCCTACTCCAGCATCACAAAGTAGAACTTTAGAAAGATCAGATTTGAAATTGAGTGGCAATAGCTTCACAACTGGCACTGCTGAGTGTCACTTATTTAAGCTCAGAGAGCTCCCCAGTAACTGATGGCTCTGGGATTGTATGTACCATGTGTTGAAATTAATCAACCTTTTTAAGTCTGTTGAAGATTGTGTGTGGAACTGTTGGCAAATCTGCCAGTTCTTGCTACCACCACGCTTGGGATGTTGATGATAGAAATGAGCACAGAGTCTAGGTTAGATGGATCATCCCTGGGTTCTTTCATACTAATATGTGATATTGGCTAGGGAAGTTATTTATCTGAGCACCTAATTTCTCAGGTCTGAAATAAAGCCAGTAATTCTACTTCTGCTGGTTGTTGAGGAGATTATAGAATTAGTGTTTAATGTGCCAATCACATAGCAGGGCCTCAGAGGGTTAATGGTGTTCATTTTGCTTTATAATAATTTTATTTTTAATTTAGAGTGGTGTCAGTCCAGTGTGTCAAAGGAGTTAAGTTAGAAGACCAGCAATAGGAAAAGTAAAGTCATGGTTGTCATAGTACAGTGGTGACAAAGTTGTTGACACAAAAACTGTTACATAGACATGATTTCACTATCTTTAGGGCTAGAGCAGAAAGATTGTGAAATTGTATTCTCCTAGACCTGGGCACCAGCCTCTCAACCCATGTCATTCCTCACAGGGGGAAAGTACTTATAGAACGAGAAGCTTCTTATTTATTCATGCCCCTCTACCTCCAGCTAACTGCCCAGCTGACTGGTGGGCTCTTATTACTTGTGAACTTATTTACTGGGTGCAACCAGTGTGAACACAAGAACACTAAACAATTAATGTGTAGTTGACTTCAGACTTGATGAAGAACCATCTCCTTCCAACAGCAGCATTCTCCACTGACCTCATGTGGGTCGAGGCATACATATATTTTGAGGTTGCCATGGCAGCTGGGCTTCATTTGCCCACATTTCTCCATGGTAGTTATGGGTGGTAGGAAATGGTGGAGGTTTTTGATTAATGTCATATAGACAGTACGGTTTTTTAAAAAAGTAGTCTTTGTTCTGAAACATTAGATGGGTACCTGAAAAGGTAGAGCTCTCATTTTACTGAATATATAAGGTTAGGCTGAGAGTAGGCTGACTTTAGTGGATAAAATATATGGTACTAGACACCACAACTTGATTTAGACCTTGGAGGGTTGCAACTGGCAAGGCAGAAACTCAGTGTCTAAAGGGAGGCCTTTCTGCTGTGCTTTTACATAATTCAGTCTCCTTTTTTCAAATGCACAAGAATTTATTGCACAAATTTGACTGGAACTCTAGCTCAGCTGAAGGTTCCACTGGCATTGGCTAAATAATAGTGTCATATCTAGCATCATTTTCCCTTCTGTGTTGTTCCAGGAAGAAACTTTAATAATAATTATTATGTTTTAATATGGTGAAGAAAGGAAGACATTCACAAAGAAGTATTTCTCTAACAAAATGATATGATCTTCCAAATGCGCTATTCCAATCCTGTTGGTTATAGAGAAAATTAGTTTCCTTGTAAGACAGGAATTTTTTTTTTTCCCCTTCTCGTTAGGGTCTGTGGGAGGGCTTATAGCACATCACTATGCTGGATAGGTTTAATCTGGCTTATAGCCTATGCTTTAAGTAACGGGGTTTTTTTTGAGGGCATTGGCTTGCCATTTTTAGCATGGGTATGAAGGGTAAGAAGTGGAGAAGATTTCTCCATTACTAGAAAACATGATTTGAGGCCAACTGGTTAATTATGAGCTTCCAATGAAATGGCAAGTTGTGCCAGAAGGGCAGAACTAGTTGTGAAATAGTTGGTCTTTGCTACTGCTATATACCATGCCACTTCCAAGACCTCTGGGTCAGCTTTTGCCTTTACTGTTTAATTTTAGTATTTACTTATTTATTTTATTTTTACTGTTATTTTGTGCTTTTCCTTCTTGTGCTGGATATTGAAACCAGTGCCTAATGCCTGCTAGGGGACTGCTCAGCCACTGAGCTACATCTCTGTTGAGGTTTTTGCTTTTGAAGGACTTTCCCCCCACTCCTTTTCCCTTCTATCTTTAGACTCTGATTTATTTTCTTTAAAAAATTTTATGTATTATTTTTATTTTATGGGTATGAGTGTATTGCCTCTGTGTATGTAAGTACACCTGTATTGTACAATGTCCCCAGAGGTCAGAAGAAGACATTGGCTCCCCTGAAACTGGAGTTACAGACTGTTGTTAGCTGCCATGTGGGTGCTGGGAATCAAAGTCCTCTGTAAAAGCAGCCAGTGCTCTTAATTATGGAGCGATTTCTCCAGCCCTGAGGTTTTTTGTTTGTTTGTTTTTGTTTTGTTTGTTTGTTTTTTTGTTTTTTGGAGGCTGGGGTGCTGCCTTTTTTAGACAGGGCCTCTCTAGCCCAAGCTGATCTGGAACTCACCATGTAGACCAGGCTGGCCTTGATCTCACAGAGGTCCATCTGTCTCTGCTCTCTTGGCTACTGGGATTAAAGGTGCATGCCACCACATTGGCCTAGAATCTGATTTCTTATTTCTAGACTTTCAATGTCATTTCCAATGAAGGAATTTCCACTTTAATATTGACTTATGTTTCTAGTTGGTCTGTAGACCTCTTAGCTAGGTAGAAAGATTCTTTGCAGAAATGCCAAGTAGTTTTTCATTTCCCCTCTGTTCTATCTGTTCATTTGAGCAGCAGATGAGGAGCTCCTTTCATTTAGCAAGCTTTATGCCTATTGGTATCACTGCCTATTAATCTTTCCAGGAAGGGCTCTGCAATCTTTCACTACCCTTTCCTTTTCTCCTTTTATATTTATTTCTTTCTTTAGTAGTGTTGCAGGGGGGTCACACCCAGATCCTGGTACATGCTACGTACATGCTCTACCACTCAGCTATATAACTCGACTATTTTCACTTTCTGTCTTATGTGGGACTAGGAATTAACCCCGGGCTTCAAGCATACTAGGCAAACACTGCCACTGAGTTTAGCCCCAGTTCTCTTTTTATGCTCTTGCTTAGACTAAATTTCAAATTTGTAAGGTTTTAGGATAAAACTGGTTCCCCCCACCTAATTCATCTTTTTAAAATCATAGCTTAATATATTTAGTGTTGAAATGTCATAACTGAGAAAATTTTAGTATAGCAGTTCATCCTTATTTGAACTCAGAATGATATTATGTATATTCTGTAAAGATTTCTGATTTTCTACAACCATTAGTTAATGATCAATTGTGTTTTTTCAAAGATCATAAGTAATAGATCGCTCTCTCCTTTTTAATTCACTAGGAGATTTATTGGCTAGTTTTCATATATTCCTATAATCACAATCTGTACATTTCTAGTTGTCAGAAATAGTCTCCATTTTCTTTTTGTAGTATTTACTGTTGTCACTTTTTGTCAGTGTGCTACCATGCTGGCACTTTCTGGGAGCCATAGAGATCTTTTTTCTCTCACACTGCCCTTCCCTGGTGAGGTATGGTTGAGAGGATAAGACCTGCATGGAGTAATTAAATTATAGTAAAATGAGGTAGAAAGTGATTAGTGCTGTAGCTTTGTCTTATCTCTTCCTCTGTCTCTTGACATTTTAGCTTTCTCATTAACATCCTTAGATGTTGTAAAAATTCAGTTAAGTAGCTTTGCTTCTTAGTAACACAAAATATAGATTTGGATTTTCCCATGGAATTTATATTTTTCCAACCTGCCCCTTGAGTATGAACTTAGAGTTGCCTTAATTTGGACTAAAACATGTACCTCTTGCTTGGTTTTCACTGCAAACCCATCTACAGTGCCACATGTTTATTTAGGTGAATCTCAAGAAGAAACTATGGCCAGTCATCAGGTAGAAAGCCGTGCTTCTGTTTGGTCAATTGGCAGTAAGCTCGCCACCTGATCTCAAGAGATGTTTGAGGAATGTTTGCTTCAGGTGAAGACAGCTTTTCATCCTTAAGGTCTGGGGTACTGACCTTGAGCTTTGTTCTCTTCCAGGATCCAGTACCTTTCTGTCTCATTCTCCCTGACTTTTCCCTGCATGGATCCTTACCAGTCCTCTAAGAAAGGAGGCTCTCAGTTCTCCCTGGGAGGAGAATTTTATTTTCAGAGGAGTTTGTGGGTGGGAAAAAGGTTTTTGCCCAGTTATGTGTGGGAAGCCACACCTGTGTAGAAAGGACAGATTGGGCAGGTTCCGGGGCCTTCTTCATTTTAGGTTTTCTTCAGTGGTTCTGGAAGCCACCTTTCTTTTCTGTCGGCTGCTGTTTCTTAACTTGAAAGTCTTGGCGTCTTTGTTTGGCATTTGGGTCTGTGAGGTGTAGTATTCTTTTATTCCACTCTTTCTCCTCATCTTTACAGCTAAGTGAAGGGACTACATATGGTCTGGTACTTGAATAGTGGTTTGGGGGCCCTTAGAGACATCAAGCTATTTATTCTAAAAGTCTTGACGGATCTTGAGGGGAAAAGAGCTGGTGTTTGGCTCCTGTTATTTCTTCCCAGCTCCTTTCTTCTCTCTGTTCTCTTCCCTCTCTTCTCACTGCATCTGAGCAATAAATAGCAAGCACTTCTGAAAAGGCACTTAGTTGGCTTATGTAATTGAGAAGAAGAGCAGTCTCCAGAGGGAGATTTTTTTTTTTTTCTTACATGATAGTCTTGAAAATGGTCCTTTAATTTTGGGATGTGCAAGTTTTTGTGGAATATAATCATACGCTGTGCACTGGAGATAACAGGTCAGTCCCTTCAAGGACATGCTGCTGCCTGCATCGGCCTTATTCTCTTGATTCTGAGAAACTGTTCTGCTGGCAGCTTGCCAGGAGACATTTGTAACTGGGACTGTGTCATGGAATTACCACTTCCTTTGCCTTTTTACTCACAGTGTGAGTCTTGCCCTTTCTAAATCTTTTGCCTCTTTTATTGTGAATTGACATTGACTAAAGTAGGGCCAAGTCTGCGCATATTCTTTCTCTTTCTCTACCCCTCCCTCTGTCCCTCTCTCCCTCTCCTCTTCCCCCCTTACTTTCTTTCCCTTCTCCTCCCCAGCATTTCAAGTCCACCCTATAGACCAGGCTACTTACTTAAAAATGTAGATCTGTGGGAAATCACTTCAGATTCTACTGAATCAGACTTTCTGCAGCTGATTCTTAAAAGGTGGTGATTCCCTTTTTGCTATAACAATTCAAAAGAGTGAAGTTTCTGACTACCAGCGATGAGCTTCTGGGATAGGAAGGGTCAGAATCCCAGCTCTCCCTTTCTAGTTATGTAATCTCAGGTAAATTACTTTGGGTCCCACTTTCCTTGCAGTAAAATGGAGACCATGATCCTTATTAGGTAGGACCAGTAGCTATTATCATGCCTTAAAATCTAGCCCTGTACATGTTACATAATCCTTACAGTTCTTGTATAAGATTAGCTTACAGGATAGAGTCCAAGTAGTCCAAAAGTGGCTGCACCACACTGGAGAGGCTGAGAATCTGGTAGTTGCTCAGTCCATGAGGCTAGATGTCTAAGCAGTCCCAATGAAGGCCTGAAGGATTCCTGGAGGTCTGCTAGTCTTCAGTCTACATTGAAATTCGAAGAAGTTGGTTCTGCTATCAGGAAAGGAATGCCACAACAGCAAGAACTCACCAGTGAGAGAGAAGACAAGCAGGCAAAAAGCAAAAGCTCCCTTCTGCCATCGCCTTTTATATGGCTGCCATCAGAAGGTGGGTGGGTCTTCCAGCTTCAAATGATCCAATCAAGAAAGTGTCTCTCATTTCAGTTAATTCCACATCCAGTCAGATTGACACCCAGGATTAGCCATCACGGAATTTTAACATGGGATCAATAAGATAAAATAGGGTTGCTAGAAAAATGGAGAGTGTGAGGGCCTTCCAGAAGCAATGAGGTATTTAAGGAGCTAGTCAAATTATGTAATCTGCCCTTCATATCTTTGTTTTTTAAGTAGATTTCATTCTTTCCTCTTTGTTTTTTGGGATGTGTATGAAATATATTGGATTATAAATTTAGTGTGTAACCACATCTGTCTCTTTAATGGACTGCTACTTATAAGAGATTTTTTTTTTTTTTTTTTTGGTGAGGAATCCATAGAGCTAATTAGAAATAGATTGCATTTTTTTTTTTTTTTTGCAAAAACTCCCCAGGAGGTATTTGGTATGCAGCACACCTGTGCCCACTCCTTTAGGCACACATACTAATACTAGGGATGTACAAGTTATCTTCCATTTGGTCAACGTGGCTATAGGTTTTAGCCTGCCCCCACTATTGCTCTGCAGCTTTGTGGTTAGGAGCCTTTTATAGAAATGTGCTATTCTATGTGTTAAGGACCATAAACCAGTAGATATCCTCGTGGGCTCTGTCTTCTGGCTGCCAAGGGAATTGAAAGGTCCTTGATTGTAAATATGCCTAGGGTATGTGATACAGCTCCTATTTTAAGTTTCTAATTCAAATGGAAATTGCAGCCTTTGTTTATTAAAATGCCACATGAGACATAGCTATTGGGATTGGTCCATTATTTACTGTTTGAAATTTTATTCATTTAAGTCTGATCATGTCTGTTCTTATTTTAATTCAACAGTTTTAAGAACATCATGGAGTATAATTCTGCTTGGTTACATTAATTAATATATTATAGTTTGTTGCTTTTTAAAACAAAAGTCAAACTTCTTGTTGACCCTGTTTATTTCACAGCACATTTTGTAGTAAAATTATTCCCTCTGCACCATGGGAAGCTACATCCATGATGGAGCATCTTCTTTTTCTTGTTTTGCTAGGAGGAAAAAGAAAAATTCAGTGTTGGGTTTTTTTTTTTGTTTTTGTTTTTTTTTTTTGTTGTTGTTGTCATTGTTTTGTGTGTGTGAGGAGAATAATGGCCAGTTAGTCTGCTACAAAGAGGAATAAAAGTATGAGACATGGTGTGGAATAGCTAAAGGTGATCAGCTGAGTTTGCCAATAATAGACATCTGGGTTCCCTTTTCACCCTTGACATTATGCATATTTGCTTCTTAATATTGTATATTACAGTCACATATGAAAGTCCTTGAATATTCATCCTTCAGTCTTTCTTGGCCCCGTCTCCCTTTCCCTTCCTCCATCCTACAGCAGTAACCATTAGCCATATTTGATATCTGTGTATACTTCTATACCTTGGCTGCTGGCATAGGTCTGCGAATAGCACAATAACATTTATGTCTGTTTATTCTGTATATATAGTTACTGTATCATTCTGCAGCTTCCTTTTCCTACTTAGTATTATTTTCAAATTTATTCCTTGTGTTGCTATAATTCAGCTTAACTGCACTGTATTCCATTGTATGACTATGCTATACACAGGGTTAATGTGGACACCGTTACACTTGTGTTCTGCATATGAGGATTTTCTAGGGTCTATACTTAACCTCTACGTATCATTCCCTAAATAGAGGGGCATGTTAACCAAACATGTCAGAGTGCCATTTTTTTTTTTTTTAAGTAACTCATGATTTTATTGTCTTCATTACAAAATTGGCTTAGAACTGGATCACTTGGCCCATTCTCTTCTTGTCTCCTCCCAGTTCAAAATGCTTGCACTTCTTAATAGCCAGCATTCTCTGAGATCTGTAGTTGGGCTCCACACACTCAAGCCTCAACACAATCTTCTTTGTAGTTTTAGCTTTTTTGCAGAAAATAGGCCTCGTCTGCCCACCGTAGCCACTCTGTTTTCTGTCATAATGTTGCATTCCCTGGGCTTACAGGGAATCCTTGCCCTTTTTGTACTTGTCACTTTGTGGGGCTGGTGTTTGCCACATTTCTTGCAGAAAGTTCGGCGGGTTTTGGGAACGTTTACCATGTTTGTGGGAGTGCTAGCAACACAAAAAGAAGCCAGAGTGCCATTTTGTATCCCTGTCAGTATTTAAAGGGCACTCCCATTTCCTCACATTCTTACCTTTATAGAATTTTTGCCAGTATGATGATGGATGTAATGTGGTTATTGTTTTTTTTTTCCGATTATTGAAGTTATACTTTTTTCATAAACTTACTGTTTATTCTAAGTTCTTGAGTGAAGTATCTGTATATGAATTTTTGCCCACTTTTCCATCTGTTTGTTTGTTTCTTTTGTTTTTTTGATTGATTTGTCTTGAGTTGCTTACTGAGTGAATTAACACAATCAGAAATGACTTCCCCAGCTCCACCTCACTGAAACTTCCATTTGCTCCTGTTGGTATTAAAGGGCAGTGCTTTGGTACTTCTACAGGCCTTTTGGCTCCTTGCTACACCAGTGCCTGTCATTTCACTTATCTGAAATCAAAACCAAAAAACTCTTCTTCACTTAGTCTTCCTCTGCCTGCTACCACCTACTTTCTGTCTGCTTTTCAGCACAGCTTTCAAAGGAGTTGTATGTTGGCTTTCTTTTCATTTTTTTCTTCCCATTCTCCTGTGTACCCACTCATTCCTAGTTTCAACTTGGCTTTTATCCCTACTGCTCCACCAGACCTATCCTTATGAACTATTGACTCCCTCTTAGATAGATGTAAAATGCTAATCTTGTCCCCACCTCACTTAGCTTCCTTTGCAATATTTGACACAATTGATTATTCTTTCTTCTCAGTCACTTTTCTTGCCTACAGAGACACGGCACACTGGTAGTTTCCTCATGCCCTGCTCACTGGCTACTTCTTCCGTCTCGTACAGATTTATTGCCTCTTAATGTTAGGGTGACTGAGGATCCAGTTATCGCTATACATTCTACAGCTCCCATACTGTTGAATGGTTCAGATCTTGTTTCAGATTCCCCTCCCTCTTGTCGACACTGTCTGGTTTTCCCATCTAATTTGATGACCCGATCCCATCTGTTCCTCTGATCAAAAAGCCATTCTTGGAGTCATCCTTGAGTACTGCCTTTCTTTAACATCTCACATTCTATCTAGTACTTACTTGCTCTGACCACATCTTACCTCCCTTCCTACTACCACCGTTTTATAATTTACCTTCATGGCCTACTTGGATTGCCAAAATAATCCCCTAATTTGTCTCGTGTCTTCCTCCTTTTCCTTGTTACAATGTCTGTCCTCAACATAAAGATGAGTGATTCTTTCAAATGTTAAATCACATCCCTTTAAGAAATGTTTTGAGCAGGAGGTATAAATATAGTTGGGAAATGAAGCTGCTTTTCTTCCCCTTCCTTCTTGCCTTCTGCTCCAGAGTGTCTTTGCTTTGTCTCTGGGATACCAGGTATGCTCCTGGTTTGTATTGTCTGTTCGCTTTGATTATCTTCAGATGACCAGCATCTCTTACCTCCCTTGAATCACTAAGAAAATGAACATTGCTCCACCCCCTCTCCCCAGTCCCTCTGCTGCTCCTTCCTGTGTTTTCTTACCACCTGATGACAGTCTGTGATTTGGACCTGTTTCCTTAATAAAACACCTGAAAATCTTACTAAAGGGGGCTGGAGAGATGACTTGGAAGTTAAGTGCCCTGGTTGCTCTTGTAGAGGACCCTAGTTTGATTCACAGCATCTACGTGGCAGCTAACTGTCTTTAACTCCATTTCCAGGGAACTCCCATCTCCTTCTGTCTTCTGTATGCATTGCATGATGGGCACACTTACATACATGCAGGCAATAGACAAAGTAAAAAAATAACAAAATATTCTTTTAATCTTACTAGAGCACACTTGCTCACCTTTTGTTTTAGCCCCCCACCCCGCCCCCGTAAGTGTCTATTGAACCTTGTTTATGAAATACTGCACAGTTTCAAGGTTTTATGGCTATAGATTTTAGGGATAGGCCTAAAAGCAAAGAGCTGGCTCCTGGTCCCTTTTGTTTTTTGTTTTTTGTAAGATCTTTGACCACACTCCCCCTATTTCGGTAATTGGCCTAAAATACCTTCCTGTCAAAAGGCTAGAGGTGTCTTCACATATTGAGTTGTGGGTGTTGGGCCTCTTACTTGAGGATTGGACAGATGACTGAAGTTATGTCTTCCGTTTCTAATGTGAGTCATTGCAGGGCCTACACACAGTGTCATTTCTCAGGAGGAACAGTGATTACAGCACATATTGGTTTGTATATTATCCACCCACTAGATAAAGCATGCTTTTCCTTCTATTTTTATTTTGGGGAAAAAATATTTTCATGTAAATTAGAACCTAAACTTGACAGTCGCTTTTAGCATGGAAGAGCCGACTAAAGTCCTATTTTCTCAAAAGGCAGTCCATATCTCAGTTGCCTCCTAGAGATGTCAAAGGCTTTTGTGTACCTGGTAATTTGAAGGAATAACTTTTATTTTGTGGTTTCTTAGGGACTTCTAACATGTCTTTTGTAAGATGTTTGCAGATGTCAATGGCTCCTAGCTCTGAAGAGTTAGAGTAATACGATCGTTCGTTCTGTTTTCGCTTGTGATGTCTTGTTTTCTGCTTGTGCTGTTTGTTCTTTCCTAACTTGGTGAGAAACATATAATCTGTTTTTTGCCCTGTTTTTTATTAGGGTGTTTTTTGGTGTACTATTTCCTTCCTTTCCTTCTTTTGAGCATATTTTGGCTCAGCCCAATCCCATAGAGAATTTTCAAAAGTAGTATTCTTGTTTAGACAACCATTTTCACAAATGTAAGTACATATATATCATCCTACGATCTTCTCTTGAATACTTACCAGAACTGTATTTCTTGCCTTTTGACTTCCGGTCAACTGGCCTTTTCATGTTCCTCCTAGGGTTTCAGGATGTGTAGAGTAAGGGCAACAATTCCAGTTCTGTGGCAAGACCTAAGGCTATGTGTAGTAAATGCCATTGTTTTGTTCGATTAATTTGAAACATTTTTGTTCACTAAGGCTTGTGTACCCACACTGCTACTCATTGCAAATAGATTTTCCTCTCTTGCTTTTTGAGCATTGGCCCTTCTTTAATTCCTAGGGGTGATTCTGATAATAACCATTGATTTTTGTCTTTATTAAAAAACCCTCTTCAAGCTGGGAATGGAGTTCAGTGGTAGAGTGCTTTCCTACCATGTGACAGGCCTTGATTTCAACTTCCTGGACCCCAAAAAAAAAACAAAGTAAAATACTCTTCATTACTAGTAGCCAAAAACTTCCTGTCAGCAGCTCTAACTATATCATTGAGTGTCAGAAGTAACTCTTTTTAGGTCTTCTATGTTGCATTTGACTTTTCTTGGAGGTATCCCAGCAAATATCTATTTACTCTAGAGAGGGAACCAAAACAAACCACCAAGACAATTCCAGGAAAGTCCATCGTGGTGAGCCAATGAATTTATTGAAGTTCCTTATAGGAATGTGGGTGAAAGGCCACTTACAGAAGCATGGATGACTCAAAGGTAACTTCATCCCCACAAACCACCCCAGCCTGGGTGATGACTGATGGACGAACATGTATCCCTGGAGCTTCCTGTGTTAATTCCAGGTTTGGCAGTAGAGAACCTCCTCTATTCAAGAATTGGCTACTAGGACTTTGGACAGGGGTCTTATGAACCTTGTATGTTTCCGCTTTCTGGTTTTTGGTTTTTTTTTTTTTTTTTTTTTTTTTTTTTTTTTGTCTTTTGAGAAAGGGTCTCCCTGTAGCCCCAGCTGGCCTGGAAAGCACTATGTATACCAGGCTGGCCTTGAACTGCCTCTGAGTGCTGGGATTAAAGGGGTGCACCACCAGCTTTGTGAAAGTTAAGAATTGGTTTACTTTCTTGCTCCTTTCTACAGGAGAAAATGTTTTGATTTAGAGGAAATTGCTATAGAACAGCCTCTTAATTTGTGCCTCCTTATTTTCACTTAGCTTCCAAGACATTTATAAAATACCCAAATATATTCTTGTATTATCTAGTATTTCCCTAGATCAGGCAACTCCTACCTACCACCTCCCCTTTGATTCTTTCCATTTTGTTCCTGTGGAATTCTCATGTTTGGGGTCATGCTCTGCTTATTAGGTTGTGATCTTGATGCTTTGGGACCATCTGAGCTTGGCCAACTCTGTTCTTTTCCACATATGTAGATTCCTACATGCTGTCTGTGAAAGATGTGCATTCTTGTTCTAGGAGAGTGCTAGAAAACTGATAATCTTTCCCCCAATAAAGGAAATAGATGACAGTGGGATGATGAATGTGAAGGTCAAAATTCCTTGTAACTGAAAGAATTATTTACATTCTCAAAAGATTTTTCTTGGTTATATCAATAAATTGGAATGTCTTATTATATGTTTGGTAGTACATCAAGGCTTAGTTAACTTCTGAGAGGAAACATCTATTTCATTTTCCTTACCCTCAATATTGACATTGGGGTGAGTTTAAAAGGTAGTATCAAGATGCTGAAGGTTCTTTACTTGAAGTAGTCATCTATTTAAGAAAAGACTAAGTTACAAATACCTTCTTTGAGTATTATGTGGCTCAAACAGCAGCAGTTTGCTTTGTCAGATACAAAATAGATGGCAAAGGCAGGACCAGCTCAGCCAGTCACAGAGAATGGGAAATCAGTCGTTTACAT
>NW_008349073.1:2713225-2735609 GCF_000622305.1 Nannospalax galili | reverse complement strand
TTTTTTTTTCAAATATTTTCTGGATCCCTGAGACACCCTGATCTGCACATGCATTCCTGTTCTCTTTGCTTACTCAATCTTTGCTTGTCATTTTGCATGTTTCTTTTGTAGTTGCTTATAGTTACTGAGTGTGTACTGAAAAGGAGGTACTGTCCATGACTGAGGAGTTAGAGGTAGAAAGAAACATGCAAGGTCTCTGTTGTCTTGGCACTTAAGGCTGTGTGAGGCTAATCATATCAGCCTGTCTACATAAGATCCCTTCTTTCATAAGCACATCCTTAACACCTCTACATCTCCACCAAAGGCAGACAGCTCTGGACTTCTTAGGCCTGTCATCATGACTCAGGATTGGATTTTTCTACTCTTTTTCTCTCTAGCCACTCTGTTGTCAAATTCTGTTAATTAATTTCTTTAAAAGGTTCTCACATCTCTTAATCTCCTATCCATCCCTACTGTCACCTTCATCTAGACCCCCTTACCTCATATGAAAATGACATTGCTTACCACAGTCACCTCTTTGTGGAGGAGTCTAGGGCCAATGAGATAACTAGGCAAGTGTGTATGTGTACATGTTGAAACATACACATTTCTGCTTCTTGTTCTGTTTTTTTCCAACTCTAATTTTCTTACTTGTTTTTTCTGTCCTGAAAACTCACATTAAATTCTACCTGTCAATGAAACATTTCTTGATCACTTCTTTCTTACCACTTCTCTGAGCTCTTAAAGCATTTAGTCCCTTATTTATATCACATCATTTAAAACTTAATCAAAACTACTGTGTTGCTATTTCTTTTTTGAAAAAAAATTTATGTGTATGAGTGTATTGCCTGCCTGTGTGTAAGTGCACCTTGTCATGCAGTGCCCTCAGAAGTCAGAAGAGGGTGTTGGATACCCTGAAACTGGAGTTACAGTTGTTAGACACCATATGGGTGCTGAGCCATCTCTCCAGCCCTTGTGTTGGTATTTCATATCTAGGATCTCTTCTATTACTATATGAATTTCCATTTTGAATCCAGAGTATATATGCTATTTTATATGTAGCTAGTAGTTGGTAAATGCTCACTAGAAAGTTTTCAGTAACAGAATTAGATTTATAGAATACATGCAAATACTCAAAGGGTGCTAATGCTTAGTGAATTTTTCCTGATTACATTTTCTTTCTTCTACATTGTTGATGGTTAACTACAAACATTCTGTTGCTTCTTTGTGAACCTGTAATATGAAAAAGAAATTCAACTATTTAGTAATCGTTTATTGAATGTCTGGCTAGCACTTATCTAATATTTATGATCTTAGGAGATAGGTGGTTTCACATAAATTCCTATGTATTACTTATGTTCATTTCCTAATACTGTGTTTTATTTTACTTTTAAGGATAAGAACAAGAAACTGCGCCCCTTGTATGACATTCCATACATGTTTGAGGCCCGGGAATTTCTTAGAAAAAAGCTTATTGGGAAGAAGGTAAGTGGTGACTGTGCATTTGCAAATGTTTGCACTTACTCTAATCCTTTGGAAGTGATTATTCAACCTGGGTCTTTTCTGGGCCTTTTACCATCAGATGACACTCCCTACCAAGTCAAGTGGAATTACTTTGATATGAAGAGAGGCGTGTCTGTATGTCAGGAAATGGTGCCCCTTGGGAGAGGTTTAAAATTGGGGCCCTGACCATAGTTTGATTGTCAGTCCTCTCACAGCAGGTTCCAGGCTCAATTCCAGTTTCAATAATTACATATTGCCCTGTGCTCCATTCTGCCGGCTCTCCTGTTCTCTCCAACCACCTCCATTAAAAGTCTGGGGCCATGGGATTTAGTAGTGAGGGAAAGCTGTTGCTTTTTCATGTTTCCTCTACTTCTGAGGGATAAGTTGGGTACAGGAAAGGGAAGCCAGGCTCTTCCCTGATATAAGCATGCCTATTTAAATGCACTGTACAAGAGTGCTACTTCCATTTTCCTGGCTTATGAAATTTCCCGTAGCCTTTACTCTAGGTACTGTAAGAGTAGGGACTTCAATGGGAAAGAGTTGTGTGGCTTCCAGTATCTCCTATATTGACTGTGCTGTAGTATGTTGACCTTGTAGTGTATTGCAATGTCTAGAGATCCAGAGTACATTTCCTAATCTCCTATTTAGATTATACTGTTATGCAAATTTTATGAATAGCAAGTTTTTGAATCCACCCTTATTTTTCCCGACATTACATTCCAAAAGCCTAGGGCAGTTTCTGCCCTGAATGAACAAAGAAAAAAAAATATGATGGTTCCTTTGATAGCATCTGAGGAAGTCTTTTCAGGAAAGTACTGTGAATCATGTTTCAGGTGGGATTCTAGCAAAGATTTCACATTTTGGTTTGATTTTTATTTTGTAAAACTTAAAAAGTTGAGGCCAATCTACTGCCATTGCAGGGGGGTTGTCTAGCCTTAAAACAGTAAACCATGTGTGACATTACATAAAGTGCCCCCCTACACTCCCTCTCCTCCTACAGGGTTTTATGTAGTCCAAGCTGGCCTTGACTTTGCAGTGTAGAAAAAGATGACCTTGAGCTCTGGTTTCTCCTGCCTCCACCTTCCAGTTCTAGAATTATTAGCATGTACCACCATACCCAATAACCTCTGGCTTTTAAGTTAATGTTCAGTGAATATATTGTAAATGTAAATAGCCATTTGTCTGGGCTTTATGACACGTGCTTATAATCCTAGCACTTAAGAGATAGAGACAGAAGGATCAAGAGTTCAAGGTCAGCCTTAACTACATAGTAAATTCAAGATCAGACTAGTTTGGTAAATTATTGCAAGATATTTTGAAGTTGGATATAAGTTGAAATTTATAAGTTGCTAATTTTCAGTAGAAAAACTAACTGGATTCCCTAAAATGAGTATTAAATTTCCTCAGGTTCCTTCAGAGAATAGACTCATTTGTCATTGTATAAAACTTGACAGAGTGCTATATTCATTCATAAAGTGTAGTGCGAATGATGGTTTTAAGTCTCTTTCAATTTCTAGATTCCCTGTTATCTGATGTAATGTCTAACATCTCTATCTCACCCACTTGATACCATATCACTCATTCAGTGACTCATAAACAATTCATGTAGACAACCAAGGAATTCCCTTACAAGTGTGGATTTGGAGGGAAACCAATGGAGACTTACCAGATAGGTGACAGCATACATTTGATGTCTAAGCAGTGGGGTCTGTGCATGGGTTATGACACACACCTGATATCTTTGAGTACTGCCCTACCCTGATTCTGTTTCATCCCTGGGCACATAGACCAGAGTTTATTGCAGCTGCTGCTAAGTAGTCTTGGAGGGATCGCCAGGGCTCTTCTCTCAACGACTGTGTGCTAGGATACTGTAAAGTTCTCTCTCCATCACGGGATAAAAGGACTGACCTCAAGTGTCAAATATGATGTCAATTCTTAAGCAGTTAGGTGCCTTCTTAGTAGGAGAAGCCTCATTTACAGGTTTCTGTGCAACAGAGTTGATTAGATTCTGTTTGTGCTAAGCCTGAGTTTGTGCCCCACAGTGACATTGTATAAATGATGAATACTGTATCCTTGCATAGGGAGTTGGATGCATCTCAGCTCTGCTGGGCTGGAACATTCCTGATGCAAACTGCTTTTCCTGACTTACCACCTGAAGCCACTTGCCTGTCTTTTGGGCCTGTCAGTTACGAAAGTCAACACCCATGTGCTCTGGCATCTGGGAGCAGGCAGGGCAGTTATTGCCTCAGGGGGTGGTAGCTAGCACATCATTGCACATTTCTTCCAATTCCCTTCAGATCTCTGCAGCTGTTCAGTGTGGTACACATGATGATTAGGAGCCTCTGTGAGGGAGCATGTGTGCCTATGCACATGAAAGCTGATTAGGGAAGCCTGTCACAGCTTAACGAAGATATGGAGGTAAAATCATCTTCTCTGCCTCTCTATAGCCCTTTCCAGAGAGTCTATAATATGACATTTTTGAGAGAAGTCTAGAATGTGGAGAAATAAGATCAAAGATAAAGTGTTAGGGTGTTTCGTTGACTTTGATGGCCCCTCTCCCAATTGTGGATATTCACGTTGATTTAAATCAATTGACATGTGTACCATACAACTGCAAAGAGCATACTGCTCTGGAGTTTTGGCTTTATCATTTGTGGACTGGAAGTCGTATTTGCCTTTTCTTTCCTGGAGTAGTGCCATGTGAATACAAGATGATACAGTCTTTCCTCTTTGACCACATGCCAATAAGGTATGAGGTTTGATTTAGCTTAATAAGAACTATTTTTGTATGGAATCTAGTATAGCCCTGCCTTTTCAGATTTATTTGTAGCGCTCAGGTCAAGAGAAATGAATCAGTATGCAGTTAGCATCATTACTACATTATTTCCCCATGCTTTTCATTGTTGTTTCTATTGACTTTATCACCTTTTCAGCTCCTTGTACAGATTCATATGGTACCTGGTTAACTTGTAGCATCTGGACAAATTTGTACTCATGATAACGGGGATGTGTGTTTTTCATATTGAGGGAGTGGTAGAGTATGTGCATAGGCTCATCCTCTCCTTTCTTACCACCTGCCATACCTTCAGTAAAATCTTAACTAAGAATATTCATGGTAGATGCTTATTTCTTCAGAGTTTTATCATGAAATGAAAACTGATCATTTCAGCATGTTTTTTAGCTTTCCAGGATGATATCCTCAGTATCTAAGATGGTGACCTACTAGAAGAATCAGACTTACTGTCTTCTAAGCAAAGGAACTGGTTGTTTGTCTCTTTTGTTATTTTTGCTGTGTGTGTTATCTTTTTCCTCTTAATACTTAGAGATCAGTGAAAGCACATCTCTTAGTCATTTTGCTTTAAGTAGAATAATAACTGGGGTCTTCATTGGGAATTTCCCTCATCTGTCTCATAGAGTATCTGATGTTGAGTCTCAATGTTTTTCCCCCATGTGCTACAGCGTTTACAGTGACATATGAATCATTTCTATAATTCTTGTCCCTTAATTGCAGAATTTCTATCACCATGGGAACCATTGTGTTCAAAGTTGGAATACATTTAAATAATGGAGGGTCAAAATCATGGAAAAAAATAGAATTATAAGAACTCCAAGCATGCAGACCCTGCTTCTTCAGGGCTGGCAGTTGGTGCTCTTTAGAGGCTGGCTGTCATGAGAGTCCACTTCCCTGAATAGATGCCAACTTCTGCCATTTTAAAAAATATTTCTTTGAGGGGCTAGTGAAATGACTCAGCGGTTAAAGGCACTGGCTGCTCTTGTAGAGGACCCCGGTTCAATTCCCAGCACCCAGATGGTAGCTAACAACTGTCCTTAACTCCAGTTCCAGGGGACACCTTCTTCTGACTTTCTCGGGCATTGTACAACATGGGTGCACTTACATACATGCAGGCAATATACTCATACACATAAAATTAAAATAATTAAATATTAAAAACTATTTCTTTGAATAAATCTTGTGGGTAAGACTTGTTTGTAAACTAATGGCTGCCTTCATTTGTTTTTATGCCATTGAAATTTGTTCTGTGAACTAACTTGACTTAAAATTGATCATCTCTTCTTGATTGATGCAGACATTTTAGAATTTATGAGGCTATAAATCATTTACTGAGGCTTGTTTCATCTCAGGATTACCTCAGGGTATTGTTGCTTCCTTTTCAAAATCCATCCTTTTAAGGACATGCACTTTGGGGGTGCATAGCTGGAAAGATCTCCTTGCATGCTACATCTAGCACATCCAAAATGGATCTTACAATCTTGACAGACAACTGGTTCTCTTTTCATTATCTGGGTGTTACCTTGCTGTGTTAGTTAGCCTTTTGTGACTGAGACAAAATTCCTAATGTAAACAACTTAAAAACATTTATTTTGACTTGTTTGAGAGGTTTCCATACATGGTTCTGTTGCTGTGGGCCTGTAGTCAAGCTGAACCTCATGGTGGCAGGAGCTTGTCACAGGACACTATTCACCTCGTGGCAGTCAAGAGGCAAGAGGGAGACAGGAAGGGGCCAGGGGCAAAAGTATATCCTTCTAGGACAGGCCACTAGTGACTACTTCCTTCAGCAAGGGCCCAGCTCCTAACATTTCTGTCGCCCTGTAATGTATTCAAATTATGATTTCATCCATACATAGAGTCATCATGATCCACTCCCTTCTCAGTGATTGGGTCTGTTAGCTGGAAACCAGGTCTTCAATACATGGGCTTTTTAGGGGTTTCTTCATGTCTAAACCTTAACACATTGCCTGTTTTGTCTAAAGAGTTGTCTCTGATACTCTTCTTATTCCAGATCACCCTTTGGTATCCACAGGACATTCAGCTTGATACCAAATTGAATACCAAAATTCTTGTTCAACTCCTTTTATAAAATGATGTATTATTTGCATATAGTCTGTACATATCCTCCCTCTAGAAGTTTGAATCATCTCTAGATTGTGTGTGTATAGTAATGTAAATGTTATATGAATAGATATAATGCTATATTGCTGAGAAAATAGTGGCAAGGAAATGGCAATGCCCTTCCGTGTTCATATTAGTCGTACTGCTTTCTCATATATTTGTAATCCAAGATTGTTTGAATCTCTAGACATGGAATCTATGGATATGGAGAACTGCCTGTGTATTCAGATGTTGTCTGCTTTTCATTGGACTTCTACCTTTCTTGTACCTCTTCTGGCTTGGACTCCTGCAGTCTTCTTACTGATTTTTTTCCTGTCCCTTCTTCTCACTCTAGTCTTTATCCACCTACAGCTAAAATAGGATCCTCATCAGTGCTCTTAACATTATGCTCTGCCTTTGCCTAATGCTATTGGCTTTCTTACTCCTGGTGGCCTTTGCAGGTCCAGCACAAGTGGCTCTGGCCTATTTTCTCAGAGGGAGCTACCTCTGTCTGCCCTCCCTTCCCAGCTGCCTGTATGACCTCTGTTCTGGAATGCATCTTGTTCCCTCTCATCTCCAGACTTTTGTCCTTGAGTTTGTATTGCCTTCTTATTTTCTTCATTTCCCTTTCTTTGTTTATCCTTTAAATCCAAGAAAGACTTGAGAAAGTTTTCCTTACGTTTGTTTCATAGTTTACAATAATATATTTGAGAGATCATGTGTAAATAGCTACTTCTCTTATTAGGTCTATTTTATTATGCCAATTAAGACTCACAATTTCTGTGGCCAATATTGTTATGATGCATAGTAGGTACTCAATAATTATATACTGAGTCAGTTAACTTTAGAGGCACTGGGTTTAAGCTGTCAGAAAAGTGTGCATCCAAAATAAAAAAGTAAGAAAATATAGAGGGAATTTGAAGTTGAATTCACCTGATTAACTTAAATTAGCAAAATGTGCATGGATCAGATTGATTCCTTATTTCACTAACCCCAAATTAATTTAGAAATGGCTAATGTTACATGAAACAATATTTTTGCTCTGAGATACTGTGCTTCTAGGAGCTAGGTTGGCACTCCAAATACTGTTCACAGCTTGCTTTTTACTGGATAAATATCTAAAATATCCAGGCAGATTTTATGAGATCTGTCTCCTTTGTAATGTGGTGGCTACTTTTGTGTGGCATTCATATCATTTAAATTTGTTCTGCTTTTAAAAGCACTTTATATAATGCTTGTTCTATTTTAAAGGGTTGCAGCTACCCTTTATTGATTTTTCTCTTCATTGTAGACCCTGAACCCTAAGAACAGGTTTTCATATTTAATTTTTAGCTATGCTTGTGCAAAGTGTGTGTATTGATCTTATTTTTACAAAGAAAGAAACCGAAGAGCGGGAAATTAAATACTTCACCCAGATGCCTTCACTTTTAATTGTTATGCTGAATTAAAGACCCATCTACAAAGATCTCCTTATTTGATGTGTCTACTGAATCAAATGTCAATAGAGTCCTAGTACTTTTCGGACAGTGTCAATTCCTGTATATAACATGCCGTTTACATGCTGTAAGAAGTTATGTTTTATGTCTTGTCCTAGCCTATAGCTCTCAGGAGGTAGCGATGGCACCATGTATGAGCCTTCTAGACATTATCTCATTAGTCTTTGAGATGTCCCTATGAAGGGTGTTTCATCATCGAGTTGTTCTTCATAGAACAGTGTCATATTACATGTTCTCTACCTTAAACAGACATGGAGCTCAAGAGCAATGTAGCAGTCACAGTGGTGAAGCTTTTTTTCCTGTTTCCTTACTCATTTGGCATAACTGCAGCTACTGTGTGTCTGTGAGTAAGGAGGGGTAGAGACTGCTCCGCTGCCCTTATCTCAGAGGCAGGGAGATGAGAAAATCTGGGTGCTTGTCCCCTGATCAGGGGCAGATCTCTAAAGATACTAGGAATCACATTCTTAGGAGGGAATATTTTTCCCTCAGCTAGTGTGCACTCCTCGAGGGAAGAGCATCTTCCTGAGGAGAAGACCTCAGCCTCTCTGCTTGTCTACCAGGGTTGGCCTTTTTGTTAAAAACTCATTTAAGTGTGCTGTCTGTGCAGAGTGTTACCAAGTCAGCTTTGCTGAATACTAAGCTGATAGCATGGGAATTCTTGGATCTTAATTTTTTCTGATGTGTTTTAGTTTATGTTTTGAAAACATTTCTTTTGCCCTCTCCACATTTTTCATTTCATATTAATTTGATTCATTCATACTATGGAAAAGTTCTTTACATTAATGATCAAAATAGGCCCCAAGGTTGTGAATGCATTATGATTTAAATTGATAGGTTTATAGGAAGTGGCTTGTCCTTGCCTTCTAGTGCCAGCTGTTATCATCAATGTGGCTGTAAATTTTTGAACAAATGACTGAAGATATTCACCAAATAAAGAGGTGCTTTGGATGGATTACAATTTAATAGGAGCTGTCCCACTTGGACAGATGGAAGTAAGCCAGTATGTATTGAACACCAAGGTCCATTGTGGATGGCCTTTACCCTTTAGTTTTCAAGAATGATTCTGTTTGTCTCAGAGGCCCTTAACCTCCTTCTTTGGTGACAGATGAATTGCAGACATGACTGTGGAGTTGCCTGTTTCTAGAACTCAAGGTAGCTTTTTTGCTGCTGTGCTTTGGGGGGGCCATCAGGGTGTTGTCCTGAGCGCAAAGCTCTTTGGAGTAGTTTGTTATTTGTGTTACATATATTGTAATGTCCTCTTCAAAAAGCATCTGAGTTAAATCAAGAAACTAGATTTTTCAACTGCATTCCTGGAAATTTCTGTATGCTCACCTGCGGGAAATGATTTATTATCTTCTAGAATCATCAGGGTTCTCATATCTCAAGGTAACACTCTCATATTACTTCACTTATTAAAAATACTTTCTTCCATAGACTCCCAAATTGCTGGCAGTTTTCTGGTGAAAGTTCTTAACATTTGTAACATGATCTATGTTCAGCTTGTTGTACACCACCTACTTCAGATCCTTTCTGTTGGGTTTCTGAAATGTCGTCCTTGGCACTGGAACTTTCCGTGCTTATTTTCTGCAAACTGAGATTTTATTTTAGGGGGAGATTTGTGCTGAATCAGCTCAGCTGTGTTTGGGGGTAGGGAGAGGACAAGTGTTTTCCCCCCACTTTAAAAATAACCATATGTGCCCAAAACCCTACAAAATATGCTGAATTGCAATCTTCCAACTTCCTATACCTCCTGGTTTAAAGAGCATAGAGTCTTTGGAGCTCAAGTTCATTGATAGTGTGTTGAATGTCTTGTTCTCTGAAAGAATATAAAGCAAGACTGGGTCCAGATGTCCATTTTGGGGTGAAAGAACCCCAAATCTTTTCTTTCCTCCATATATTTCTTCTAACCATTTTCACTTGCTTATGAAGGTCCATACCGGGATAATGTAGGTACCTTTACTAATTAGAAAATATCCTCATGTTTTTAAAAGAACACAGATGGTGAGCTTTATTTTAGAAGGCCAACTTTCTGAATTTCTTCCAGTGTAGTTCTTTTGTTTGTGCCATGTATTCAGGTGGCCTGATCACTTCTTTCCTGAGGGTGTTAATAACCTGTGTATATACGAATAACCTGTGTGTGTATGAGAAGACAGAACATAAAAGGTTCTGTTAGTTCTGAGGATAAAATTTTGTTGGCTCCTTGGCTGTGTGATAGAAGTCATATTGTAGAGTTCAGTCTTTATTAATACAGTTTATATGGTTGTACCTTAAAATATATGAGCTCCTTTATTTATTTTTTTCAATTTTACGTGTATGAGTGTATTGCATGCAAGCATGTAAGTGTACCTGTGTTGTGCAATGTCCACAGAGTTCAGAGAAAGGCATCAGATCCCCTGGAACTGGGATTGTAAGCCACCATGTGGATGCTGGGAATCGAACCCGGGTCAGTGCTCTTAACTGCTGAGCCATCTCTACAGCCCCATGAACTCCTTTATTTAATATGTTTAAAATCTGAAACAAATTCTTTTGTTGATAGCTAGAACTGCCTTCTTTACTTTTCACTGGTGCTGTCATTTTTTCTTTGGCATATATTCAGGTGTTCCTAAAATGTCCCTCCCCCCATGTGTCTGCATGTGTATACACACACATGCACACACACACACACACACACACACACACACACCTTTAGGTATTGTTCCTCAGTTGCTTCTCCCTTATTTTTGGACAGGATTTCTCACTATACCTGAGCTTGCTGATTTTTCCATAGACTTCCAACAAGCCTCAGGGATCTACCTCCCTAGCAACTGGGGTTATACATGCATGCCCCTATGCACATTTTACCTAAGCATTCAAAGTACTCAAAGTACTTTTCTGACTGAACCTAGTCAGTTTCTCCAGCCCTCCTTTCTGATATTTTAATAATGTATGTGTAGTGGGTTGATCAGTATCTCCTCCTCCCCAGAATTCCCATCTTTCTGTAGTCTTAGAATGTGACCTAATGAGAATGAGCATCTTTGTAATTGGGCAAATTAAATCAACTGATACTGGGTTGACTGGTGTCTTCGTGGGAAGAGGTTAGACCGTAGGAAGAAGACTGCCTAACAATGGAAGTGTGGATTGTAGTAATATGGCTGTGACACAGGGAAAGCTACTGATTGCTCAGAGGCTCTAGAAGCTGGGAAGATCCAAGGAAGGATTCTTTTGTGGGACTTTCAGAGGGATGACTGCCTATGCCTTGATTTCAGCTGGAAGCTTCCAGAATGCTGAGGGAGTATGTTTCTGTTATTTTTAGCCTACCTGTCTATAGTGCCTGCTTACAACAGCCCAGGAAACAAATACAGAATGAACGGAGTTTGATACTTGTATCTGGTCTTGGCTGGACTTCTTGTTTCTGGGTTTTTACTTTAGGAATGAGCTTGTTTGCCACCATGATCCATGGTATGGGGTTTGCTCACATCACTTTTCTGTCACCTCTGGACCCTACTATAATGGCTTACTCCCTTTGTTCATTCTTTGTCATTACTTCCCCTGGCCCTCCTTTAGGCCAGATGTCAATTGTAGAGCAACTGGGAGGCAGTTCCATTTTTGTGAGTAGGCTTCTATTGTCAGAGTTTCTGTTGCCTTGTCTCCTTTCCTTGAAGGATGAGTGCTGATGTCTATTCTAGAAGGCTGCACTGTCTTGCATACATCCCAGCCCATCATTGTTGCCTCTAACTCTTGATGAGCCTGCTGAATCCCATTCAATGTTGATGAATAGAATATGCAAAATAATTAGCAAACACTCATCTTCTGGGACACATTCAAGAATATTTTATGTATTTAGTGTAAGCTTACATGGAATGCTGTAGGAATTTTCTTTTGTAGTCATATGAATCCCAGATTTTTTTTTATTATTATTTTAATCTGCTTCTTTGGAAAAGGTGTTTATTCTGGAACTTTGCTTTCTTACCTCTTCTGGCTTAACAGATGTGTTGGAATGAGCCATGGTAGGCTGATGAGCAGGCAGTCCTCTGAAAATTGTAGCTGTTTTGTTTGTTCTCTTAAGGTCTTAGTCCTTGAACCCTTGGCCTTGTATACTCACTCACCGTGCTAAGGAGCAGCAGAATGAAATCAATGTGCTTTATTGTTCCGCTGGTAGTGTTTTAGTCCAAACTTCGTTCTAGGCATTGGGAACAGAACCTTAGAAGCACCTTCTCTCATGAACTAATATTTTTAAAGAGGCCAACACAGTTGCTGGGTTCCTCCTTAAAAGTGAAATAAGAATAAATATAACATCTCTTATAAACTTTTTATAGTCTAACTTGGATAAGATGACATTAACATGTGAGAAACTTAACAAGGATCAATTTGAATAAACTGCTAAGATAACAGAGAATGTCCCTTGGCAGTATTTGATAAATATTAATGTGAATTGTGCAGATCACAGTTATCTGTCAGAGATAGGAGAAGTCTCACCTCCTGGGTGACCTTGTGTACTTAAGCCCTGGGAGTCACACATGCTGCTGACTTCCTTAGGAATATTTCTGTCCTTTCCTTCTTGGTTTGCCTACAGGTATCTGTTTCTAATTGCTGACTACTGGACACCTGAACACCAGTTCTAGAAGCTGGTGCCTATTGTATCTAAAATACAGTTCATGATTTCCATATAATTTTTTTTTTTTCCTACCTACGAGTTGCCTTCTCTTGGCTATTGATCTTTCTTAATGTCAGCAGTCATCCACTGTCCCAAAGAAACAGCAATTTCCTGGCCCCTATCCCAGGTAGCTTCTCAGTCACTAGGTTCGCCTTGTTCTGCCTCCCTTTGTCTCTTCTCCATAGATTTCCCAATGAGTGTCCTTTAGTCTTTGTGTTCCTTATCTCTCATTTTAATTATTGCAGCGCTGCCTTAACTCATGTCTCTGCTGCTGCTAGTCTGTGCCATCTTTCACCCTCCCATCACAATTGCTTTCTGTGCTCACAATCCTGATCTGCCACCCAGTTTAGTGATACCTGATTGCCTGCCGAAAAGAATCGATAGCTCCAGCTCCGTAAGTGAACATAAAAACCAAGAAAGGGAGCTATATACAAATTACCATAATTTAAATGAGGAGCTTGCTTCTGTCCAGTCTTTCTCCTTCCTCCACCCTCAGTATATGTCACAAAGACCATCTTGCCTTCTGTGGGCATGTCTAGCCAACACTCAGCTTCTTGCCTTCACATTTAGTTTCTGTTTAATAATCTTTCCCAGTGTTTGTTACCTATGGGAATTCTGGTGCTGTTTGACCCCTTATGGGTTCTGTGTCCATTTTTTGCAGTTGTGGTTCTCAGGCCAGACCTCCTTTTCCACCACTTTTGGGTGAGCAGTCTGTCATGTCTTTCATCCCTTCATAGTTCTGAGACTTCCTGATGCTGAGAATCAGGTTAGGGTCCTAAGTTCTGATGAAAGAGGTCTGTGATGGTCCTTGAAGATCTTAGGAGATCAGGGATGTTTGGATAAGGAGAAGACACATTGGAAACATGCTGTTTAAGTTGGGCAGATGGCTTCCTGCCTACTTACTTTTTATTTCCTCATACTTATGAACTTTGTGCCCTACTTCAAGGAGATTGTAGACACAGTGATAACTCACTGTACTACACACCAAGGCCTTAGAAATAGAATAAATATGTTTTCTTGTTTTTATGTATTAAAATTATTAGCTTAGCCCTCCATTCGATTGGTGATAGCATGCTTGAGGCTTAGCTAGTCAGTGCCCTGTTTACCTGACGTGTATACCTGTAAGAGGTAGTCTGAGGAGTCACTCCTCATTAGTGATTTGGGGCTGTTCTTCTGTCTTGTCTTCAAAATTGAGACTGCAGCTTTTATGATTTATTCTCCCTAAAAATGACAGGAGAATTTACCCAGAGCATGTTAATTTTTTGACTTGAACTCCTCGGTGTCATTTTATAGCTCCAAGTGACCAAAGTTTGGTGGACCCTGAACATCCCCTGCTGGCTTATGCTGGGGCTCATCATGCTTCTGTTCTCTCACCACAGTCTACATGAAGTAGAAACAAACAAATCATTGACTGGCTCCTGCTGGCCACTTCTGTAATATATTATGTGCCGTTTTGTCTGGGAGGTTGTTGCTGAACCCAACTCCTCCGAGCCTGTTTGATGCTCAGTAGAGTCCTGAAAAGGAGTATCTAATTAAAAGCCTTTGTTACCCTTTCAGGCCACATTTTCACCCTCTCTAAACCTATAACGCCTCTTTAGTAAAGACACGACAGAAAGGGAAAGGGAAGGGAGGAATGAGAGAATGGAAGGAGACCATCACAGCAGTGCTCATTCAGGAACTGTTAAGTGGCTTGGGCTTTGATTAGAGTGGAGGTGAGTGTGTTTGGGTGAGATGGTACCATAAAGCGGGGAGCTTCTTTGACTTTCTCTATAGTGGATGGATCTCCACAGTGTTGAGGAAACACCTCATGCGTACGGTTTGTGTGCTCGCCATGTCCACTTCTTCATTTCTAAAACGGGCGTGGTATTTTCATAGCTTCAGTTCCTCAGTTGTCCCAGCAGACAACTGTCTTCACAATCCTTCTTAGGCAGAGCAGAATGGATGGACCCGTGTTTAGTTCCTTAGGATAAAAATAGAAGCTAGCATTTCAAATGCAGACTTGCATTTCTGTTCATACTGTTTGCAAGCTGTATTAAAATGAAGAGAGGTGACATTTCTGTGATCTTGGTTACAGGAAAACAATTGATTATATGTGTTCAATTCTTAACATTTGGGATGAATTAATCCCCCCACCCCCACCCCCAACACACAGGTTAGCCTTGAACTTGCTATGTAGGAGAGGATAAGGATATTGCCTTCTTTTCTTAATTTGTAAAACTCAGAGGAATCTTTCTTTGTCCTTCTTTTGTCCAGCTGTCTCTAATTCAATTCTCACAGCACTGACTTAACACATGTATAGTCTTCTTAGAGTGATTCTGGAAAGGACCATCATGCATGTTCAGATAGACTTATACTGCTGTGCATGGTCCTACCTCTCCATTGCTTGACCTTTGTATGTAAAGTGCATTCACTCACTTAATTTTGACACTCTTAGTTATCACATCTCTAAAAGTAGGAAGGATTGGCTAAGGAGCTAGTCATAAGTTCCACCACGATGATTTGTCACCCTGTTTTGTGTTTCTTAAACTACTTGACACATTTACAGTTCTGGGAGTTTAATCATTTTGTCAACAAAGGTTTATCTTATTTGAAAGATGAATGAATGCAAATACCAGAGAATATATGCCACCCATTTCCTAGTACTGGGGATTAATCTACTATTGAGCTCATCCCCAAGTTCAGCTTTAATTATCTCTTACTTTCTAATCCCCACCCAACTCCTGAAAGCTGAGTATAAACTGAGTATAAATTCCTTCTTTTCCCACCTCTGTTCATAGTATTGAGTTATGATCAAAGCATAGCTGAAGACTTTTTAATTTTAATTTATTTTTATTTTGTATGTATTAGTTGTTTTACCTGCATGTATATAAGTGCAGTGCCCACCAGGGCCAGAAGAGGGCGTCAAATCCTCCAAAACTAGAGTTAAAGATGGTTGTTAGCTGCCATGTGGGTGCTGGGAACCAAACCAGGGTCCCCCGGAAGAGCAGCCGGTGCTCTAACTGCTGAGCCATCTCTCCAGACACCGCTGAAGTTTTTAGTTACAGTTAGTGTTTTCATCCACTTTGTTGTTTTTTTTTAATATTTTATTTTATTTTATTTTATACTTTTCAATATTTATTTTTATGAGTCTGGAGAGATTGGTTAAGAGCATTGCCTGCTCTTGAAGAGGACCCAGGACTGGTTCCCTGCACCAACATAAAATTTATGCCTTCTGGCCTTTGTGGGCATTGCATTACACAGGGACATATACATACATGCATGTATATACAATAAAAATAAAAATAAAATAAAAATAAATACCCCCCCAAATTAAGATTTTATTTTATTTTATTTTATTTTATGTGTGTTTTGCCTGCATGTAGGTTTCATCCACTTTGTTTTCAGGGCAATGCCCTTTTTTCTCCTTTTCTAGATCTGTGGCTCTAAATGGTTTTCTCACATTTAAGGGCTAGTATTTGTTCCCTTCAGTCATACATCACTTCCCTAAAATTTTGAAATATGGCTTTAGAAATCATAATCCATCCAGATGATTGACACCTTGAGTTTGGCCAGGTGCTTTTTCACATTTTTCTCCAGTTTCTCCAGTGGTAGAGTTTGCTTGCTGCCAAGAGTATGGGGGAAAAGCACCATGCAGTCTGAACTCCACAGCATGGCAGGGTGTTTGAAGATGAAAGACAGGATGAGTCATGTTGCTACTCTTCAGTGTTTCTGCTTTGGTGATAGTCAGCTCTAGCTTTCCAAGGGGAAAATGACAGCAAAATCCCTTAAGTCTACATAGATTTATAATGTATCCAACCATTCAGGGACTGAAAGTGGTAGCCTGAATTATCTCCTACTTCATAAACAGAGACTTCTTCCTTCTTTCGTCTTTCTGACCTATTTTTGTTCCTCATTCTTTTCCCCTCCTTTCCCTTTTGCCTTCCATTTTTCCTCTCATTCCTCAACAGTTCATAGACCTTTGATATCAAAACTTAAGTCGAGCTGAGCTCTTAATTTCTAGTGCATAAACTCTATCTGCCTTAAAGTCTGGCTTGGCGGCTATAATGGATCCCTGGGATCTTTCTGGCCTTAAGAAAATGGTGATTTGTACAATGTCATTTTGTCTTGTCTTTGTTCTTCTAGCCAGAAGCTTGAAACTTGGTTCTCTATCCAAGTTGACAGAGCTTTAGCTTCTCTTTCAAGTTCCACTTCATTTGCCTGATGGTTCTAGGTTCCCTTTGGGCTTGGGGCCTCTGGATTGAACATGCAGAATTTTCCAGGCTGCATAATACTGTGGTATCTTTAAAACACTGTTTTAAGTATCATTTCATGCTCTTTATGGAAGAGAAAACATGAACAGGGAAGATATGCCAGCCATCCTTTTAGTCTGCCTTTCCTTTCCGTGAGGGCTTCTGGTTGATGTGTCAAGACTAGGATGCCTGTGACATTGTGTGTGCTCTGTTGATACATCAACTTGTTGCTGCTCCAAGCACAATAGCAAGTGGTGTGCTTGGTTGCATATAACTGTCCAGGAGACCTATGACCTCTTCAGAATCTGTGAAAAGCATATTTTCTTTGCATGACCCATAGTCCTTCAGTTGTCATCTGGCTGCAATTGTTCTTCCTTGGCTCTGTCTCATCATCCCTGTTCAGAACCAGAGCTCTGCATTGAGGTTGTGGCCTAGGTCACAGTCCATCTCTTTGCTTCCTTGCTTCTTTCTCTTGCTAAGATTGTGATTTGTTGTTTTGGGTTTTTTATACTGGTATGGTTTCTACAGGGAAGCAAAGATAACTTTACTGGATTTTAAAATTTTTCAATTTTAGACAACTAGAGATAATTTTTAAATGTTTTATATAATTATAACTTGTTCTTTACATTTTGAAAATAGACGTAAAAAGGATGTGCAGGAAAAAAAAGACACATAAACACATACACGGATCAAGCAGTAGTTCCTTTTGTTCTCAACGATTTTCAAACTCAAATCAAGACAGTGTTGTTTTATAGCTGAAGTCATTGGCAGGAAAGGCAGTATGGAAATGAGTGCTGTTTTTCACAAACTATTCTGTAAAATGGATCAGTCATTTAAATTATTAAACACATCTTTCAAAATTGTTTGTTTAGCATTGTGCTTCCCATGCTGTGTTGACTTCTTAATCATTATTTTAAGTAGACAGTACATTTGTTTCTTTCACAATTGAAATCGAATAAGGAGTATTCAAGGAAAGACTGTGCACTCTGCCCTGGCCCTTCACCAGCCCTACATATCTCCCAGGAAGAAACCTGGTTATTTCTTTGAGCAGCTACGTCCTCAGGCATACTGTAGGCCTGCATAGATAAACCTGTTTGTGGGATGGATTATTCTCATTTTGTGCAAGTGCTGGTGTCATAAATGGAGTTAAATTTGTGTACACATAACTTAGTATCTTTGCATTTTTGTTTAATTTCTGTTATTTCTATTACAACTACTAAAGCCTTATTGTGCTTCAGCTTCACAATTTAGTGAAAGCTTATTGTTGTCCTATAAAATTTCATCATGATTTTTCTCTATGGGCATAGTTTTTTTTCTGCTTGAGAATACAATTAAGAATTCTGCTAATATTGCTAATGTTGTCCACTCTGTCCTTGCTTATGATACTGTATTTTTGTTTTGGCTGTTTTGTCAAGAATAACACTTAATGCCCCTTTATCAATCACAAAACAACACTTGTTTATTCTAAAAATTATATTTTTGAAGATAGGAGGAAAAGATAAATGAATAACTGTACCACCCAGGGGTAGCATCTGCTAATACTTGACTGTATATATTAGTTTAGTCTTTCATACGCACTGGCTATTAGCATAATTTTCATCTTAGCTAGTAATTATATGGTACTTACTGCTTTGTAATCTTCAATTTGATGATTTCACTGTGTCATTAAGTAGTCTTCTATATGAGGTACTTTTATCATTTAATATCAAGTGAATGTTTAATCAATATCCTGTTGCTGGTTATTTGTAGTGGTTTTGTAGGTGGGCTTTGGAGCCAAGTAGACATGAGTCTGAATCTCTAGGGCAGCATTACCTAACTTGGGCTGTCATGAGCTTAGTGCAGTGCTTGGCACATCTTAGCAACTCGATCAATATCAGCAAGTTTCTGAGTCAGGACTTAGGGAAATTAGAAACAGAAGTAGTATATGATATGACAAATAAAACAGACTAGTTCTGTGTCCTGATAAGGAAGAGCATGAGAGTAAGCTACATTGGGTACTTAGGAAGGAGAAGGTGACCTATATAGTCTAAGACTTCAGTTGGATGCTTGTCCTTCACAAAGGCTTTTGATCCCCAGGAACTTAGGAGTTTTAACAGGGTCTCTTGAGTCCTAAGGCAAGTGGAGTGGGAAGGAAGGCAGAGCTGGGAGAGAATTTTTTTTTTTTTTTTTTTTTTTAAGACAAGGTCTCTCTGTAGCCCCAGCTGACCTGGAACTCACTGTGTAAACCAGGCTGACAGGCTGACAGGCTGACCTCACTGAGCTACACCTGGATCTACCTTCTGAGTGCTGGAATTAAATGTGTGCTCCCACTAACCGGCAGGGAACTTTCAGTGTCTCATTTCCTGCTTTTCACTGTGTGTACTGACAAGTTTCACAGCCTGATGGAGTTCCCATGGGAACTGGCAGCTAGCCATCTGAGAACTGTGACCCAAAGGAAGCCAGGGAAAGGACAAAATATGCCCCTACCGGTTATTTTTCTGTTCTGAATTTCTCTGAAAGCCTTATACTAAGCTCGGAATTCAGGCTTCTCAGTCTCCTGAACTTAGCATCTTATCATCATTGGGAACAAATACCACATGTCCTGCCTGCTAGCTTCCCCGGTGATCGGGCTAACAGTCTCATTCTCATTCATTCATATTCTTTCTCTTTCCCTCTCTCCCTCTCCCTTCTCCTACCTTAACATATTTGCTTTTTGAAAGTCTGCACTGTTAATTAAGGTGTCACTGATGAATTTAGGTATTGACTAAATTTGAAATAATATTATGAAGTCAATTATTTTTGATCACACAGGCAGCATAGTTTGCTTAAAGAATCTTGATGCTTTGAATGAGAGTTTGTTATGTTTGATATTACAGAATGATGATTCTGTACTCAGCAGTTAAGCAATGAAGGACTTACCCTGGTATTAAATATGGAATATGGTGAAAACAAATGAAGTAGAAATGATGCTTTGTTTAAGAAATGTATGCAGTCTGTTAAAGCAAACAGGTTAAGAAAAGTCAGCGCTATTATTCTCCTTTTCCCATGGCGTTACCTTTAAATGGAATCCCTTTTAAAGGTAAGTGCATATATACCAAAATACTTAATTGAACTAAAATACCCTCTTGGTGGTAGTGTCCTTTGTTGTCTTAGAAAATTATATGCCAGATTGTTTTCCTCCCTAATTTTTCATAGACAGCTACCCAATCAATAGATCTACCATTTTAAGCAAAGTGTTGAGGTTTTTCTAAGCATTTAATCTAAATTCCCTGAATTAGGGTACTAACTGGCCAGTGAGCCCCAGAAATCTGCCTATATCTGCCTTCCTGGAACTGGGATTTACAAGTGTACTCCGGTACCATGCCTACCTGCCCCCCACCCCCACCCCCTTAGGTCCTGGAGACTGCACTTGTGTAGATTTTACTCACTGGGCCTCCTCCACCCTTTTAAAGCTTGCTATAAAAGATAATTGATGGATAATAGAGTCATCATTTTTGATAGTCCTAGCTATTTTATTCCTTGGTTCTTGATACTGGAAAGCTTTGCAAACATCTAATGTTGATCTTTCATTGTAAGTAACATTGACTTACAACTGAGGTAGTATGTTTGCCAAATTTTGTGGCTGTTTTTTGAAATGTTATATATAACTCCAGTAGTTTCACAAAGTGCAAAAAAAGGAAATAGAACTTAGAGGCACTGAATAAAAATTGGCCTGTTTCTTACAAGCCTCCCAACTGTCAGTAGTACATAGGCTATGTTTGGCAAGTATAAGGGGGTGAAGAAACCCATGTCATTCGAAAAACATTTTGGGGAATTTCACGCTTACATGTTTACATTTGAGTCAGCCTCTATGACCTTCTTTTAAGTGATAATAAAACCTGCTCATCTTTCCAGATCCTTAAATGTACTCTTAAGTATTTTAAAAGCTCTGTCATTTTATTCCATGATTGTGTAATTTTTTTAACCAATATATGTTCATCTTAATTTGTTTTTTTGTATGATTTAACTTAAATTTTATAGTTTTTCCCCAGTTAATTATTTATTTAATAACCACATACTTAGAAGAAGCATTTCATTACAACAGCATTGACATATTCAATAAAAATTTTCTGAGCTAAGATGCATCTTTTTCAAAATTGGCTGTAAATTTTTAGGTTTACAGTTGAATTATTACAGTTATACAATATTGTACTCAGTATAAACCTTATAAGACAAAATTAAATGAGGTTTTACCCTTTAAAAAAGATCTCCATTTCATTATTAAATACACAGTTTTATACAGAAAAATTCATTTCCAATGCAGTTGACATTAAGATGTTTGCACATGCGTTTCTGATCTCTATATGTCTGATTATTACTAGTGACAGTCAGTTACTTTTTGAGCTCCTTGGCATCTGATCACGGATATAAAGCCATCAGGTAGATTTCAGTGGTAATGTTTTTCACATCTACTAATTATTGTGGAGCAAATTTTTATGCTATTTCCTACATTTTACCACATCATTAGAAGAAGCATTTCATTACAGCATTAACATATTCAATAACAATTTCCAGAGCAAATGTGCATCTCTTGCAATATTGGCTGTAAATTTTTAGGTTCACAGTTAAGTTAATAGTTATACAATATTGAACTCAGTATAAGCCCTGTAAGACATAAAATTGAATGAGTTTTTTAACCTTTCAAAAAGATCTCCATTTCATTTTAGAATATATTGTTCCTTGCAGAAAGTCTCATTGTTTTTGCTGTTAACACTGAGATGTTGGCACATGCATCTTTAATCTGTATGCATCTGTTTATTACTAATCATAGCCGGTTGCACTTGGATCCTTGGCGCCTGTGTATGTCTATGAAGTCATTGGGTAAATTTCAGTGGTAACGTTTATCACTTCTACTAATTAGCATGATGTAAATTTCCATGCTTCCTCCTCAAATATAATACAGTTTTAAAATTTTGTTGATTTGTGTGTGTGTATGTGTGTGTTTGTGCATCTGTTTATTACTAATCATAGCCGGTTGCACTTGGATCCTTGGCGCCTGTGTATGTCTATGAAGTCATTGGGTAAATTTCAGTGGTAACGTTTATCACTTCTACTAATTAGCATGATGTAAATTTCCATGCTTCCTCCTCAAATATAATACAGTTTTAAAATTTTGTTGATTTGTGTGTGTGTATGTGTGTGTTTGTGTCACACAGAACATCCCAAACCATCTTATTCGACTATACACTCACTTCCCAGATGGCACCCTCCCAGAGCCTCCCTCCCATTACTATAGCCCTTATGCTCTGATATCCCTGCTGCTGTCTGCTGTGTTGTCAGAACCCCAGCCAATCCCCAATACTTGCCCTTCTGGTGGATCTAGGCAGCTTATCTAGAGGTCTTTGTTTTAGGAGGGTCAGCTGTTCCTCTTCTAGCAGCAATCAGTTGTCAATACTCCTTTAGATAAGATTAGGGCCTGCTGTTCATTTTCCCAGTTCTATGCTGGGTCACCATTTGGGAGTCCATTTGGTCACCCTGGGCAACAACTCAAAAGAACGTATCTCCTTTCTGGCATTGATGCTTGTTATGTAGCCTTTAGCTATGCATATGGATGCTTAAAAAATTATATTGACCTCATTAATCTTTGGTTATATTTTCCTTTTGGGTGTTTAAGACCCTACAATTGGCCCAGATA
>NW_008349073.1:2627680-2712813 GCF_000622305.1 Nannospalax galili | reverse complement strand
TCTGCTATGCATAATTTGTCAATAGGTTGTAGGAGTAATATGGTTCCCTCTCGTTTTCAAAACGAGCTAGGCATTATTTATCTCTCTCATTGTCTCACCCCTCCACCATGGTTTCCCACTTAAGGTGCCCCCATTTCCCCCCTTTCTCCCTTAATAATGCCCTTCTCCTACAGTCCTACCTCTCTTAAGCTCCTTCTTTCCCCTTATCCCCTCGGTTACTTGTATACCCTTCCCTCCCCCCTTCCTTAAACTAACCCAATTTTTATTCATATCTCCCTTATTAAGGCCTGCTTCCTATTGTTCTTCTCTTTCAGGTTCTTTCTTTTCCTTTACCTCCCTGTTTCCTTTCCATTACCCTGGTTCCTGTTGTTATGTCTGGGTACATACTCACTTATCAGGGTTTGGGTCTAAGAACACATCCTGTTGCAGAGACACTTGTACATCCATGTTTGTTGCTGCTCTTTTCACAATAGCTAAGGGATGGAAGCAACCTAAGTGTCCCTCAGTTGATGAGTGGATTATGAAAATGTGGTTCATTTATATGATGGAGTTTTATGCAGCAATAAAGAAAGGTGAAATCATGAAATTTGCAGGCAAATGGATGGAACTAGAGGCTGTTATACTAAGTGAAGTAACACAGACTGAGAAAAAAAATCAACATGTGTTCTCCCTCATATGTGGATCCTAGAATTTTATTTTATTTTTTTTATTTGGTCTTTTTGAGATAGGGTCTCCCTGTATCCCTAGCTGGCCTAGAACTTACTAGGCAGGTCAGGCTGGCCTCAACTCACAGAGATCCACCTGCTTCTGCCTCCCAAGTGCTGGGATTAAAGGCGTGTACCACCATGACTGGCAGGATTTAATTTAAATTGTAATAAATAGTTCATACTACGTAACAGCATCATGTAGGTTCATTAGGAGGTACCAAATCACAGACTTATAGAACTGGGAAGGCGTAGAGGCAGCAAAGTGAAGGACAGAAGGCTTTTATGTTTCTCTTTTTTAATCCTGTGTATTTTATATCTCATAATGTCAAGGCTTTATGATTCCTAGGGTTTTATTTCTCTCATTTTAAGCTTTAGTTTATCTTAAAATTTATTAACTTAGTTTATTTATGTACAAAGACAAGCATGATCTCTTTCACTGGGAGGATGGTCTTGAATTCATTCATTCAAAGTCACTTAGTCCAACTTAATGAAGGCTATGTCCTTTGCATACTGTTGGAAATACTGTTGGCACATGTTCAGCCCATACAAGCGGACGCTGCATGAGTGAGAACCCTGGCCAAATTTCGGTGGGTGACTCCAGTAGAGCTGCTGGTGACCCATCTTGATTCCACATGTCCAAAAAGCGAAAAGGGTTAGCCTTCGTTCTTTATTTTAAAACAGTACATAGCAATATTTCCTTTTATTTTAATGTTTTAATTCCAGATTTTTTTCAAATAATATTTTTTTCTTTGAGAATTTTTTGCAACATAATTTCCATTTTTATTTGCTTTTCTGTATACAAGTCACAGTTATAGCTGTAGGGTGCTTATCTTAAGAGTAACAGAAGATGGCAGTTTCAGCCACCTCTTACCTCTTCCTTGGTTTTGTTTTTTGTTTATTTTTTGAGATGAGATTTGAACCTGTGGCTTTGCACCTGTTGGTTAAGCACTTCACCACTGACCTACAGCCTTGATCCTGTTTTCATTTATTTTAAAGATAGCTTTTACAGTGATTCAGACTTGAAAGAACTTTGGGCCAACCATCTTAGACTGTAATTCGTCCTGACATAACAGACTTTGATTTATTGAAATGATGTTAATACTGCCTCTCTTTCTGTAGATTCTTATTTTCATAATTCAGATTTGATTTACTCTGTTGTATATATCTAGTCATAACTTTTATTAACTAGGTATTTAAATTTGGAGAAGTCACATAACTTTTCTGACTCTATTTTGTGCTTGATCTAGGTAATAACTGAGATCCCTTTTGTTCTCACTTAAACCAAGTCATTCATTTAAATTTATCCCATAATAGCTCAAGTTAAATTAAGAGTGGAAGAATAAAATAAAATCTTCATACACTTGGATATTAATCACATAATACTTTTTACATATGCACACATATTTCCTTTGTTAGTTTACATATAGACTTTCTTATCTCTTTAATAGAAGACCCTGTTCCATCATTTTCATGTGAATTGTGTAACTTTCTGAATCATTAATGGCTATTACTATTTTTATTGCTGTTATTAATACAGCTTCCTAATATTTTCCAACTCAATTATCCTAAAGTAGCTAAACTATTCACCCAGTGCTCAAAAGAACCAATACTATAAAACGAAAGGTGGCTTATGGTTCCTACTTACAGGTAGAGCATTACTCTTAGGTTGTGGAAATTTTATGTGTTGTTCTCTGCTTTTTCAGGTTTGGAAGTTATTAGATCAATAGTAACTGATACTTCTATACACCATTTATTCCCAATTACAGACTGTCCCAGCAAGCCTACAAATTGCTCTTAACTACAGTATGTTTTTCTAGACTTTTTAGCCTCAGACTTATCATTGAATATTGTGTTAAATTGTATCTTCACAGGAATTATAGCAGTTGTCACTAAAATAATGTTCATTTTATTAGATTTGATGCAAAATTTCAATTTATGTTCTCCTGTCATCTGTAATTATTCATTATGCAAATTCTATTTGTAAATGTATAATTTTATTCAGTTTAACCATGCTTATGTTTCTTGGCTTGTGTTTTACAGAGAAAATTAAGAGACAGAACATTATAGGCTTCTTATATCTATTTTAGCAGATAATTACTCTGAAATTTAGAAGTTCCTTAAATTTATTTACATTACCAGTCTGTTTCATTTCCTTACTAAATATATGGAATAGCATTTTGCTTTCTGTCTTTGACCACTTTGAGACAGGGTCTTTCCTATAGTCCCAGCTGACCTGGAACTCCTTATATAACCAGGCTGGTCTTGACCTGACTGAGATCCACTTCCTTCAGCTTCTCAAGTGTATGCACCACCAGGCCTGACTGCTTGCTCTTTTTCTAACAAGTTTCATTCCTGTTTCCTGTGCTTCCTGGTTGTTGTGGAATGTATGCTTTAAGTGACTGGGCTTTAGATCCTTCTTTCATTTGGTAAGTCTCACTTTTGGAGTGGTTTGCATGATGGTCTTGGCCCATGATTACAGTAAATTCCTGTGTATAGTTGTAAACTGCACTTGCTTATTTCTTGTGAGGTTAGTCATTTTGTGGGCCCTGGTTGTTGTGTCACAATACTTTCATTGCCTGGCATTTTCTCATTACCCTCTAGAGCTGCTGGGAGGTTTGGCCTTGTTTTTCTTTTCCATAGACTTGTCTTAAGATTCTCTGGCCATTCTATAGTGGCAGAATATTATTAAATGCTATCACTAGCTCCCTATTTGGTGTTTATATGTTTATAACTCAGAAATTCACCTCAACAATAAACCAACTCTCTTGTTCATGAGACATTGACTTATCTACTAGTCTAAAATACAGAGACTTTTCTTTAATACCACAAGAATAGGGCTGGCCAGATGTCTCACTGGGTAAAGGCTCTTGCTGCTAAGCCTGGTGACCTGAGTTCAGTACCCAGGACCCACAAGAGGACCAATTTCCAAAAGTTGTCCTTTGACCTCCACATGGCATGACCGTGTGTATACACACACACACACACACACACACACACACACACACACACACACACAAAGGCGCACACGCACACACACACACACACACACACAGAACACCCACCACCAACAAAATCACATATAAAGTTATTTTCATATTAAATTGTATAACGAAGCTATGGGTTATTTCTGCTTGGATCCTAACTAGTTTGCTGTAGAAGAATCTGTCATATTTTTTTTTTTCCCCACTGTGAGCCCCTAGCAGTAAGGGCAGAAGAGGAATCCAGTTTGCTGGTCTGGAGAACTCCTTACATAGTTATCCTAGACAATACATCAGGATGAGAGTCCTTGCTGTATATACAAGAAGTGTTTCTAGAAGACTAAAATATAAAAATCCTTGATACCTGAATCACAGGCTGGTTCATTGTGACTGTGTGTAAGATAATGCAGAAGCCTATGGGAATTGTCTTTGACAGACTTTCCCTAGTAGTTTATGTCTGTTTCATGTTTACATACTGTGCAGTGGCTGTGTTTTATGCTAAACAAATAACCATTGTGAGGAAGCTTTCTTCCCTGGTTGATTCCTTATTATACAGAGAATGACACTTCACTCCTCCCCTCCCTACGTCAATGGATTTGGCTGAGGTTATATAAAATTGGCAAATTAGGAAATTAAATTATTTCTTTTACATGATTTGACTCTGATGGCTTAGTTTTTGTTTGTTAAAAGTAGCTCTTGTACATATGCCATCAGTTGCTCTCTCTACTGATTCCTGATACACTTTCTCACATTATTAAAAATAATATTGATATAAGATCTTACTAAAGTGATTCTAAATATACTTTCTCTTATGATTCAATCTCAGAAGCCTATCTTCATGAATAAACAAAATGTAATATATCCTTACAACTTTTATATTATGCCTTAGGAAATGTAAGTCTTGCTATATAATATAGATGAACCTTGTAAACATTGTCCCAAATAAAAAAGAGACAGAAAACTACAAGTCATGTGGTTTTACTATGAAGTGTTCAGAATAGAGACATCCTAGGGACAGTGACCAGGTCGAAATTGCCAAGGGCTAAGGAAGTTGGATTTGGAGAGCAGTTGCTTAATGGATGTAGGGCTTCTTCTCAGTTTGAATATATATTAGAATTAGGTAATGGTAATTATTGTAAAGTATTGTGAATATACTAAATTGTGGGCAGTTTTAATACTTAAAATGGTGAATTTTGTGTTACGAATTTTATCTAAAAATTATTCTTCTTGTTAGTTGGCGTATTTGCTGAAGAAGTGCTTGCTGTTTCTTGGTACTAATACTTGTTGGCATTTTATGCTGTGTGTTGAGTAGTGGTGAGAGTAGGCCTGGCAGGCAGCGAAATTTGGGCAGAACCTCTCATTAAGCAGTGACTCCAGATTCATGGAAATTTTCTTCTGTAGCCTCTTTCATTCTCATCATTGGAGCTTCAAGGGCCCTGCTTCTCATGCATAGCCAATTCCAGCAGTCTCTTATGTGTCACTATCTGTTGCCTGAATTCTCTATTGAAACCCTATTTTCAGGCTCAGAGTAGGTAATAAATTTTATATTTTAAGATTTTTTTGTTATATACTGTTATGAATGTTCTAATTAAAGGAACACTGTAGAACCAGTTTTTGATATACAGCCACATTTTCCCATATTGTAATCTCTTGCCAAATTATGTCCTCTGGAACAGTGTTCTATAAGTTGGAATTTTGTGACTCCTGATGCCACACCAGACATTATATTATGCCTTGGTAAAAGAGAAAACCTCATTGCATGGTCCCTGTTTTTATTGACTGTACTATGTTAATTTAAGGAGATAGAAAGGATCCAGTTTATGTTAGGAAAAGAGAGCTTTTCTTCTACTCTACTAATGAGGAACAGCATCACTGCACACAGTAGAGGTGGAGAGTAGCTCTTCAACCCTAGAAGCTGTTAGTCTTAGAACTGAAAGAGGAACAGCTGGCTATTCTGCTGCAGAATGTCCTGTCTTAGTGATGGGCAGAGTGGTACTTCATGTCCCTCTTCCTCAACTTTGTGAAGGACTGCAGTGCAGTACAACAAACATCGAGTGGTAGTATTAACTCTCAGTGATCAGCATGCCAAAATGCAATTCCTTGTTATATGACACGTAGGAAAAACATATGGCTGGCAGGTGGTGGTGGCAGGATCATTATCAGCTCACAGTGGGATGGGCAGTTCATTTGTAGATAGTGATGCCCACCTGCCATGACAACAGTACACCACTGGGCACCTGAAGCCCTCCTGATTGTGTTCTTCTAACTGCTTAACCTGTCCTGCATAGTCCTTACTGGCTGGCAGATACTACTTAGCAGTGACCATGACCTTATCTTGCGGCTAATTGTGATGAAATACATGTTCAACATTGAAGACCTTGGTTGTGAGCAAGCCAGTTTGATGTTTTTTGTTGTTAGTTTTGTCTTTAAAGATAGATTTTTTTTTTCTTCATGTATGTATTTCAGGCTACCCTACTGTTTTTTTTTTTTAATTTTAATCTTATTTTCCTCTTTACACTCGTAACTTAAAACTTTTTACTCTCAACAGAAATATATGTGGAAAACTGAACTGAAAGTGCTCTCTAATTGTATCTTCAAAAATAAGCTCTTCTGTGTCAAGTATATTCCTCCAGCTTCTGTGTCCCTTACTTTTGTTGTTCCTCTAAATGGGATTACAAGTATCATTGTGCAGTGCCATTTTAACCTGAACATTTTTCCATCATAGATTGTATAGGCCTCCTTTTTGTGTGTGTGTGGTGGGGGGGCGGGGGGTTGTAGATTTATCATATTATTGGTCTCTAGTCTTTTATTGAACCATTACTGATCATGACTTCTAATTATCAGTTGGCTTTGGGAACCGTTTGCATCCCTGGGAATGTGATGGAGCTACCCCCTTGATGCAACCATTAGGTTGAGGAGTTGGTTGGACTTGAGGTAGATCTACCTGACCTTTGCTAAGCTCTTAACTACTAACTCATGCTGACCTGTGGAATGTGTGGATAGTTGTCTAGTAGTCTTATTACACACCAACCACAATCTTCACTTCAGGATCATTTTTGAGCAACTTACAGTGCTGCACACTCACTACCACCATCCATCTCCAGAATTTTCTCATGTTAGAAAACAAGATCTGTACTCATTCAGCATCTCTCCCCCTAGCTCCTGTCAAGTACCATTCTCCTTTTGGTCTTCATGAATTTAAGTACTCTTGGCACCTCATTTAAGTGGTGCCATTCGACATTCCTTTTTGTTACTCTTTTTTGTGTTTGTGACTGGTTTACTTTTATTTACTGTAAAGTTCTCACATTACATACATATTATAACATTTGTCAGAACTTCCTTCCTTTAATCCCAAATGATAGTTTCATGTACCACATTCTGTCTGTTCATCCATTGATGAACAGTTATGGTGCTTCAACCTTTTCATTGTGAATAATATTTGCTGCAAACATGGGTATTCAGATTTTTTGCTAAGACAGTATTTTCTATTCTTCTGTTATATACCCAGAAGTGAATTAAAGGATCAGATGGTAAGACTATTTTTAATGTTTTTGAGCAACCTATACAATAGTTTTGCTTCATGTATCTGATAACTTAGGATAGGAAACTGGAGAACTATAGAACTGGGTAAAGCTTTCTTTGTATAAATTCCTAGCGCTGAGTTGATATAGCTCTGTGGTAGAGTACTTGCTCAGCATGCTGGTGGCCTTGCATTCAATCCCCTTTACCAAAACAAAAAGAAAGGTCAAGGCCTAGAGAGATGGCTTAGCACTTGCTGTTCTTGCAGAGGGTTTAAGATGGGTTCCCAGCATCTACATCGTGGCTCATAAACATCTGTAACTCCAGTTCCAGGGAATCTGATGTCTTCTTCTGGCCTCTGCAGGCACCAGGAACTCATGTGGTGCCAGAACATACATGCAAGCAAAACAGTCTCACACATAAAATTAAAATAGAAATAAAGTCAATCATCTTTAAAAGGCCAATTATTTTGGAATGTTTACCTAGCCACAAAATTGAGAATAATTTTGATATAAAGTGATCTGTTATTGTGCTATTTTTTTGTTCCAAAGAATTCCTTAAGAATGATTCCTTTTTTCATCCATAATTCTCCTTTAAGATCATGATACACCTCTGTGAGGTTAATTTACTCTTTTAACTTTGTCCTTTGGTTAATTTACTTGAATGTATAATCCCTTGTCAAAATGTCTTCTCAGCACCAGCTCATTGGATGCTGGAGAAAAGAAAGTATTCTGTATTTCTGTATTGTGATGATCTTTTCCATACTGGCTCTGTTCAAAAACCCACCTAGCTACCAGAGCAATGGAATTCTGTTGGAACTCTTGGCTCAGTTATACATTTATTGCCTCTGTTTCCCAATTTGTCCTTATAGTGATGGGAGGCATTCCAAATTTTCATAGACTGATGTATTTACAGAGCAAATGTAACATACTTTTTCCATTTGTCTACCCCTTAATAATTCCACACCCCTTTCCCATAATTCTTACACACCATTAAGCATGTTCTCTTCCATCATATCCCTGAGTACCTTCTCTTAGCTTACTTACTACTGCTGTTTTAAGACTGGGTGACATTGTATGCATTCTTCTAAAAGACAAAGGCATAAGTATCTCCATGTTTTCATACTGCTTATGTGGCTGAAATGCCTCCAGGGAGACTTCTGTACAAAATGATTTAATTTCCCCTGACTGCTATTGACCTTGGAAATTTCGGACACAGATGACTTTGATTGACACTGTTTAGAAGAGAGAAAAGACCCACCTTCAAGTTTCATCCTCAAAGAAGGCAATGGGAAGTAATGAGTAGGCAAGGGCATGCAGGGGGCACAGAGGACAGTTTTTGGCAGGGCCTGGAGGTCTGCTGATACTCCTTTAGACTGATACTCCTCTTTAGAGACAGGCAGTGTAGTATTAAAATTAGCTATGGGTGTGAGTTAGGGCAGTGACATAATGAGTGAGATAATGGAACATTAGGACAGATTACACTCCTTAAATTTTGTAGGATTATAAAGACTTAAGAAGAGATTTGATAAAATACTGACAGCACTAAAGATATTTTCAAATAGTGATCTCTATTTTTTTCTTTAACATACCCATCAAATTTGAAGTTTTTAATTGTCAAAATTGTCATTCCCTGTTGATTTTTATATGTACCTATTGTTTGCCTCCATGATTAATGGTGAAGTATATTTTCAGGTCATTTTAATATTATGCTTATTGTCAGATAGTTATCACTACTTTAGAAATCTTTGTCAACCTCAAATGGCCCCTAACAAAATGTTTTGCCATATATTTTTGGATCTCACACTTGTGTATACATCTAATTAAATATTTACTAAGCTGAAGGCTTAGCATCAAACAATGATGTCCACTTAAATGAATGCCTAATGTCAGGTAGGGACACTTAACATCTCCTGTGGTCCCGTGTTATGCTATATTTTAACCCTTCCCATCAAAACAGATAAAAGCATCTGCCCATCTAGGTTGGGGAGGGTGTATGTTTTTGGAGAGGTGAGTATGGTAGGAGACTCATTTGTCAGAAAATCATCCAGTTAGAAAGCTTTGAAACTCTTCACTTATAAAACTTTATAAGCATTATAGGTTACCACTCCATTGATGAAAATGAAATGTGCTTAAAATAGATTTGTGTGGGGGAGGTGGGAAGGGAGATTGTAGATAGGAGAGTAGCATAAATACATGCGAAGAAACAGCCAGTCTTAGCACCTAATTACAGTGATTTGGAAAGGGGTGTTCCAGAGTATATCTAGGCTGGATTGGAGAGGTAGCCTAGGAAGGAGCACTGGTTTTAAGTCCTTCAATCCTTTGCAATGTATATGAAACAACAAAATGAATAATTTTTTATGAATGTTTATATAAAGGCTGTTTTAAATTTCAGCTTCAGTCATTTAAAAATGTTATAAAGATAAGTATTTCACATATAGCAGTTGCCCATTTTCTTTTTAATACTGCACAATCAACTGATGTCTTAATCTTTAACTTAAAAAACAATTCTTTGATATGAGTGTCTGGTCACCACTTACCCATTAGAATGAATTTTAGAGACTATGGTAAAGGACACTAGAATTTTGTTGGCAATAGTGAGTGAAGTTTAAAAATCAGGCTATGAGCTAGGCATGGTGTTGCACACGTTTAATCCCTGCACTTGGGAGGCAGAGGCAGATGAATCTCTGAGTTCAAGGCCAGCCTGGTCTCCATAGTGAATCCAGGCCAGCTGTGACTACACAAAAAAAAAAAAAAAAAAAAAAAAAAAAAAAAAACTTGATGAAGCTCTTGAGCAGAGCTCAGTAGCACAGCACTCGCTTAGTGTGCTCTACAACCCTGGGTTTGATTCCCAGTTCCCAGAAAATGAAACCAGAAACGGGGAAAGCAAAACTATTGAAAGAGTATATTCTACGATAGTACTTATAATGCTAGAAGACACACACACACACACCCCTTGTGTACAAATGCATTCTGACACCTGAAATTGGTTTTTGGAACTGCAAATGTATGTGGCATAGCTCTTTAGTCTAGTCAAATAATAGATTTCAAAACAAAAATGAAGCATAAACATTTTTAGGTTTTACTGTTTTTCATACCATATTGGTTTAAGAGTATTCACAAGAGTTCAAAAACCAGAAGATACTAAAAGTTCACAGGGGCAAATAAAGGGAATACATTAGAACCCAAAGGCAGGATCATATGATAGAGGAATGAGATTAAGACTCTAGTATGTGACATTTAAGCCAGAAAACAAGTGCCAAGTGGCTCAGGCTATCTCCATCAGTGACTGGTAGCACATGGTCTATAGTTGTTGCAAATTGAGATGTCAGATATGTATAAAACACACACCAAATATTAAAGGTTTTATTTTAAAAATCTGAATGTTGGGGCTGGAGAGATGGCTCAGTGGTTAAGAACACTGGTTGTTTTTCCAGAAGACCCGGGTTCGAATCCCAGCACCCACATGGCAGCTAACAACTGTCTGTAACTCCAGTCCCAGGGAATCTGACAGCCTCTTCTGACCTCCGCAGGCATTGCACGACACAAGTGCACTTACCTACATGCAGGCAATACATGCATACACATAAAATAAAAATAATAAATTTTTTAAAAAATGTTGTTTTTATATTGATATGATGATAGTTTATAGATTTTGTGTGAAACAAATAATATTAACTTCATCTCTTTTAAGTTGCCAAATGCATTTCTAGGAAAAAGTAAAGATATACACATGGCCCTCATATTTTGCTCCTTCAGTTTTTTTTACACACTGGCTAGAAGCAGGTAAGTTTAACAGTGTCTTGTGAGAGTTGTATACCTTCGCGTGTGCTTGTATGTGAATGGATCACTTGCTGGGTGGTGAGCTGAGATGATGCCTAGAAGTAGGGCCAGGAGGCTCCATCCATAGCAATTTGTTTTGATGTTATCCCATTCCTAGATAACTGAGTGACTGATGTTTCAGAAATTTGAAAGATATCTATCATTCTTCCATATTTTTAGAATAATTACCTAAGGGGGAAAAAAGACCAAGAATGCATAATTTAAATAGTGAGAGATATTAAGTATAGAAGGTCCTATTAATTCCAAAACAGATAGAATCATGGCCTCTCTTTGATGTTCATTGTCATCCTCATTTAATAAATCAAGAAGTATCCAGCATAGAATATCTCTAGTTAGCCTACTAATTGAGATGGTTCGCAGCCACTCTTCTTCAATTATCTTTAGTAAATTATATGTCCAATAACTGGTACCTGTAAAATTAATCCTTAAACCATCTAAATAAATACTAAATAGTGTATCATTCTTTAAAATAAACCCTACTTATCTCTATGTTGGGATGAATATGTATGAAATACATATTCTTGTTTGCTGTGACTCCTTAAGGAGAAAAGTATGTTTAATTGAGTCTCTCTAATGATTTCAGAAGTCTAATGACTTAAGTCAACACCTATCTTTATGCATATATGTATGTGTAGGTGTGTTTATTTATCTCAAGCATACTTATTTAGTACTTACACTGTGCCAGGCACTGCTCTGAGAAAATCAGTACCTGTTTATCTAAAAATAAATGAACTTGCATGGAGCTTACTGAGTTATGCCCTGTTCTAAATGCCTTCTATATACAGCAAGACAGGCTCAGTTGTCTGTGTTGAATCAAAGCACAGAGACACTAAATGACGCTTCCAAGTTCACACAGCTGCATTGTAGGATTGCTGGGAACCACACTCTGCATGCAGCCTCGCTTCATCCTTGTCTGTGTGCTTACCTGGCCTCTGAAGCTCTTCTGTTTTATGCACTTTTTTTTTAGGCAGCGTGATTTGGATTTAAACCCAGATGCCATCTTGTGTGTCAGAGGTGCATAGAGGCTTTCCATAACTACCCACAAATTCTGTCCTGAAAATAGGATTATAAAAGAACTTATTTCTGGTGCTGGAGAAATGGCTCAGTGGTTAAGAACACTGACTGTTCTTGCAGAAGACCCGGGTTTGAATCCCAGCACCCACATGGCAGCTAACAACTCTCTGTAACTCCAGTTCCAGGGGATCCAACAGCCTCTTCTGTCCTCCACAGGCATTGCACGACATGGGTGTACTTACCGACATACAGGCATAATACTCATACACACAAAATAAAAATAAAGAATATTTTAAAAAATAAAAGAACTTATTTGTAAAGGCAGAACATTTATTACAGCTTTTTGTGAATTTATGATTGGGTATGTGGACTAATGGGTTGGATTATGTGGTAATTATGCAAAATAGCTTCACATAACAGCTCTATTTATATTAAAACTAAACTTAAACTGTGGCCTAGAAATGTTGTGACTATACAGTCGCTTTTTCCATACCTCATCTTTAATGCTTAGGTAGTTCACTTTTTCTCATTTAATTAGCATCTGTCAAGTTCTTTGGTGATGTGATGGTTTCTAGTCACTGCTTTATGTGAAGTGTATCCATAGGTGTTCAGAACTTAAGTGTGGTCCAAAGCAATTTTGTTATACTGCTTCCAGACCTTACAAGAGACAGAGATATAAATTTAGACTTAAGTTACCATCTTAGTTTCTTCTAAGGGTCCCTGAAATTCGTTTCAAAGAAAATTCTACAACGTAATGGGCAAAGGCTGAATCTGATTGTTTGCTTGCTATTCTTTCATATCTTTGAGAAAACAAATTTTATGAGAGATAGTATAATATATATTTTGCTTGATTATTTCTCATGGTAGCTACTTTCGTTAAACATTAGAGTTTTGTGCAACTTAATGTTTTTTTCCTCCCAGCTTTCCAGCACCATACCCAAGTTAAAATCACTGTTTTGTTATATAAAATAGCAGGCTCACCAACAACTTGACAAAGTGTCCTTAAAATGCCTAACCTTCTCATTTCAAAGTTGTCCTTCAGTATTTTATGTCTGAAAGAGTTCCTGATTGCATATATTCATTCGTACAACAAATATTTACTGCATATTCAACATGTGCCTTGCAAATCCTATGCCAGATCTCTCACCGAATAAAAATATGCTCTCCCTTCTCATGGTGCTTACAATCTTTATCTTCCAGTCAATTGTAGTAAATATAAGGTAGTAATTTCCAAAGAGTCAGGAGAATAGGATATAATACACAGGGTAGGCTATCTTTTAGATCTTTAGAGTTGAATGGTACTATAATGTTCCAATATAAAGCCCTCATTTCTCAAGTGAAGACAGATTAAGATGCAGTGATGTTACGTGACTCATCTGTGAGAGTGACAGGACTGTTTTGAGGTCATTGCTATAAACAGGGATCAAGCTCCAGGTCAGTTGTATAATCTTTCTAAAATGCACGTGTAAAGCATATGTATAGCAAACATTTCTGGTGCATTTGCAGCTGTTTTTTTTTTTTCTCCCTACCTGATCTTTATAGGTTAGGTAGTTCATATTTTATAATTTAGTTATCTCCATCTTTGCTTTAAAAAGGACCACCTCTGTATTAATCAGTTTATTCTCTTTAACTGAGACGATTTCTCATGAACCTATCACACATCCCAAATTCAGGTTATCATTTATTCAGACAGAAATTTCCTGTCATTTTAGCTGAACCTGTTTTGGCTTTTCAGAGTGATTGACAGGTTAGTGATGAATATCTGGAGATGAAAAACTCCAAGGTAGAGGAACAGAGAATCCACAGGGGAGGGACGTAAATGCTAATTACATATTGACTTTAATTCCTGTTTTGTCATACTTGCCTGCAGATGTGTATCTTGGCTGTGGGCTAGTCTCAGAGTCTCATTTGTATCTGAGATTTTCTTTAGTAATGTTGCCTCCATGAAAAAGCTCTTTAATCTCTGGCTCATTTTCAAGTCTCTTTCTCTTGATATAGGAAATAATTAATTGGCTGATGAATGTGGTTGTTTCTTTGGTTATTGGGGTTTCCAGCATTTTGCGTGTGTGTGTGTGTGTGTGTGTGTGTGTGTGTGTGTGTGTATGTGTCTTCCCATGAGTTTCCTTAAAAGGCACTTGAGGCTAGCACCTCAGATTGTCTTCCAGCCTACAGGATGGACAGAAGTTCACTATTGTTTGTTGTTCACATTACTTCACCACCACCAGCACCCACATGACCTTTTTGAACCAGAAAGAATACTCTGTTGTGTTTCTGTGCTGAGTAGCTGCTGTCTCCTCCTCAGCCATCTGTGGCTGAGGAGGCGACTTGGCAATTGGCAGGTAAAAAGTAACCTTGAGATTCACTCACTTACTTACTTACTTACTTACTTACTTACTTAGTTAGTTAGTTAGTTAGTTAGTTTGTTTGTTTGTTTATTTATTTATTTATTTATTTATTTAATTTATCTATCTTGCTCTTTTTGAGACAGGGTCTCCCTGTAGCCCAGCTGTCCTCGAACTCAAAGAGATCCACCTGCCTCTGCCTCCCGATTGGTGGGACTAAAGGTGTGTGTGCCTTGCCTCACTTAGTTAGTGATTTTTTTTTCTCTCCTGCTAATAGAACTAAGAGTTTGAGCTTGTTGGATGATTGTGAAAAATACAATTATATGTCTAATTTGTTTTTCTCCATGTAGTTAAATTTCTATTGGATATTTCAAATTGGGCTACACCCTGTAGTTATGCTGTTTAAGATTGGCCCTGAAGGCCAGGCATGGTGGCGCATGCCTTTAGCCCCACGAACCGGGAGGCAGAGGCAACCAGGCCAGCTGGGGCTACAGGGAGTTTTTTTTTTTTTTTTGGCCCCTTTTAAAAAAAAAAAAAAAAAAAAAAAAAAAAAAAAAAAAAGGAAGATTGGCTACATACTTCATTTAGGTACAGGTTCTTTAAGTCCCCTATCTGAGCACATTTCTCATATTCAGACAATTTGAATGTAGATGCATGCTTTTAGGGGTGATCTTTACGTCATCTTATCTCCTGTGTTTCTGTATGTGACAACACTTCCCATAAGAAAGATTTATCTCAACCTCAACTTTTTCTTGTCTGCTCTTTGATATGGCTCCTATTTTTCAGTTTTAGGTTTTTCTTCCCACCTTTAAAAGTGATTTGGTGACATGTTCAAGTTTATGATTTAACTATTATAATTTTGAGATGACTGTCTTTTTTCAAATTTCTGTGTTTTGTTTTGTTTCATTTTGTATGTGTGTATAGGTATTCACATTTGGGTGCTCATGTTTGTGTACATGTGTTTGCATGCGTATAAAATCGAAAGGTCAATGTCAGGTGTCTTCCTTAACTGTTCTGCTTAGTTTTTGGAACAAGTTCTCTTACTGAACCTAGAGCTCAACCAATTCGACTAGATGGCTGGCCAGTGCTGAGATTACCTGCATGTGCCTTTGGCCTGGGTTTTGTTGCTGCTGTTGTTTGATTTATTTTTATTTTATGTGTGAGTATTATGCTTGCATGAATGTAATTGTGCCCGTGGAGGCCAGAAGAGGTTTGGATCCCTTGGAACTAGAGTAAGAATGGTTGTTAGCCACCATGTGGGTACTGGGATTTGAACTTGGGCCTTCTGCAGCAACAGCTAGTGCTCTTAACTGCTGAGCCACCTCTCTAGCCCCTGGCCTAGTTACTTATGTGAATGTTGGAGATCAAACTCAAGTCCTCATGCTTAGGCAGCAAACACTTTACTAATTGAGCTATCTTCCAAGCCCCACCATGTTTGTTTTTAAGAGTTTGAGTTTGAGGCCAGCCTGGTCTACATAATGAGACTGTTTCCAAAATGGGGCGGGGCGGGGGCAATGTTGGAAAGAGCAGACAGCCTGGAAGGATTGAAATGGTATTCATCAGCAGTATTGGTACTTTTAATTCCTGTGCAGTATGCATCTTTAGGCTGATGATGAGAAGTGAAGATATGTTTAGAAAAGGGATTCTGGACTTAGAAATGTCTTTAGGCTGCTTGAGCCAGAGGTTTGTCTTTAGTGTAGATATGTAAAACTTGGCTATGATCCAAACCAAGTATGCAGACATACCCTATAATGTTTCCTAACGGATCCCACATATTTGGTTCTTTTGACATATAAATATGTTTATCTTAAAAGATGTATAAAGAAGCAGCATTGCCCAGTCTGTCCACATCTATTTGTTTAGTGTATACTAGGATTACACAACTTTCTCATTTTATGCTCACAACTTCCTGTTTGTATGCATGCTGTTTGTTAGCTCAGAACTTAAAAATTCTTCTAGTTTCTTTTATTCATGTTTCCTACACCATAACACTCCAAATGTGTTGCTATTAGACCTAGTTAGCTGTGTCATTTTGATTTATACACTGTGAAATCAGTTCCCAGCATCCTTGTGATTGGCATCTTGTTCTTCTTGATAGTTCTTCAGTTGGTCCAGCAGAAGGTATGGCAGGCTGAAATTATGTGCATTCTTTCTGGGACGACAAGTGATATATTTGGACACAGGTATCCTGGCACAGAAATGGCCAAAGAACTGTTTTTCCATAACTTCTGGCAGTTGCTCAGAAATGCTACAAATCTCTTCTGTCAAGTAGAATTTGTTTGGCGTTCCACATGTTTTACCATTTGTTTTCTTTTTGTTATCTTTTTTCCTCCTTAATTTCTTTTTAAAAAACTATTTTTTAGAGTAGTTTTAGTTTCAGTAAGATTGCGCAGAAAACACAGAAATATACTTTCTGCCCCCTCCCCTCATACAGTGTTCTACACTATAAAGATCAGTTTGGTAAAATCCCACACTCACACATCATTATCAGTCCACATCCATAGGGTCAATAGTATACCTTCTGTGAGCTTTGATAACATAATGATATATATCCACCTTTGTGATATTAGAATAGTTCCATTGCCCTAAAAATCCTGTGTTCTGCTATTTCATCCCCTCGTCCTCTGGCAGTCACTGAGTGTTCTTGCTATCTTCCTAGCTTTGCCTTGTCCAGAATGTTGTTGGACAGTTAGAATCCTGCAGTATGGAGCCTTTGCAGATGGTCTTCTTGTTCTTAGTAATATGCATTTGAGTTTCTTCCATATCTGTTCATGACCTGGCAGCTCATTTTTTAAAAATATTTTATTATTTTTATTTTATGAGTGTATTGCCTGCAGGTATGTGAGTGCACCTGTGTCATGCAATGCCACAGAGGTCAAGAGAGCTTTGATTCCCCTGGAACTGCAGTTAAGGATAGTTTGTAGCTGCCATGTGGTGCTGGGAATTGAACCCGGGTCCTCTGCAAGAGTAGCCGGTGCTCTTAACCGCTGAGCCCTCTCTCCAGCCCCAGAACAGGAGCTCATTTCTTAGTTGAATAATATACCATCCTGTGGACTTAACAGTTTCTATTCAACTCCAGAAGGTCATCAGGATTCTAATTCTAGTCAGCTGTTAACACAATTGCTACTAACTTCCATGTGAAGCATTTATATGGATAAGTTTCCCTCAGGTAAATTCCAAGACGTCATTATCCTGGATGGAATGGTAAGTGTTTAGCTTTGTAAGAAACCACCAAACTATCTTCCAAAGTTTGATATCGTTTTGCTTTCCCACCAGGGGTGAGTGAGAGTTTTTGTTGTTTCTCATTCTTGCAAAGCCTTTGTGCTGTCAGTGGTCTGGATTTTGTCTATCCCACTAGGCATGTAGTGTTATTTTACTGACGTGTGTGTGTGTGTGTGTGTGTGTATGTGTGTCCCCGTGCATGTGTATGTTGGGGGTGAGTAGGTTTTTGTTTTGCATTGTTTTGTTTTTACAGTGCTAGAGATTGAACCTAGGCCTTTGCACATGCTGGTCAAATGCTATACCACTGAGCACTATTAGCAGGCCATATTTCATTGCTTAAAGTGGCAATTACCTGATGGTGTATGATGTGGAACATTTTCCCCAATTCTTTGATCATCTATATGTTGTCTATGAGTTGCTTAAGTCTTTTGCAGTTCTTGTTCAGGTGTCTTCCTACTGCTGAGCCATAAGAGCTTTTTGGGGGGGACGGTTCTTTTTGAGACAGGGTCTCCCTTTAGCCCCAACTGTCCTGGAACTCACTATGTAGACCAGGCTGGCATTGAACTCACAGAGATCTGCCTGCCTCTGCCTCCCAAGTGCTGGGATTAAAGGCGGGCACCACCACGCCCAGCCATAAGAGCTCTTTTTGTGTTCTGGGCCACTATCCTTTAACCAGTATGCCTTTTGCAGTGTTTTCTTAGCATCTTTTGGTTGGCTTTTTGTTTTTTAAAATCTTAGACCCAGAATGTTAAACTGAGTTGATCTTTCACAATTGTACAAGCATATGAGGCTGCCAGTGATTTGTCACAGGTTCCCAACCCTAACTCCTTTGATTATTTATTTCCAGGTCAATGTGACTGTGGACTACATTAGACCAGCCAGCCCAGCCACAGAGACAGTGCCTGCCTTTTCAGAGCGTACCTGTGCCACTGTCACCATTGGAGGAATGTAAGTGTTCTTACTAGCATGGCCTTAAATTTGCTCTCAAGTAGCTGAGTTCTCTGCACAGTCAAGTTCTCCTTTCTGTGTGCTTTGCTTTCTCTTGCACGTAACCCAGTGTTTTATAATTATGTGCCTGTGTAGCACTTTATATTTGTAAAGTACTTTATAATCACTCATTAGCTAATCATATACTTTCATTGTTGTTATTTAAGATTTATTGGGCTCTCTGTGCTTGGTCCCATGAAGTACATTATTACTATTAATAATGCTATTTGTTGAGTATTAAGTTGGCTGTAGGTACTATCCAAAATTAGTTCAAAAGAGCCGTTGTATGCTGGTTTAGGAAGGTTAGTTGTAGATATTATTTCCCCTTAATAAATAAAACAGAAAAGACAAAAAGGAGAGCGAGGTTAACTGGCATTTTTTATATAGAGACGAATAGATGATGAACTCACCACTGTACTGACTGTCCTGGCTCTATTCCAAGGTCTCGGTAGCCTGGCTGATGAACAGAATCTTTGAAGGGAGATATCTAACAGGGGAGGGAGGAAGCCTGCTGGGCTATGCTTCCACAATAAATATTAAAACAATCAGTCAGTCCCCAGTAGCAATTCTTACTTTCCATAAAATATACCAGTGTGGTAATTGTTTCCTTCTCTATTTAACAGTCTTAAGTGCTGTTTGTTACCAAATTGGTATTTTTCTTTTGTTTTAAAAGGGCACAGCAGAGAGGAAGCAAAGAATGGGTTTCTCATCAAAAATAGGGATTGTCTTATTGATAGTACAACGAAAGCCCTGTAGGAGAACTGCATCTAACTAAGCTTCAGCAGCACCTCTGAAAAAAGGTGGTCTCACTGTTGAGCTTCTGGTACTTTCCTGTCATGCAGGAGCCTCTTTTCCCTGGTTCTTGTTTTTGCTTGGAAATGATTGTTTTTAACCAGTTCCTTCTCCTGTGTGTATCAGTGTTCACACAATAGTCAGAGGTTTCATTTCTATGGGAGAAGCCCAGTGTAGGCGTTTTGATGCCATTATCTTCACACCACCACAGTGACAGGCCTTGTGAGAAAACCAGCTCCCAACAAATCAGATAGTATTTTTGAAATGTTGAAAATGAAAACTAGGACATGTTTTGGTCATCATGCTATCTACGTATCTTTAGAGTAATGATTTATTACCAGTTTATCACCAGTTCTTGAACTGAATATGAGCATCCCTACTGCAGAATGCTGGAGGTTAATGTTCCTCTGTATTAAAATTTTACTGGTAGAAGCAAGGAACCATCCCCCAAATTGCTGCTCCTGCTATCTGATTATTGGGGAAACAATTTCACGTCAGTAATATCATATGTATTATTTAAGTCATTCATTAATTCATTCATTTTGAGGCAGGGTCTCTGTAGCCCCAGCTATCCTGGAACTCACTATGTAGACCAGGCTGGCTTCCATCTCACAAAGATCTGCCTGCCTCTGCCTCCAGAGTGCTGGGATTAAAGACAGATGCCCTGCAGACATCTTATTTTTGGAAGGTGGCCTCTACCAATGTTTAACACTTCATCTGAGTAGATTATCTCATTTAGTTACCAGCAAATTATATTTAAAATATTTTATTTATTATTTTTATTTTATGTGTATTGCCTGCATGTATGTAAATGCACCTGTGTTGTACGATGCAGCGGAGGTCAGAAGAGGGCTTCGGATTCCCCTGGAACCAGAGTTAAGGACGATTTGTAGCTGCCATGTGGGTGCTGGGAATCGAACCCGGGTCCTCTACAAGAGCAGTCAGTGCTCTTAACCACTGAGCCATCTCTCCAGCCCCCAGCAGCAAAGTATATTGAAAAATAAATTTACACTGCTGGTTGTGGTGGCCCACGCCTTTAATCCCAGCACTCAGGAGGCACAGGCAGGCGGATCTCTGTGAGTTCCAGGACAGCTTGGGCTACAGGGAGACCTCATCTCAAAAAGACCATAAATTAATTAATTAATTAATTTACACTATTTCAAATTAGATATTGAGGGACTGGTTTGGGGGAATACTTAAATTTTTAGGTTAGTTTGAGACAACTAACTTTAAAGTATTTCTAGATTAGAAAAAGCGTTGTAGCTGTGCCCTGTGGCATCAAACCTTGAGGTTCAACTATATTTTGTCACTCCTGTTTGTAGCTTTTTAAAAAAAAATATGCTGATTTCATTGTCCTTGTATATATACATTCTCTCTCTCTCTCTCTCTCTCTCTCTCTCTCTCTCTCTCTCTAAATACCCAGTGGTTGACTTTCTGGGTGCTTCCCTGGTGTCTTTGTAATGACTGTATGGTTTACACACCTATCAATAGCTTGGGTGATCTCTCTTCTCCCAGCGGGTACCAGCATCTGTGACTTGTTACCTTTTTTTGGTAACAACCATTGTTGTGCTCATTGTGCCTTTGAGTTGCATTTATCTGATTGCTAATGATGCTGGATTTTTTATTTTTCATACTGTCATTTATTTGCCTTCTCTTTTGAGATATATCTACTCTAGTCATTTTCCCTTTTTTAAACTGAATTAGTTGGTTTTGGTTGTTGAGTTCTTTGAGTTTCTTATACATTTTGCACTAGATTTTGTCTGGAAGACAGAGAAGTGAAAGAAAATAGTCTCAGTATTAGCAGCTACTGATATTGTTGACCTGTCCCTGCCTAGACTAATGTTTCCTTCATATTAGGGAATTTTTTTCCTTCTCTATTCTCTACCAAAACCTAGTGTCCAGCAAGGAATCTGTTAAATAACTTGTTAACTAAACTGTTGAGGGTCCCTTTATGAAACATATTAGGAAATGCTTGGATATTTCATTACCTGGGCTGGCTGCAGGTTTCATTCATTCATTCATTCATTCATTCATTCATTCATTCATTCATTCTGTGTGTGTGTGTGTCTGAGGTTAAAGGCGCTTGCTGCCAAGCCTAAAAACCTGAGTTGAATTCCCCAGAACCCACTCGATGGAAGGAAACAGGAAACAACCGTTTCTCAAATTTGTTCTCTAATCTCCACACAAACATTGAGGTATACATATACCCCCACACATATGCAAATAAATAAAGTGTAATGAAAAGTGTTCGAGATCTGTATTTTTTTTTTTAAGGGAAGAAATGCTTACCCACCGAGCCACTTTGCCACCTCATACATCATGCCTACATCTAATAAGCTTACACCTCATACATTTAATCAGTATTATAAAACTAGTAATAAGTTTTCCTCATATTTTGTTGTTGGATACCCAATCACAAATGTGGGTCATCACTAGCAAGGGAACCTGTGTCCTGCTTTTTGTGTTGCAGCTTGACTCAGAGCTTCTATTTATTTTCTCTTTGTATTTTGTCTTTATCCCCCTTTTATGAATTTTCTTTATTTAAAAAAACTAAAATAAGGATTGTGGTGATGGCTTTTCAGTTAAAAGTATTGGCTGCTTTTGCAGAGGTCCTGGGTTTGATTCCCAGCACCAGAATGGCAGCTAACAACCACCTGTAACTCCAGTTCCAGGGGATCCAATGCTGTTTTCTAGCCTCCACAGGCATTGCACGATACAGGCGCACTTATATACACATATACGTATAAAATTTTTTTTTTTTTTTTAAAGCTGAAATCGAGGGACTAGAGTGATGGCTCAGCGGTTAAGAGCACTGACTGCTCTTGCAGATGATCCGGGTTCAATTCCCAGCACTCACATGGTGGCTAAGAACCATCCTTCACTCCAGTTCCAGGGGAATCCAACACTGTCTTCTGACCTCCGCAGCACTGCATGACACAGGTGCACTCACATGCATGCAGGCAATACACTTGTGCACATTGGAAAAAAAAAAAAAAGCTAAAATAGAAAATTGAGGTATAATCAGGAAATACAAATATTTAGCTTATATTCAGAAATAATGTATATTGAGACCTTTTTGTTTTATTTAATAGTTATTCAAACCCATTGCATAAAGAAAGGATTTGATTTGAACATAAATATGTGCATATCTTTTCTTTTTATAAAAAGTATTTACTTGGGTGCATCTGGGGAGGTGGGGTCGGAATGTGTGTGTAATGCATGTGCCACAGTGCTCATGTGGAGGTCAGAGGACAACTTGAAGGAACCAGTTTTCTTCACCATGTAGGTTCTGAGGATCAAACTCAGGTTATCAGCCAAGCACCTGTAACCACTGAGGTATCTCACAGGCCCATATTTTCAAATCTGACACAGGAGACACACAGGTCACTTAATTATAAAACCTTATAATTTTGAACTTCACTTTCCTCTGATCTGCTATGGTTTTACACTCATTTGCTTTGCAGCCTCTTTAAAGCCATTTTTCTCTGGTAAACTTTCCTAAAGCACACGATTTTCAAAAAATGTTTTCCTTGTGAGGCCAGAGAAATCGTTCAGCAATTAAGATCCCTGGCTGCTTTTACAGAGGACCTGAGTTCAGTTCCCAGTACCTACTTAGGGGCAAACAGCAGTCTTTAACTCCAGCTCCAGGGGATCCAATACCTTCTTCTGGCCTCTCTGGGCATCAAACATAGGAGTAGACCTGCATACATGCAGACAGAACACTCACGTACATAAAATAAAAATAAAGTGTAAAACATGTTCCTTGTGTGCTTTGTGTTTTAGTGCAATGAAGAAACATAATTAAAATAGCAAGCACAACCATATAAACTAGATTTGAGGACAAAGCAAATGGCTGAACAGGTTTGAGTGAGGTGCACAGGTATAGAAGAATGGCCCTGTATCACTATCACAGGCATATGCCCATGTGTTTGTGGTTAGGGATTGTGTGGGTTGGTTAAGGAAAGAGTCAAGAGTGTTCTGTGGGGTGCATTTGCTCTCTGAAAGGTGAGCTTTGTACTACTATGTAGGACTGGTATGGAATGAAGAAGAGACCCATCTGCGGGCTTCCATGCCTTCATTTAGGTCTGCCCCATACCTCCTGGCTCTCCTGTTGTTCAGACTTCTCTGCCTAGAAGAGGGCCTTTGAAGTTGGTAATTCCAGGGAGATGAGAAGAAAGAGACAGATGATATGTTATCTTGCAAAAGGCTATTTCAAAGCAGATTTTCAGATGTATTTCACATGCAAAATGAATGAATTGTCTGTATTCTCAGTAGGGCTCAGTGGAATCCTTCTGGTTTTTCCCTTGATGTATGGGAGGGAGGCAAATATCAGGACCCTGCAGGCCCCTGCTAATGTCACACAGGCCTCATCTCCACATCACTTACCCTCCAGGTAATCGATGAAAACAAGGTTCATCATTCTTGTAATAGATTAAATTTTTTTCTTGATTAACTTTACTGTGGAGTTGGCAAGAGTTGTTATCTGTTAATCAAAACAGTTTAAATAAAAAATAAAAAGATCAAACTTTGAGTCCTTTTTCATTCTCTGGCTCCCAGGTTGGGAATTAGCTGATCTTTTTAGGTCTGGTTTGTGACATGAAGCTGTCAAGATGGTGCTTTCTCTTAATTACTTTTTATTGTATTTAAGACACTTAAATAACTCTTCTGGTGATTTAGTCTTCTATGTAATTAGCTGCAGTGATTAAAATCTCATTCTTTCATTCTTGCCAGAGCTTTCTTGAAGAGTAAGATTTTTCTGGGGTGACCTTTCCCTGTGCTGGACTTCCCAATTCCTTGAAGGTCCAATTTGGCAAACCCATGTAATCTATTAACTCATTGCTCCTAACTGTTCTGCATATCACATTTTTAAAGAAAAGTGCCAAGAGAATATTTGTTCATATTTATTAAAAGACACTTGCAAAAGCTGGGCATAGTGGTGCACACCTGTAGTCCCAGCACTTGGTAGGCAGAGGCAGGCGGATCTCTGTGAGTTCAAGGCCAGGCCCCCCCCCCCCCAAAAAAAAAATAAGACACTTACAAAATAGAACTAGAGCTCAGCTTCACAGAAATGCACACTCATTCTTACCATCTCCCCACCTTCATCCCTGGAAAACTGACACATGACAAGATGCAGCATCACCCAAGCCATTTCTCCACTGTTTCTGGTATGTAACATGTTTCACAGAAATAGGAAATGGTATACTGGTCCATTTTAGAGAAAGGTAAAGAATGGCACAGAGTTGGAACTATGTAAAATGAACAGTGAAAAGATGCTTATTTTCCATGCAAGCTTCCGTTTTCAGAGAGGTGATTCTTTTTTATTCTTTTTTTGGTCAGAACTTCTTGCATTTCCCTCCTGCATTCCTGCATTGATTGCCCTTCTTCTTCCCACATAGCCCCTTCCACCCATCTTGATGCTGGAATGAGTACAGGTCCTTGTGCCCTGAGGTATTGTCCAAGTCCTGTGGGGCTTGGGACATCTGAAGTGACCTCTTTGCTCTAAAGATTATCATCCAGTAGATTCAGCTCCATCTTTATGAACGTCCTGTCTTTTGGAATTCTTCGCAGATAAGAGTTTCACTTCACTATATACATATGAACCAGACTTTTAAGCTTGTAAGCAAAAACGACTTCCTTTGCCTTTGCTTTTTCTTTGGTTTTGATTTTCAGGGGTACTTTTTTTCCAGCTGTTCCAGTGAAACATTAGTTAAGTCATTTCCTACTCTGATAGAATAATCCTTTTTTAACCCTAGTTTGTTTTTTGTTTTTTGTTTTTCCATCACAATAGCAATGTGTCATATAATCCCCAGCTTTTCTGGTTTGAGTTCCATAGCTTTGAAGCTTTCTTGGTCAGCCAAATCTTCCCTCGGTTTTCAAATCCTAAAACGTAGCATTAATATAATATTTCACTTTAAAGCTACACGTGCAGGGAAAGTATCCTCTTGAATTCCTGTCTTCTGACTTTATCTTTTATGGGGGTAGGCTCCCAACATCCTAAAGTTTCTCTGTTTTCACCTGAGGAAGAGTGATGACAGTATCACTCCGAAGCAAGTCAGTCAAGTGATAGGGAGATAATCCTTTTTACAGACTTAGTGGTTTAATCAGGTGGTGGAATTTGGGTGATAGCTAACCCTTTCCCTCAGTTCCTCATATTTAATAATGCTGAGATAGTGGCGGCGGCGGGGGGGGGTGTTAAATTTGTATTTTGTTGTTGTTTTCTGCCTTACTTTGAAGGAAAAAGAAAATATGGATGTGAAAGTTTGGAATCTTTGTTAAGTTAAATGAACAGTTAAGCAACCCCCACCTCTACCTTCATGGAGAAAAGCTGCTTAGATTATTTTCTAGGTGGCATGCACTGCTTGATTTATGTAATTTTCACTTTGAATATTGGAAGTCTGCCTATGCTGTTTCAAGGGCATTGGTTTATATGTGTCAATAAGTGGTTAACAGTACTTTGAAAAGAAGTAGTTTTTGGTCCCATTCTCTGATAGCTCAAGTGTAGCAATCATTTGAAGAGACTTGTCCCATAAAGCTCCATAAAGAAGAAACTTAGCTGTTGAGCAGGGTTCAGAATGGAGTCAGGAAAATCATGTTGAATTTCAGACAGATCTATGCCTTTTGTTCAGATATTTTGTGACCGCCTATTGAAACCTCATGCTACTAAGTTTTATTTCCCTATAGCTCTTAGTTTCCGATTACTTGATAGCCACCATCTCTGTACGGAAGTTCATTGTAGCTTTTTATAATAGCAGCTGTGGTTGTACAAATTATGTGAGAGCTTTCTCTCCCCTGTTCTTTTTTTACAGTGCCAGTCAAGTAGAGTGCCAGGGTACAGAGGACTTGAACATTTCCTGAGTTAATCTAGAACTCACTTTTTCTGTTTCCTAAAGCGGACTACAAAAAGCCCGAGGGATAATGAGGCTTTATGCCAAACCAGAGAGTCCATCCTCAGGGAAAACTTTATTGTAATGTTGATAGATACATGAGGGACTGGGCAAAAAAAGGAACTGGTAGCTGTGGCTACATTTGTCTCCTAAGAACCATGAGATTTATGTGTTATGAATTCACTCAAGTATTTATTAAGCTTCTACTAAGCATCAGGCACTTAGCGACATAATGAACAAAGCAAAAAACAGTTCCATGTACTTGACAGTCTCTCAGTTGTAGATCATTCTGAGGATCCATCACTCTTTTTTTAAAGAATTTTTTATTTTAATTATGTGTGTAGGGTAGGGAGGTATATGCATATGTAAGTGCAGGGGCCCATAGAGTCCCTAAGAGGGTGTCAGATCTCTGGAGCTGTGGGTGCTAGGAACCGAAGTCTGGTCCTTTGCAAGAACGATACTTCCTCTTATCTGAACCTTTTCTCTTCAGCACCTTTTCTCCCTCTCCTGCTCCCTCTCCTTTATTTCCATCTCCATCTCCCTCCCTCCCTCCCTCCCTCCCTTCCCTTGCCCCCCCCATCTCCTCTGTTAAGGTTCCCCATAACCCAGTCTGACCTCAAATTCATTATGTAGTGGGGGATGGTCTTCAACTCTTGATTCTCCTTTCCATAGCCCCAAGTGCTGCCATTATACATATATTCCACCCTGCCCTGCTGCTTAGTGTTTCTTGACACAGACTGAGAACCTGAAGTTATCATACTTCATGAGTATTCACTGGCTTTGCCACATTTATAAGGGTTTTTGCTTCAAGAAACAGAAGTGGCATTATTTAATCAGGGCATAAAAAAAGTTCGTTCTATTCAGATTTTGTCAGAGACTTTTGCAGAGACTTACCACTTGGAAATCGGGTGAATTATAAATGAAAACGAACCCTTCTTATAACTTTTAGATAGGTCAGTACTGAATGAAATATTCACATGCTACTCACTAAAATCAGCCTGCCCTTTTCTTCCTTGTCCAGTAGTTCTTTGGTCATTCAAGGTGGAAAAGTTCTGGGAATTCTGTTCAATTAACATTGTGCCTGAACAGGAAGCCCCAGGTACTCTAAGGAGCCTCCAAGATGGCTTCTTTTTCAGTGCTGCCCTAATGCAGCCTAGATGCTAATTTCCCAAGTTTGCGTTTTACATCCTTAGCAACTTAAGACTGCTGTGTTTAAGTTTTCAGCTTTTAATATATTTGCTTGCTTCCTTATGAAAGATGAATACTCTGCATGCTTCCTCTAACTCTGAAGCCCCTCAATATTGTTACATTAGTTTAATTAACAGTGAACTTTATAATTGATCTCTTTCTTATAACTATTATTTTGTATACTTCCTATTTGAAGATTAAGGAAATTAGAATACTCAAACTTTTCTCCTTTCTTTTTTTTTAAAAAGTTTAATTTTTTTTCTATGATGACGATTTATAGCATTTATTACTTTTCTCTTCTGTCACTGTAATTGTCTTCTAAGATTTGTCCATAAGTTCTTCCTAAAAATTTAATTCAACCCCATGGCAGTTATAATATCTAATTGTATTAGGCATTTTTATTATATTAGACCAAGAAGTGTGGGAGTAATTTAACCTATAGAAAGAGAAATCCTGGGCTACTAAGTCTTCTAGGAAATCCTCATGGTTTTCTCCAAGTCTCTCTTCTGTGCTTCTCTTGTCCAGCTACCACTTACCTTCTCATTCCTTCTGTTAGGTTTCGTTTTACTCAAGAATCTTGATTGTTTTTTCCTGCCTGAGTGGCAAGCCTTCTGAATTCCTACATGTCTGAAAATGCCTTAATTTGGGCTATATTCTCAGTTGTTAATTTCATATAGATTCAAAATAGGTGTTTTTACCCTTCCCCAAGAAGTTTGAAGTCATTGTATTTATTGTTTCATCGATGCATTTGAGAAATCCAATTTTCCATTTCTGTAAATGTAGCTTTTTCTTCCCCAATGGTTCTTGAAGTTTTTACAACTTTCTGTTTAACCGGGGTTTTCTGAAATGTTATTAAATTGTTTCCCTGTATGTCACATTTTTTTTTCTGCTACATGCTTATTGGGCCTTTTAAATGCAAACTGCCCCCTCCCCCCCCAGATTTTTGTTGTTGTAGTAGTATTTGGTCTTGAGACAAGATCCTACTATATATAGCTCAGGCTGGCCTTGAATTCACAATCCCCCTGCATTAGCCTCCTAAGATCTGGAACCACCACACTTGGATCTGAGATTTTTTTCATCTGTTACTTACTGGATATTCTCTCTCTTTTGATGCTAACCTTTACTGATGTAAAGTATGCTAGTATTTTTTTCCTTTAGCTACAAGTTTATTTTTTAAAGAACTTCCTTTGCATTTTTCTTCTGTATTCAAAGAGATTTCTTCAGCTTGGTCTTCCTGGTTACTTGTGTGGCCAGCCAGTTATACGTACTGATTGAGTTATACTCTCTTGCTTATTTATTCATCATACTTATTTATTCATTTACTTGCTCATTAATTCACTTATCAAGCATTTACAGAATGCTTGTTATATTCTATGCTCTATGTTAGACATCATAAATACATTGATAATTCCAAAATTAAAATGATTTCCACGCTTATGAATTTTACTGTTATGTTAAATGTAGTTAGTTTACTGTTATGTTAATGTAGTTCACTCTACTTTGTTTAACTTCAGCATTTACTTGACTTTCTATTTAAGTGTTCTACTGTAATATCACCTTCCTAGTTTATAAATACATAGTTTTCTTTAGTATCACTGAATACTACTTAAAAGAATTAATATCTTATTCTATTACTTGTTTCCTCCACGATTAAATGTTCTTTGTTTTGTTCCTTTCTTTCACAAGTCCCCAAACATTTTGTGAATTTTCATTTAATGAAAAAGGACCAGGTGCTTAATAATTGAAGCAGGATGGTGTTCTCTGCAGTGACGTAGCACTACTTTCCCACTCTTTCTGATGGGGAAGGAGGAAGTGATCAAGTTCTATTGGAGGCATGCTTCCTTACTAGGTGTCTGAACACCTGGGCCCAGAGCAAGCAAATCTCAGAGCCTAAACTATCAAAGCAGACACGAGCTTCAGTGTATTTCACTGAGTTGGGGTATGAGAGCAGGCAGTGGCCTGCTGCTGTGTGCTGTGCAAGAACAGCACAGACATTCCACCTCTGCTTTTTGTTCAGGCTACAGCAGCCATTCCAGATTGCCTTGAAGTTGCATCTCCTATTGCCTGCATTACTACAACACACGTTTCTTTAAAACAAATTATATGCTATGACATTGACAATTTGGGAGTGGCTTTGGTATCATGTCGAAAGTCACAATTTCAAGGAGAGTCTCGAGGACTAAGCAATAAGGGATAGGGTTAAAAACACTGGACTAATGAAGAAGACTATCTTTGATTCAGTTTTTATATTTTAATTAAAATTGTTTGTAGTCAAAGCATCCTTTTTCCCCTCATCTCTCCTCGACTAGAAGGAACAGGAGACATGAGAGCCCTGAAGTTAAAGGCCACTCTGCCAGTAGACGTGTGTATGATTTTATTAACATAGTTTTTGTAAATCTCTGGTCTACAAAGTTCCTGTTTCTAAGTCTTGGTTAGGGTTTACTAAAAACAACCCGTGTTTTATGAACCACACATACACATGCATTATCTTAGACATGCCTATAATAGTATGCTTGCCATGAAGGTATCTACCCCTACCCCAACCCCCCAAAGGTCAGACACTTCTGTTTTCTGTGGGCATCGGTAAGAATTGGTATCCTGTGTATTTGGAGTGGTCTTAATTTTTGCTGTTTGTGCTACCATTTCTCCACCAGTCTGATCCCATCTGCTTCCTTCCTTTCAAGATCTGCCCATATTTCCTGCTGTACTGTCAGCACACTTTCTTCTTTTCTGTCCCCATTAGTGCTTTATTCTTTTTCTGTATTGACTTTTGCCTTATTTCAGGGGGCCTTATAAAGGATGGTTGGTGAATATAGTTCACTGTCTAACCATTCTGACCTCCCACAAGCATTCTTTCTGTATTTCTTTGGATAGTGCAATTGATGTGATAAGAAGAAGGGACATTTGACATGGTTACCAATAACCAAAACTTCTGGGTCCTTTATATTGCCAATTTTCAACCCTTTCTCTTGGTAATTCCTGTGGTCAGCATGGTAAAAAATGTTAAGGGAAATAGGAATGGCGTTTTTATGGATTTTTTTTTTCCCTCCCAGTTGTGATGCTGCTTAAAAGAAATCTGCTGCAGTTCGTACTGTTTGATTTTTTAAAAAGTACTAGAAATTGTAGAAACATTTTCAGAAAGGTTAAAAAAAAATAGGGGGTATTCTGTGTCTTAGAATTTAATTCAGAAGCAGAGAAATTTGGACTACTTGAGGAATAGTGTTGATGGAATGTAAGACAAATTCTTTCTGGGACCTAAGATTCTAAGGATATTTCTGTTTGTTACTGCTGTCTAAGATAGAATCTGACACTGTAACCCAGCTGGTCTAGAACTCACTATAGATGAGGCTGGCCTTGGACTCACAGAGTTCTTACTGCCTCTGCCTCCTGAGTGCTGGGATTAAAGGCGTACCCCACCAGTATTTTTATAGTGGTATTTGGAAGTAAACAGACCTGAGCTAAAACCTCAGTTCCACTATTAGATAGCTGCGTGATTTGGGGCTTTATTTTTTTGTAATTAGAGGTATTGGTGGTATTCATCATACTGGTGTTGTGAAGATTAAGTGTGATGCATTTTAATGTTTAGCAGCATATTTAAGTGAGCCCTGAGCCTCCCACCCCACCAGTACTGTTTACCTAATGCCACTTGTCTCTTCTGTCCTCTCTTTGTCTCTCACTTCTCTCTGATATGTAGAGCCATTTCTTTTCCTCAGTAGTTGTAGTTTTCAGGGATTTTTCTTTTATGTTTTATATTTTATTCTCTTGTTTACCTCATTCTGACCAAGCTCAAACACAGATACTGTTCCCTAGCACACTACTACAAGCATTTATTTAGCATGTTGCCTGAATTAAGTTCTTAGTGGTAGAGGACTTGCATAGTGTATTGAAGGCCCTGGGCTCAATTCTTCCCCCCAATAAACACCAAACAAACAAAATCCCAAATGTCCTATTTGTGTGTGTTTTAGGGGATGGGCAGTTTATACAACAACCTTTTTTGTCTTGAAGTACTGGCAAATTGTTGTGACTTCTGTGAAAATGAATTTAAAATATGGAAAGAGAAAGAGCTTGGTGAGATTTAGCAAATGCTTGGACCTTGGAGGTAACTGTGAATGGTAGAATCTGCACGTGTTTTAAGAGTGATGGCTTGGTAAGGAACTTGAGACTGCTTCCTACAGGGTTCAGGGCTGGCTTCACATGGAGCCCCTTAGCTTCTGATGTATCTGCTTACAAATAAATTGAGATTCAGCAGACCGATGCGCTAATGTGTGTGTCTGTTTTGTTAAAATTATGATTTATAAGCCATTATGTATCAGGTCAGTAGCAAGGGGAGCTATTGTACAGTTATGCCATCTCTTCTCCTTCCTTAAAAAAAAAAGTATCATCTTGGCATTGATGGCAAAGTCTCCTTTTCTTTTCAAACCAGGAAGCAATTGTGTATTGCATTTTCTTTTTCCTGACACCACATTTTCAAAAACCTCCCTCTTAGATGTGTGTATTCCTTCATGTGTCACTTAGCACATTCCGCAGCTATGGAAACATCAGACCATTGAACAAGGGATGGCCACATGGTCTCCTTAGCGGCTTATTGTATTTCAAAGCATGAAACCAAATCACCCCTCTCTCTCAAAGGGAAAGAAAGAATAGGAAATTTCAAAGCCCTTAACCTTTTGCTGGACTCAGTTGTTGCTTATACTGTGATTCATCAAGTTTAAAAAAAATTCTGGTTTTCAATTCTTAGGAAAAGTCTTGACCCTTTTTTCCACATTTTTGTTTTCATGTAGTTAGGTTTACTTGGAATCTTATTTCTAGAACTCTTACCTGCAAAGCCTCTGGACTTTATATACATGCAGTGAAAGTCTAAAGCAGCTGCCACATTTTAGACCTTAGCAAGGTGGGCCTTGGGCTTGTTCCAGGAGCTGATGGACTCCGGGGAACAAAAACTGCACTCCTCCATTATTGTGCCAACTGCCTGGGTTGTGGTCGTGAGCTCTAATGGGGCAGTAGTAGAAGTCCCTGCCTCTTTTTCTTCCTGATCCAAACAAGACAGAATCTCAGTTTGAGCTTCCTCCCCGAGAATCAGCCTATGTGAAAACGATTTTCTTGTCTAGAATGATTGGGCTTAGTAGGACAAAGTTACACTTCCAGTTAGTGGCTTGGTATTTCTCTGAGCAGAGAGACACCCTTCCAGAATCTAGACTACTATTTTAATTCTTGTACTCTGCATGAGGCATTGACCATATCATTGTACAAATAAAGCATCAGGAATGTGGAGGAGACTCTGGGGTTGCCTGATCCCCTTCTTACACATTAGTAGGTCTGGCTGGTTCTGCTTTCACTGTCAGAGCAGATCAGTCCAGATGCCTTGTGTAATTTTCTGTCTTAGGGTATGTGTTTGTGTGGGTGGATGGTTTTGTTTTGTTTTTAAGTGGTGTTTAATGTCAGGCTAATAATAATCTAGGTACGTAGGCCTGGTTTTGTCATAATGGCCATGAGTTATTTGTCCCTGTTCTTCAGCGAGGCGGAGAGCTACCTTCCCCCACCCAGAGTACAATTTGGAGGGAGCTCTTGTCACCACAGCTGCCTAGGAAATGCAGCATGGCAGCTGGCAGTGCTGTTGTGAAGAGGCAAAAATGAGGAGTCTTCTCCTTGGCTGCACTTGCAACTGATTACTTAGCTTCCTGAAACCTAAATAGAACCATCAGGGATGAACTGCTATTCCTGAAACAATGAACACATTTAGTCTGTTTTCTACCTGTAGTTCTTAGGTCCTGGTACTTTCCAAACATCAGGTACACTGGCAACATTATGTTTCTGGAGGGCTTAGATTGTGCTCAGTAGTTTTTGGACTTTCATTTCTTGACAAATTGAGTGTATTTCTAGAAGAATTTTGTCTACTGTTTTTCACAAAACTTGTTAAATTGTTTCACAAAACAATTTAAACTGAAAGTCTTAATACCTGGTGTTTTAACAGTACTAGTAGATTTTCATGCCTCTGGGTTCTCCCCTTGTTGGTCTAGAGCTGAGCCTAGCACTGAGTCTTCCTCAGTGATTCCAGCAAGAAAGGAAGTCCTGTTTAGGAAACCAGAGGCTAAAACACAGCATTTTTCTCTCCTCACAGATCAGGCCTCCAGTACAGCTATAGGTAGCAAAATGAATTAAAAAAAAAACAAAAGAAAACCTTACAGATGGTTGTTAGATCACTTTCTGTGTCTAAGCTCAGCCTTTTATGATTCAATTAATTTCTCCTATTCCAGCTCTATTTAGAAAATACAAGATGGCAGAGCGGTGTTGGGGCTGAGTGGGTGATGGTTATTTCTAGTTCTGCCTCCAGCTCAAGATGTGACCTTGACAAGTCATTCACCTTCTTTTCCCAAGTCCCTTATCTAGAAAGAAAGTGGCCTAATGCTGCATATACTCTGCTTCCTTGATGTATTTCTTCTCAGTTGTCTGAAACTCTTTAATATTCTTCTCAGTTCTTGACAGAGAGGGTTGTATTACATTGCTGGTGCATTTGTGAGTGACAGAAGCAGCAAGAGTGAAACCGCAGTTTCCTTTCGGTTTGAGCATCTAACCATGAATTTTTTCCTTTGGTAGCCCATCTGCCCCCTGGTTCTTGGCCATAAAGTGACTAGGTTTACCTGAAAGTCTAGATTTAGTCTGTCCCAGTTGCCTGCCCTTCATTAACACACTTAGACTTTCCCAAGCCGTTGACTCCTAGTGATTTCTACCAATTGCCTCAGTAGTCTGGTTGCCATTAGCTACCAACATGGTCACAGTAAAACTGTTTTCCTGAGAGAACAGTGATGTAGTGAATTCGCAATATTGTGAATTTGGACATGTAAGATTCCTTTAGCTCTGTTTGCACCTGGTTATCAAATTCATAAATTTTTGTCTGGCTAGAGATCAGTGTAGTATTTTAAATTTTCCTCCTCAACTAAAACTCAGGTAGTAGTAAACTCTTTTGTTGTCACTGTATCTCCAGATAATAAACACATTTCAAATTCAAGTGTCATTTATCCATCTGAATCAGGCTCAGCAAATATCATTTGTGGGCTTTACTCCGTATTAAGCCAGTAGTTAAATATCCATGAAAAATAGTTTATTATGTTCTATTCTGGGGACAGACTGATGTTTCCAAAATTAATAATGTGTGTTTTGATGACTAAAGCATAATTACTTGGCAGCCTTCAATCCAAACTAATATCCTGGAGTAGATTTGCTGTTTTATGTTGCTATCCTTCTAGATATAACCCCATTTGTAACCCTGACTGTTTTCTGTCATGCCTTTTGATTTGTTACAAGGCCTTCTGTTTAACCAGTACTTGGAGAGAACAGATAGAGCAGACTACCTAGGGCCATAATATTAAATATTTTGAGTACCATTTAAAATCATAGTTTCTAAGTTGTTTTTTTCTTTTTTCTTTTTTTTTTTTTTGGAGAGCACACAAGATTTTAAGAATTAAGTCACTTGGCCTTAGAGAGCCCTTCGAGGTGTCTTTTTTCAAGGAGCAAATAAATTTTGTTCTTATGGTTGGCAGAGAGGGGAGTGTCAAGCACACAGTACAGTGGGCCCTCAGAGAAGATCAGTTCCATGGCCCCCGTGGGTACCCGAATCCACATAGTCTATACATATCTTCCCAATGTACATGTACTGGATCTTCTCTGGATTATTCATGATACTGAATGCAATGGATGCCATATACATAGATGTTACATTGTCTTGTTGCAGAAATAAGGGCAAGGAATGAAGTGTGTGTGTGTGTGTGTGTGTGTGTGTGTGTGTGTGTGTGTGTGTATTTCTGTATGTATGGGTATTATAGGCATTTTTTTTTGCCTCCCCTGATCAGTTTTGACCTATGGTTGGTTGAATTCACAGGAATTCATGCATGTGGATCCCATGTATGTAGAGGGCTGACTTTATTGAGAGATGGCTCAGCAGTTAAGAGCACTGACTGCTCTTGCAGAGGACCCAGATTCAAGTCCCAGTACCCACATGATGGCTACAAACCATCCTTAACTCCAGTTGCAAGGGAATCTGAAGCCCTCTTCTGACCACCACGGCATTGCATGACACGGGTGCACTCACATACATACAGGCAGTACACTCATACACATAAAATAAAAATAATGAATAAAATTTTTTTTTAAAAGTTTTTTTCAGCCAGGCATGGTAGCTCATGCCTTTAATCCCAGCACTTGGAGGCAGAGGCAGGCGGATCTTTGTGAGTTCGAGGCCAGCCTGGTCTACATAGTGAGTTGCAGGACAGCTGGGGCTACAAAGAGACTTTGTCTCAAAAAAGACAAAAAAAAAAATTGTTTTTTCAGTACCTTACCATGTTGTATTGTTTGTATGGTAAGAGCATACCTGAATTTAAATAGCTGCCTACAAAATGGAACCTAAAGTAGTAGGTTGAAGTCTGTGGAGGTTGTGGTTATCCTATCGGGCAACTCAGGAACAGTGGCGTGCATATGCAGAGCAAAGCATGGCAGGATTACCATTTGGTGTTCACTGTGGACCGATAGTTCCTAAGGGTTATCACATGTTGTTACCCTTCTTCGCAGACCTGTCTATAGTGTACTTGGGTCTTAATCACTGGATCGTCTTGTTCTGGAAGCTATATTTCTCTCTTCATGATTCCAAAAGCCTGCAGTGAAGAATGACTAGATTCTAGAGTCTGCTAAAGGCAAAGATTGTAGCCCTATAGCGAGATTTTAATTGTTCTACAGCATATTGAGCCTAAACCTGCTTCCTGGGCATAAGGTGTTAGCAATTCCCAACCCACAAGTTACAAAAGCAAAAGACGGGATAAATTTAGACGATTTGCTGAAACTCTTTTCTCTCAATGTCTCTTGGAAGTTATTTGCCCTGTGGTTTTAGGATGATGAGTCCCCATTACTGACATAACTTCTATTGCCTACTTTCTTTCCCCTGTAATAACAAAATGGCTGTGATAGCCATCCAACCTGTTTTTAAAATTCAACTAATTCATTTCAAAATTGAAGTGTTTTTTTTTAATCAGCCTTGTAATATAAGTATAGACATCATTCTCAACATTGATTACACAAATGATTTAATGCTGAGTTTTTAATGACTCCTTCATTAATCCTGATATTCTGGGATTTAACACTCACTGGCCTTTGACCACTGGAAATGATGAAAACTTTTATTTCATGCCTATTGGATAACACTGGACTGTTGCCAGAGCCATGAATCTTGCCTTTGCAAGTGATGTGTGTGATTGTGCATGCTGTGGATGGATGGGTGTGTTCCCAGACCACACTCTGATGCTAAACAGATGACCCTATCAAGCTCAGGGTGACCTCTTTCAGGTTTGAAACAAGAATCTGACCTTGCAAAGTCATGGCTTGGCTCTTCATCTACTTCCTAAAGGGTGATTTTTGGGGTTTGGGGGTTTTGGGTTTTGGGGTTTTTTTGTTTTTGTTTTTGTTTGTTTTTTTGAGAACATGTACCATGATGTCTGTCCCTTGAACTTCTTTCTCTAATTTATAGGATTTTATAGTAAGAAGGCATCTCTAACACTGTCCACTCTGCCTCCCTCATCCACAGAGAGGGCCACCAAGTCCAGCAGGAGTGACGTGATTAGGACAGTGTTAATAATAAGGAAAATTAACAGCAACAGCAATGATTCCCAGCACATGCAAGGCTTCTTATGTGCCAGGCAGGATCTAGATATAGTCATTCATTTTTCCCTCACCGAAGCTTCAGGAGGTAACATTGCACAGCAAGTCCAGTGCTCTACGCAGCTTCTCTCTGAATCTCCTGCTGCTGCTAAAAGCAGAGATGACAATGTTGGTTCTTAATGGAAGTATTGTGAGTGTTCTTTGGAAGAAAGGTGCCGGCTTATTTACTGTAGTGTCTTTGGCCATAGTGTTAATACCCCAGATAAATATGGGTTATTTTTTTCCTCTCAGAAAATTGCCCAGGAGAGAAGAAGTCACCTTATCCTGTAGTCTTCATAGAGACTGTCATGTTTCAGAGCACTTGTTCTTTTCTTTGAACACATGAATTAGCCTGAGACAGCCTCGGGGTACAATATGAAGGTCACTTGAAGAATCTTTAAACATGAGTCCCCCACCACCCCTCTGTCTTCTCCTCAAATGTAGCAGTCATTCCTGTGGTATGATCTGATTGCAAGTGTTATGGGAAGTAACCTTTTAAAGGTCACTTCAAAGAGAAGTGTTCTAAGGTAGGGTCTGGCACACTTTTTCCTTAAAGGGCCAAATAATATTTTCAGCTTTGGAAGCCATATGGTCTCCAACACACCTGTTCACTTCTGCCACAGACAGCACGCAAACAAATGAGCATAGCTGTGCTCCATTAAAATGTGAATTACAAAAACAGGCAGAGAGTTTGCAAACCCCTCTTCTAGGGACTTACATTGTGGGCATGTGAGGACTATATATACTTGTAGACCTCAAGTTTTCAAGTGAAAAACTTGAGAGAAAACTCTCTCCAAAAGTGGCTCTTAAAGCACACATACAGAATTTAGCTTGAGTTAAAGTTTCCTGTATGTAATGGCTTAACTAAAAACTTGTAGATTAATAAATATTGTAAATAAATATTTTATGATTTGTACAGAAATTGTGCAAGAACTTCAGATTGCTTTTTTGGCAAGTACATTTTCTTGTAGTCTTTTATTGACCTCAACCAAAAGCTCAGTATCTAAAGAAGTAACTGTTTTGAGGCATTTCTATACTGGCCACTGGGGACAGAACAGTTTAACCACTTCCTCCTGATTGTGTTCCTCATTGGTCCCATGAGAATATCTGTTTTGCTCTCTCTCTCTCTTTTTTTTTTTTTTTTTTTTTGTTAATGCCACCCCAGGTCTTGTGATCAGAACACTTGAATCTGAGAACAGTGGGACAGGGTTAACATCCTGTTACTCTGCTGCTGCTCATTTAATTTTCCTATTCCTTTCTTGAGTCTTTCTCCCTTTTTCTTTCAACAATTGAAAAGTGGCTTGCCTTTCCTTTGTCCCATTCTATTGAAATTTTCAGTGTGACCTTGGGCTGCCCTGCTCTGTGAGTTTCTCTTCTAGTGTCTTCTAGAGATAGTTTCTTCTTTATTTTCAGCATGTTCCTTTCCACATGCATCTGGGATAACAGCTGCATTTCCAGTTTGGGTCAAATGGGTTAGAAAAGCTTCTCATTGGCAAAGCATCTGGCTATTTGGCAAAACATGGAGAGGTAAATTCTATACCAGATCCATCCTCAGTGGACTGGTGCTAGAATACCATTTTTTATCTGTTAAATTTGAGAGATTAGGCTTACCTGTCATCATCTTAATTCTGGAAAATAGAGTAAGGTGTTCTGCATCTCTATAACAGTGTTCCCTGTGTAGGAAATGAGTTTACACCCAGATCAAGATGTCTGGCAGTAATTCCCGCGAGAGGAGCGCCACTGCTGACTAGTGGTTTGTCCCTCTTGAGAGTGCCGCAGATAAGCTTGGTTTCTTGGATTTCTCACCAATCCACATATTCCTGGATGTCGCCCTCCCTAAGTTTTAGGACCCTTTAGCTCCTGTTGATATGGAGTTTATGGTGGGTTTTCTCCATTTGGTTAAGAAGATCTAGGAAGGATTGGGAAGTATTTAAGTAAAGATACCTCAAAGCATTACTATATTGGCTAGTTTCACTTCAACAAAAGATGCCACACAGCTATAAAAGAAACATTGTTGTCAATCTTGAGAAATGAACTTCAGTGATAAAATTTAAAGTAGGAAATGGACATGCTCTTCCTTTTGCCTTTGGTACAAGAATGAGGGAAGGGAAGGCTTAAATCCTTTGGTTTTACATTATCTAAGGGTCAGTCCTGATCCTACAATTTTTTTTTTCCTTCTGTAAATGATTTCCCTTCTGTGTTTTGTTAAGTCGTAGCTCCACTTATCCTCTGGGTACTCGTGATTAACTTTTGATTGCTCGGCTTGCCACACACCTATTTCCATTTGTGTGTCCTCTCATCTCAAGGCCAACATGCTTAATACCAAAGCTTATTAAAATGGTTTCAACCTCAGATGTCCCCCAAAATCACCAGTGAAGCTTAGTAAAATGCAGCCCAGGCATGGACTGTACCCAGTTTTGTAATCCTCAGTATCACTGTCTTTCTCCAAATGAGTCTGCCTTTCATATCAATGATATGTTGAGTTGCCTTTCATATCAGTCAGTGACATATTGAGTTTTGGCAAGAAGCCAAGCATCTAGGTAGGGGTCATTTTTAAAGAGTTGTCTAGGTTCATTGAACAGCTATCAGAATTGATCACTGCTTGCTTGTACAGAGAACAGTTTCAAGTGTGCTTTAAATAGGCATGGTCCTTCAGGTTAGTGGATTGGTAATTTGAGTTATAAGCTATGGTACAGGAATCCTAAAAGCATTTTATATTGGGAAACTTAAAAACTATAGGTTGCCCATCTGTAGTTTTAGCTTTCTCCCAGAACTGCTTGATCCTGCTTTCTTGATCCTCGGGGTCTTATAGAAACTAATTTTCATTAAGATGGCGGGCTGCTTATTTATTTTTTAATTTTATTATTTTTATTTTATGTGTATGAGTGTATTGCCTGCATATATGTATTTGTACCCATGTCATGCAGTGCCAACGGATGTCAGAAGAGGGTGTGGGATCCCCTGGAGCTGGAGTTAAAGATGGTTGTTAGACCCCAGGTGAGTGCTGGGAATCGAACCCAGGTTCTTTGCAAGAGCAGCCAGTGCTCTTAACCAGTGAGCTATCCAGCCCCTAGGCTACTTATTTATGGAATGAAGGATTCACTTAGCCATTCTTTTCTGTTAATGCCACTCTGTGCATTTGACAAATCATGTATTTGTATTGATACAATTTGTATTGATACGCTTTTTATACCATAAGCCTTGCCCTTTCTAGTTCCTCCAATCTAATATTGCAAGTTAATTTTTTATAAATTCTATTTTTGTGCTTTTATCATAACTGCTATTTGCAACTTTCATAGTAGTTTTCAGTCAAACCCCGTACTCAGTCATATCTTCCTTCGCTGGCAATAGGTCTCATTATGGAGAAAATATAGGCTTGTCAGGAACATAGCTTTAACATCCTGTTCTCTCAGTCCCTAGTGTGTCCTCCTTGTACTTGCTTTCTTATCTCCTGCCTTCCTGTTGCCCAGATTTTACCTTCCTTTCCAAGTTGTCTACCTTCATATTCTAGATTCTAGTCTCTTAGGGACTTGGCATCATTATTTACCTCATCTTATTTGCTTACTTACTTATTTTGTTCATTTTGCTAAACCAGGTTCACTGTATAATTTAAGCTGGCCTTGAACTTGTGGTTCTTCTCCTAGCCTCTCGAAGTTTCCTATTTTAAGCTAATATTTAAAATTGTTCTTTGAATGACTGGAGAAATGGCACAGCAATTAAGAACACTGACTGCTCTTGCAGAGGACCTGGGTTCAGTTTCCAGCACCCACATGGCAGCTAACAACTGTCTGTAACTCCAGTTCTGGGGGCTCTGATGTCCTCTTCTGGCCTCTGCAGGTATTGCACACACAGATGCCCTTAAATACATGCAGACAAAATACGCATACACATTTGAAAGAAGAAAAAAAAAAAACCTCAAAATTTCTCATTGTTCTTTGGTTCTATTACATCTACTTTTAATCTCTCTCCTTATTGCTTTCTTTTAATAACCACTTGAACTAGAAGAATTGAAAGTCATTTTTAAAAATTTTTATTTATTGTTATTATTTTTTTATGTGTATGTGTGTATTGCCTGCATGTAGGTCAGTGAACCTGTATCGTGCAATGCCCGTGGAGGTCAGAAGAGGCTGTCAGATCCCCTGGGACTGGAGCTACGGACAGTTGTTAGCTGCCATGTGGGTGCTGGGATTTGAACCTGGGTCTTCTGCAAGAACAGTCAGTGTTCTTAACCACTGAGCCATCTCTCCAGGCCCTTGAAAGACATTTTAATTGTCTCTATTTGCTATCTGTTCCTCTAGCTTTGGCTATTCTGCATCATTGAGCAATGCCTCCTTCAAGGACATGTCTCATCTCTCCTTTCACTTGACCTCTCAAATATTTAATCCCTATCTCTAGCCTTTTTTTTTTTTTAAAAAAATTTCCCCTTATTTACAAGAGGTAACTTTTCTGGGTTTGTTTCTATAACTCTAGTTAGCTCTTCTCAGTCTATTGTAACGTTTGTCCTTAATCTTCTTACCTACATCGTCTCCATGAGTCTTCATTCATCCTGTGCCCTCAGTTTCCTTTGAATTCTATGGATTTCCTTATCCATACCACTAACTCATGTCTTCCTGTCAAGCTTCCCACAAGCATACTCAGCTGCTGACTACATATCACCCTTTAGGTACTGAAGCGTGTGGCTACAAATGAGCTCATGCTCTCTTTAAAAAGCTCTTCCCTCACTCAGATGATTTGGTCTCCATCGCTGATGTTGCCATTCAGTTATAGACTGAGGCAGCTTCTTCATTTTTCTCTTCCTTCCCGTCCCTGATTGCCACCTGGTGAGCTCAAGTCACTCCATCCTTTCCTTCTCCCTCTCTGATTTAATGTGTCAACATGAAATAACAGTGTATACCGACCTTTTGAGTTCAGGTTTTATTCTTCTTGAATCCATTGTTTATATGAGTGCTGTAATTCTCATTCTGAAACAAATCTTATTATCTTCCTGCTCAAAAGTCTTCATTCATTATTCCTCAGCCTTTAGGATTATGCAAATCTGTGATCTGCCTGGCCCATGGCTACCTCTTCATGTTTATACTTAACACTTCCTTGATCTCATCCATCATTTCTGAAGTGAAAAAAACCCGACTTAAAACTTACTATTTTTAAATTGGCATGCTCGCTCTGTCTGGAATGTGTATTCTACCTGGCTAGGGCTAGTACCTGCTCATCCCTCAGGAAATTACTAAGGAATTCTTTCCGAAGTGCCCTGCCAACCCAATCTCAGAATTGGTCATTTTGTATATATTCCCCACCATCTTGTGGTTACTCATAATGAAGCTTATTGCCTTCATCACACTAAATTGCAAAAACTTCTTTTTTAATCTGATTATGTAATACGCATATTACCTTGTTGAGAGTCTTTTGAGTTGACATATGCTCAGATATTTTCTATGGTTCCCCATGGTTTATCTCATTATCCCTAGACTCCACTAAGTTATACCTGAAATGAGGATAGACTTTGCCTTTTGTGGCATCATTTACAACTTTAGTTTTGCTTGGGACCCTGGAGGTAGTTCAGGTTAGTTCCCTTGGTATGATCGGATAAAAGAATGTGACTTAAAAGGTAAGCACCTTTCCTCAGATTTTAGCTAATTAAAGCTAGAAATGAAATTTGAAGTTCATGATTCCTGATGTAAGTGAAACTCAGCCTCATTTACATTACATATCATCCCCAAAGTTTCATTTTCTAAGGCCACAAGCATGTGAAGTAATCATCATTTTACTTTTGTTCTCTTAACTGTCCCCTCCCCCACCTTTTCTATTCAATAGATTATTTACTGAGTGAGTACATGAAGTTGCCAGGCACTGTTTTTGGTACTGGGAATAAAGCAGTGAGTATAGTTGTGAGAAATCCTTTTGTTGTGATTTTAGCTTACAATATTTCCAGTGGGAGCAAACAAGTAAAGAAATAATGAAAATATATAGATGCTAAAAAGTACTGCAGAGAAAAATAAAGCTAAGAAAGGAAAAGTGTTCGAGGATTGGGAAGGGGGAATTTTTCAGTAGTCTCCAGAGTAGCCTTGGTGGCAAGGTGGATAGAGGGGTCAGAAGGAGGTGAAAGAGCAAGTGACACAAGGCGAAGAGGATGGCAGAGGCATGTGCCACTGGGTGTAAGGAGTCCTGCACAACAAAGACGTTTTGGTGCTTGCAGCAGGCAGCAAATTTACAGTGGGGAAAGATTGAATCTGTGAGCTAGGGAAGGAAGATAAGAAAGATGTAAGTTTTATAGGCCGTTAAAATTGTGACTTTGACTTTGAATGAGAGAAGAGCCATTAGTGTTTTGAGTAGAAGAGTGATGGCAAGTTTTTATTGACTTTTGCCTACAGAATTTACTCAGGCTGAGAATTATTCTGACTGTTCTTGTAGAGAGTGGAGTTTGGACCTTCTATACATTTCTTCTCTCTTTTTGGAAAGTTCAAATACTATTGACTTAAAAAAATTACTTTGGAGTAATTATAGATGAACAAAGGTATCTTCATAGTGGTAGAGGCATATCCTCAGTACCCTTCATCCAGTCCACTGGTGGCTCTGATTATCACACAGTGTCTAAACTAGGAATTGGACAGTGTAATCAAGGTAGAAAACTGTGAAGTCACCACAAAGTTCAACCTGTACATGTGGTTTTATGATCTGAGACCCAAATTTGTTACTGAATTTCTTTAGTGTGTCTGGATACCAATTTTGCCATCAAAAAGAACTGGAGTAAATCACTTGTCAGAAGTAATGGGCTTTTCCTGGCTGTGGTAATAAAGTTTATCTGCTTTTAGTATATACTGTAGTCCTTGTTATACATTGTCAGGCTTGTAGTCATCACTCAAGAAACATCATATGATAATTTATTGATATATTGCTGGTACTTACATTTTTCAATAAACGATAGGCCAAAATACTACTTGACAAACTCTAAAGATACAGGAGTAAGCATTCTAGTTTACATAGTACAGTGAGCTATAGTGGTACAAGAAGTGTAGGAAATTGCTGTTAAATGTCAATTCTACCCTTGAGTCAGTTCTTCATTCTTGAATCAGTTCTTTGAACACGTTCTTGCTAATGAGCTTCGTGAGTTGCAGATGAAAAAGGCACTTAGTCAAGGTAAAAAAAATGAGTTAGCTGGGGAAGAATTCTGGTTTAGATTTCAGTTGCCCTTCTGGGAAGTACTGCACTATCCACTTTCCCATATACCTGTTCCTCCTTCCTCTTCATTGTACTGCAGAGTAGTTGGGTAATATAGCATAGCTTAAGCAAGTGATGGATATTAAAATTCAGATAAAAGTCAGTATTTCCTTCTATCTTTTCTAAACAGCCTAGCCTTCCACTGTTCGTGAGCATTGTGCGCACGCAGCAGATAGCACTCCATGGCTTTTCCAGTCCAAAGTTCCAAACTCTTCCACAGTCCTCCAATGTCAAGTCTGTAACAGCAGTGCCCCACTCTCTGGTACCAATTTCTGTCCTAGTTTATTTCTCCTTTGCTGTGACAAAACACTCTGACCAATACCAACTTGGGGAGGAAAGGGTTTATTTGGTTTATGTCTCCTGGGTCACAGTTCATCAGGGAGCCCAGGGTAGGAATTCAGGGCAGGAACCTGGAGGCAGGAGCTGGAGCACAGGTAATGGAGGAATGCTGCTCACTGGCTTGCTCTCCTGACCTATGCTTAGCCTGCTTTCTTATACAACATAGGCCCAACCTGCCCAGGGGTGGCACCACCCACAGTGGGCTGGGCCCTCCCACATCTCAATAATCAAGAAAATGACCCACAGACATGGCCACAAGCCAGTCCAATGGAGGCAATTCCCCAGTTGAGGACCCCTCAACCCAGGTGTGTCAAGTTTACACTAAAGCTATCCAGCACAGAAGCCATATTGTGCCCAAGTAGTCAGGACCCCACTTATTTCAGTTCTTTAATCAAGAGTTCAGGGTGGTGGCCAGGGAAAAAAAGACCCTGCTATGTGTGCTGTGTGACTGAACAAGCTTAGTGGAGAGTTTCCACCATCACTGAGAGAGAGGTGAGGATGTTTTCAGTCTTATGCTTGTATTCACATATATAACACTGGTTTTGGTGTTTTTTTTGTTTTGTTTTGTTTTGTTTTAAAAAAAAAAAAAAACAGTTCCTTACATGTGCTGAGTGTATGTTCCACGACTCAGGTGCATTCCCAGCCTCAATACACTGCTCTTTGTGAATTACCATTTCTCAAAGTCTAGAGGAACAGAGAAGATAAGAGATGAAGGAAGCATTCCTGTTTCTAGTGAATGTTTCTACTTTGTGTTGGAATATATTGAGAGGAAAAGAGGAGTTATGGGGCATTTTGAAATCATTCATTCCTCAAAAAAGTCCTCTGAATCACAGTTGGCAGGCAAGTTATTGTTATTAAATATCTAATACATATTTTAGCTAGCATATTAATATTAGAGTAGTCAAATTTGTAATATAATGTGGTTAGATTATTTTTAATGTGTTGATACATTTTTAATACATTAAGGGAAACTTAGATAATTCATGTGCACATTATATTTTTATCTGTTTTATAGAATTTTAAAAGGACAGCAGTATAATAAAGGGAAATGGGCTGAGACTGGAAAGACTCTCAGATGCCTATTGTGATGGCATCATTCTCTATGTTTTTCTTAGACAGTTCATTTACAATTTTTCTGAGTTTCACTTTGCATCTGTCTTCATCTCAGTATGGAAGCATTTGGATTAGTTTATCTCTGTGGACTCTTTGCTCAAAAATTCTATGACTCAGTCAGTTATTACTTTGTTTTCATCCAACAGCCCACGGAACCCCCTAGGAACTCAGTGAGTGAAATCAGTCTGCTAGCCAATAAATATTTATTGAGTGCCTACTAAGTGTATGGCTCTTCTTAGACCAGTAGGGAATACAATCTAGGTAGTATGACAAGATGTGTACAGAAAGGAAGATAATAATGTGTAACAGTGGCAGTGCTTAGTGTAAGTGCTTAGTGAGTGTGCAGACACAGGATGAGTGCCAGGTGTGGGGGTTAGCTCAGAAGCCATCTGTACAGCCTAAATCAGAAAGCTGGAAGGGGCTTCTCAGAGTAGGCCTAGGGAGGTCTCTGAAGGCTGGACTGCAGAATACCCTTAGTAGTCTGTTGCCTATCATGTGTTGCACTGTTTAGGCAGAAGAACACTAGATTTAGAAACAGAAAACTGACTTCTGGTTGCAGCTCTGCCATTTATAGTAGGATTTCATGAGGCAAGTCTGAAACAGTTTACTCCCTTGGGGAAACAAAAGTGGTTTGTGCCTCTGTGTTGATAGAAATTTTAGATAAGATACTATGTGTTAAAATGTAGGCCCCCATTGATGCCTACTACATCTGAAATATTCTTTCAGTAAAAATAAGTAAATTGTGTCATCAGGCATTGATGTGTTGGATGAAGTAATTGGCAAGGTGGTAGTGGTATTGTTTTTCATACTTTCTACTTCTGGCCTTTTTGGTTGGCCATGACTATTGATTTTAAGAGGTACCACAGGTTTCTACATTGTGGAGCAGCCTATGTATCCTCAGAATCATGTGAAGATCAAATGTGTTATTTAATGTAAAACATTTAGAATAGTACTCAGTCTTCCTGTCTCCCCTCGCTTCTCATGAGAGAAAGAAACCATGTAGATTTGAGTCCAGAGATTTTATTCTGAAATTAGGACAGTGTCAGGCCTGCATGATTGCCAGTATATTGGTTCTTCAGTTGGGAGGAGGAGGTGATTTGGTGCAATTCAGCAAAGTTTTTAATCTAGGAAAGGGAGTTTTATTTTTGAAATGCTGAGTTTTACGTGATGATGAATCACACAAACTCACATGTCCTGCAGATAGTCGGAAATGTGAATGCATGGCATATTTAGCAATGAGACCAGTTTGGCTGGTTGGAAGCACATGTTTGTTCAACTATTTACTTTGTTAAAAGCTAGATCTAGGGAATGGAAAGATCTCAGTGTAATGTTAAGAGCACTTGCTATTCTTCCAAAGAACCTGAATTTTGTGCCTGCCACCCATATTGAGAGGCTCAGGACCACCTGTCACTCAAGCTCCAGGGAAACCCGAGGACTTTGACCTTTGTAGGCACTACACTCAGATGCACAGAGACATACCAACATGACTGTCACCTTGGGCCTCACTGTTCTGTGTTTTCTCTATCGTAGAGGAAAATTCAGAAAAGCCCATGCTATCCCTTCCCTGAAACAGATGGTTTTTTTCCTTTGCTGTTTTTTGTCTTTCTTACTGTGATGGTTGGAGATAGGGAAAATACTAGCTACTTGGGTGTTGGTCTTACTGCCATTTACAAGTGCTCTGCTGCTCATACTTGAGCTGCATTGTCACTGTCCTAACTTCCTCAGGTATTTGCTGACTTGGAAGCACCCTGCTGTTTGTTGAGAGCTGGCACAGTGGAGGGTAATACTAGTTTTACTTGTCTCACAAAGCTATAACCATGATCTTGCTGAATAAATAAGGGGTGGCAGTAAGATTACAGCACTGCAGAAATCCTGGGGGCAGAATAAAATTGTCTATATACTAAGCATGACTATTTGCTGCTACACTTCTTCCCCCTCTTCTAAATCACTTTGACCCTTATTTTCAGAACTATACTCTCTGCTAGTGAGATTTATGAAGTAGGTTTAGGTGTTTAATTCTACTGCTTCCAACCATATTTTTAATCTTATTTTCCTCTGTCAGTGGCTCTTTCAGGAGCTCAAGGTAATTCTGCTTTCCTAGGTAGATACACTGTGAGTGAAATAGGGAGTGAATGTGGCTTAGATATGTCAGCAGAGAGCATTAACTGTTTGGCAGGGGAGTATGAAGTGACATCTCTTTATCACTGTTTTAAAGCTGAGACCTAGAGATCTTTGGTTTTATTTCTTCCCAGTCTGAAGCTCAGTGGGACCTGGCCCCTGCACCCGGGGGACAGTAATTAATGTTCAATTGTATTCCTATTATTAATAATGAAGTGTGTGTGGATATTACTGTAGCAATCGATGGTTTATCTATAAAGTAGCAGTATTTACATAAGGAATTTTTTCTTCCTCTCTCTTCCTCTCCCGCCCCTTTTTTCTTTGATGCCCTTTAGTTTCTAACCATGTGTCCTTTTGAGTTCCTAAGGTAGGACTAAGTTGATTCATTTCACTCTTCATTGTTTTTGTTCTCTGGTCCCTTGGGTGGTGGTGGTTGTTGTTGTTTCCCTTCTTCTTTTTTATTATGATGATTTGAGACCAGAGAAAATACTAGGTATTTTTTGATGAACGTTGTTTTATTACTGCTTTTGCTTGAGCCAACCTTAATCATTATTGTAATTTTCCCAGATATCTTGTTGACTTTTAAGTACACTGGTATTCCTTCTCACCAAGAGAAAGAGTGGGTTTTGGCCCCATTTTTGTTCCCAAGAATTTTTCTTTTCTTTTTATGTTGTTTTGTTTCTTGAGATGGGTTCTCATTGTGTAGTCCCTGCTGGCCTGGGACTCACTGTGTCAACCAAGCTGGCCTTGAATTTCTTGGGCTCCTTCTGCCCCTGCCTCATGAATTCTGGGATTACAGTTAGGTACCTCCACACCTGGCCCTGGCATTGGAATTTCTGGGTTTGACAGGAAGGACAGGATCTTACTCTGTAGCTCAGACAATATTCTTAGGTCTTAGTTTTATATGCAACCTCATATTTTACATGTTCTGAATGCTCATTAAACAAGCTAGCACTTACTGGAGTGAATGTGTTCTTTGTTGCTTGACTTCCCTTTGAGTTCCATTCCATACTTGCCTGGCTGTATATGTCTGGTTATTTGAGATCTGGCTCTCTGGGCCATACAGTGCCACATATTAACCTCAGCTGGTTGGTAGTTTGTTAAAGGCAAACACTAGGCTCTCAGAGCCTGGGGTAAGGATGCTTTACCCAAGCTTCCCTGTACCTTAATTCACCCATTGATAATCTGATTCTTTCTCATTTCACCCTCTTTACAAGACTAACTAAGGACATAGAAGCATTTGATTCTTCCTTGTTTTCAGTCTGTGTTATTAATGCTGGGAAAGTCTCTAGTGACTGTTGAGATCCTCTCTGAATATCTTGGTGATCACTCTATCTTGGTGATCGCACTTGTTAAATGAGAAAGGGAGCCATTCAGTGTAAAAAGATTTAAAAATCAATTTGAATTAATTTTAGAATTAGGTAAGTTTAAGGGAAAGTTTTTTTAAAAGTAGGGAAGATGGAGGGAGGGAGAAATCTATAAAATGTGTACTACCTCAAATGTTTCCAATTATTGCTGCTTCCAAAATATCCTGTCTGCAGGTTATATGAGAAGCGATTCTTGGCTGTCTAGATGAGAAAGAAAAGAAAAAAAAAAAAAATCCATCAGTAGATAGCTATTGGGGAATCACAGACATTGACGTGGAGAGGTACAACATGAGTCCATTGAGAAGTTACTTTTGCTTTGGAAGCTATTTGCCACTTTGTGGAATTTTTCTCTTTTTGAGGGCTACTTGGAAAATAATCAGTAAATACAGGCAAACACCATGCCATTTAATTAAAAATTTTTTTGGTGTGTTTGAGACAGGATCTCCCTGTAGCCCCAGTTGGCCTGGCACTCATTATGTAGACCAGGCTGGCCTCGAACTCACAGGGATCCGCCTGCCTCTGCCTCCCAAGTGCTGGGATTAAAGGTGTATGCCACCACACCCGGCAAAAGATTTTTTTTTTAATATTTTATTTTATGTGTATTAGTGTATTGCCTGATGTATGTAAGTGCACCTCTGTCGTCCAGTGCTGAGGAGGCCAGAAGAGAGCGTCAGATCCCCTGGAACTGGAGTTACAAACAGTTGTTAGCTAGAATTCAAACCCGGGTCTTCTGCAAAAGCAACCAGTGCTCTTAACCACTGAGCCATCTCTCCAACCCTTCAGAAAAAGATTTTTATATGTTTTTGGCCTATTGTGTCTTGATCTGTCTAGGGTAGAAATTTGCTCTCACTCTTTTTGTTGTTATTGGGGGCTTTGTTGTTGTTGTTTTCTTTTTATAATTTTTTTTTAATGTGTATTAGTGTATTGCCTGCATGCATGTAAGTGCATCCATGTTGTGCGGTGCCATCGGAGATCAGAAGAGGGCATCAGATCCCCTGGAACTGGAGTTACAGACAGTTGTTAGCTGCCAAATGGGTACTGGGAATCAAACCTGGGTTTAATGGTTAATCTCCATTATCATCTTGATGTCATTTAGAATAGCCATGGCAGCACACTTCTGGGTATGTCTATGTGGCTGGTTCCAAAAAGGTTTGACAGAGTAAGGAAGACCCACTCTGAATGTGCACAGCACCATCCCATGGGCTGGAGTCCTAGCCTGACTAAAGAAGAGAAAGCAAGCTGAGCATCAGCATTCATCTCACTCTACTGGACTGTGGCTGTAGTGTGACCGGCACCTCGTGCTCCTCCTGCCATGACTTCCCCACCGCAATGGACTGTATCCTCAAACTATAAGGCAGAATCAGTCATCCCTTGAGTAGCTTTTGTCAGGTATTTTGTCATGTCCACATGAAAAGTAGCTGGTGCCGAGGGAAAGTCCACAGTCTCCATATATGAGCAGAAGTGGAAGTTATATATTCAGAAAAGTCCTCTGACCTTTCTGTCTCTTCACTGAATCCTGTGGTTCTTTTGCTTCCTACCTGCCTCAGCCTTGTTGCAAAGACAGACATGAGTACTCCATAGCTTCCCTTTTAGATCAGCCCCAAGTGTTTGTCTGAACAGCTGATGAGAAAGAAGTGAGACCTGCCATCTTGTATGTCAAAACTAAGTATTGGAGTTCTAGAAATTTCTAGGCCAGTCCTTGTAAGAATGCCCATGCTTGCTACAAAATACAGCCAGTGTTTAAAAGGGAAGTAGTGACAACTTTCCAGCATTGAGATGTTAGGGCCTTTGAGTCATAGGTGACAGAAACCCAAGATATCCTCATGCCTCATAGTCCACAAGCATGAGGTGCATTTGTGCTAAGTTCATGAAATTGACCAGAGAGCTTTGCGATTACTACAAAGAAGTTGTATGATAAGTAGGTATGTGTGTAAATGTATGTTTATGCCTGAGGATGCTCATCTTCCTGCAGATGAGGTGACTGTGCTGAGTATATCGAGCTGTGACTTACTGTTTCATTCCTTTAAGTTTCACTAGAATATACTACAAAAGCATTTCTTTGTGGGTTTTCTGAATATGAGCCCACATGCATTTGCCTTAATTTTCTTGAGCATAACATTTTCCACTTAAAGACCATCCACATTTTATCAATCACTGAGGTGTCCATGGAGATTACAAAAGGAGAATATTTTCCTTAGACACCTCAGTGACTGATAAAATGTGGATGGTTTTTAAGTGGAAAATGTTAGGCTCAAGAAAACCTAGATAAAACTCTATGAGCCAGAGCACTGAGTTATCTGTCATCCTTTTCAGATGGAAAATGTAGGAGTAGGCCAGCAAGAGTATGTTAAGATATTCCCTGTGTCTACTTTCAATACCTTTATCCATTTAACCCAGGTTCTATTTATCATGTTAAGTATTCCATTTGTGTTAGCTCCACCTATAGTTACCAAATCATGGAAGCCACACAGTGTATGAATGAGAGAAGTATATGTGTGCAGATAGGGAAGACTTTATCGTCATTCTCACTGTTGAAATATGTGTTCCCTTTGGCTGTGACTATAAGCAGAGAGGCATATGCATGTTGTCAAATTGATTAACCTGTGAAGGAGTAAGCTCATTCTTGAGAAGCTCTCTGCCTCTTCCTAGTTTAGCTCTTTGGATAGTTAGTGGCAGTTGGTGTTTGTAAGCAAATGGAAACAATTCCATCTGAAGGCACTTAGGGCAGATGAAAACAGGCATATCTGCTAGTCTGGCTTGGAGTATCAGGGCCCAGTAGGAGGTTACAGAATTTACCCAAGGACAGAGTCTGTGCCGTGTGGGAAGGTAGCCTAGGGCCAAAGCCTACCCAGCAACTCAGGAGGAGATGACAGCAGTGACGCAAGATTGGTTACATTCAGGAATGTGTGTCCTATAAGGAACCACACTAAGGATAAGCTCCCTTCATGTCAAAGAAGAGAGTTACAGGTATAGAAAGGAGGAAAACCTGTGTAGTTTTATCAAATCACGGTATGTTGGTTTAGATTCTCCAAGAAGCAGGTGCCAAGAGCTAGGTTTGCAAGAAACTTGGAGAAAGCTCTTCAGAGGGAGAACGGGGAAAGGGAGACAGCTGGAGTCACCAGACTACAGTATAGATTAGGACCTCCACCCTCTGTAGATAAGGGAATGGAGGAAGGTTGGATAGGAAAGGAATAAACTGTAGATTAGTTCTGAGGAGAGTTTTCTTAAATCTGATAATGAATCCTTACTGTGGGTATCCTCCTAAATTTACCTGGGGAGAATGCTTCAACAACACAGCAGCTGTGTTGAAGTAGGGCATGATAGGTGATTGAGTCATAAGGGCACAGCCTTCAGGAATAGATTAATGTAGTTTTCACTTATCGTTAGAGTGGGTTCGTATAAAGTGAGCCCAGCTAGTGCTCACTCAGTACTACCATCTGATTAAGCATGGAGGGCCTCCATAAATATCAACACACCAACTAAGAGTCCTCAAGTCCAAATTGAACACCCAAGGTGTCCCATGTCTCTCAAGAGTAGGGTTGCCTTACTATCTCTCTAAACTATTGGCTTGTAGCAGTTAGTGGGAGACTTAGCCTTGGCTGAAACAGCAATGCTGGATTTCAGAGCACAACAGCTGGGTTGTTTGTCATTTATGCGTCTTATAGTCAGAAATACAAGAGGCATGTTGTTTTCATGACTGCCACATGTAGTTTTTAATCATTATAGATAGATTTGGAAGTAAATGTATAGAAATAAATACACATTTTAAGTTTGGGCTCCTTAGATAAATGACTAACTGCACAGCTAGGGAAGGTATACAAGATAAGTCAAGTCCTCAAAGAATGATAGTGAACCAGTCCGAAGGACACTGAAGCCAACTTGTCCCTATTTCCAAGTTGGGAACAATCTGAACATTAAAAGAAAGAACAATAGCAGATTATAACTCTGAATAAAATGAGATCCCATGAATTGATACTAAGAGAACTAAATAAATGAATAATTTGGGCATCTGATAAGGGATAAAAATGATAGAGTTCAAAATGTTTCTTCACAAAATACTTATTAATTACAGAGAGGGGAAGTGTTTTACCGTAGGAAGTCTGGTAGATACCACTCTAATCAAGTCATCAAATATAACTATCAGTAAATTATACATAGCACATAACTTGAACCTGATTACAAATTGACAAAGCAAAATAACTAACCTGTCCTCTTCAAAAATAACAGCTGCATGAATGTGAGTTGTTGATCTGACCATACTGCTTACAGGGTATATGCTACCTTCTTAGTCTTGATTTTCAAGTTGAATGTTATGATATTGTTGTATTTTTGCATTCAAGTAACAGTTATTTTGACTTAAAGTAAATCACAAAAAGCGTGATGTTAGCAATGCAGATACATAGAGGAGAAACTGCAGCATGCTTCTTTTGAGACATGGTCTAATACTGTAGGCCAGACTGGCCTCAAACTCTGCAGTCCTCCTGCCTCAGCCTCTCAAAGGCTTAAGATCACAACTGCTTCTTTTTTCTTTTTAAAAAATTTCTGTATATGTGTGAGCCTGCATGAATAGGTGCACACCATGTACATTCAGGAGCCCACATCGACCAGAAGAGGGAGTTGGATTCCTTGGAACTGGAAATACAGGTAGTTATGAGCTCCCATGTGGGTGCTGGGAACCAAACCTGGTTCTCTGCAAGAGTAATAAACTCTCTTAACTGCTGAGCCATCTCTCCAGTGCCCACAAGTACTTCTTTTAAGTTAAAAAAAAAAGAGAGTATGAGAAGATATTTTGAGAGACCACATTTATAACTTTTATTACAGTATATTTAAAATCATTTTATTAGTAATTAAACTCACTGTACCTAATTTATAAATTAAACTCTATAATAAGTATGTATAGTAAGAAAACAAAACCTAAAAAGTACATTATTTTATGTGTATGAGTGTTTTGCCTTCTTGTGTGAAAGTATACCACATGCCTGCAATGCCCAAGGAAGGCAAAAGAGGGTGTCAGATCCCCTGGAACCATGAGCCTTGCCCTCGTTTTCAAGGAAGATACCAAGAAGCAAGTACATGTAATTCTCACATCCTAGAGTGTAGTAAATAGCCAGTAATGAGGTTGTTATTATTTCATGTGTTTTTACTCTCCTTTTACTAAGCACCAGCACCACAACTGTTCCTCCAGGGGAAATCTGAAATTAGGAAAAGAAGCTAAGAAAACTGGATGCTAAGCTTTAGGGGGAAGGGAAAGGACGGTAGTGGGCAGGGTATGGAGTGAGTTGGAATCTAAGGCCTCAGGAAGTCCGAATGGCAGGCTTAAATTGGTTGATAAACATTTGCTGATGGGATAAGGAGGGCAAGGCCTATAATGAGTAGGGAAGTTTGTGTACCCTTGATGTCTGTGGTCAGGCAGGTACTCAGTAATTCTGGGAATTAATTTGAGTTCATTAATGGGACTAGATCATTAAATATTTGTGCTGCTTTGCTTAGTATTCTGTAGTTTTTCATATAGAAACTTATTTGTATGAAATTTTCCTTGCCTGCTCTGCCATTCCAGCCCTCTCCTCCAGATCCCATATATTGACTAAAATGTCAGTGCTCGGTAGTTCAGAATGCAGTCACATGCATTTCTTTATTCGCTCTTAAAACCATCAAAACATCTCAACCTGTCAAAAGTGAGTTGTCTCAAAAACCACTCCCCAGCCTTCTAGCTGGCTGCTCTTTGGTAAGTTTAGCCTCTTTCTTTCCCTAGTAGGGCTCCTTGGTAACAATCTTAGTTAAATCCTCACCATGTATCAACATCTACATCTGCTGATTTGGGACTGTTGTTTCTCACTGCTGCCAAACACAACTCTATGATAATGACAGCATTTGCCAGTGAGCTTATACAGTGACTCAGGAGACAGGGTGGCCAGCAGAGCAGCCTCTATGTGGGAGTGGATTTTAAGAAGTGCTAATTCCATGGCGGGTTGTAGATATTAATATCACGCTGGCAGTAGATAAACAGGCAGCAGAGGGGCATATGAGAAGAGAGTCAGCCACAGCATCTTTTCCTTCTTTTTTTTACCACCGCATTTTGTTCTTCTTTTAAAGTCTGTTCTCCTAGGTTTGGGTCAATAGAATCCTTATGCACTGTTACTGGTTAGTCCCATTGCCAACAGCTCCACAGTATCACTTTGTGAGGATCACAGTGTGTTAAGAATTAACTACATTTTCAAACAATATTAAATCATAGCATATGGCACAGTAGCCTATTGCTTACCGTACCCTCTCCCTAAAGGGCAGCGAACCAGATGGTGTGAGCAGGGCCTTTGGTGTAATTATGACAGACACAAAGAAAGACATAACCACCACTCTCCCTCAATAATATCATGTCTCTTACTTTTCACCATTAGCTATAATTATTTGAAAATTCCCTTTCCAGGTTGGGGGAAAGCCATGCAAATATACTTCATTAATTAGTTATTTTAGTGTCATTTCCCATGCTTCTTTTCTGGTTAGTAGTTGCAAAGCACATAGAGAGGGACCTCTCATTCTTTAGTGGGAACAGTGGCTTGTAAGAATTGCTTCAAGTTGGATTCTAATCTGAGATCTGTAGCCAGTCCCTTTGGAATATTGCTTCAAAATTGGTCACCTCAGGTTTATAGCTTTCACCTCTTCTGTTCCCCACCTGGTTTTCTTCTGCCACAATGCCTTTTTTCTGCCTTTCCTTCTCGGAGTTCATTCTTGGCAGGCCTCCAAGCCCACTTAAGGTAGGAGATCTACTGTCAGGAGTTGTGAGAAGAGAAGCACTTTGACTATTATGTTAAACCAGTGTTTCTTATACTGCCGAAGTACAAGATATTTTCTGGTTGTAGTATAGGCTGGAAATGAATTTGAGAAATTTAGGTCATACTTTTATGTGTTCATTTTTTTTTTTTTTTTAATCCGTGTGCCTGATATTTTAGAGAAGACTTTTCTTGGGGGTAGTGGCTTGTTTATAACATTCTGTAAATAGCCCAGCCTAATGTAGACATTTTACAGATATTTTCTGCTGCTTTTATGTTTGGATTGATATAGCATCTGACTGTACTAATCAGAAAAATGCTGAGCTCAGGAACTTTGTTATTCAGTCCTTTATTTGGATTTCCATCTTACCAACTCACTGGTCTTGAAATCCTTGGCTTCTCCCTCCCTCTGCCAGAATGCTTTGAGACCTCCAGGTGCTAACTGTTATTTCTGTTGACTGAGTCCCATATGCACCCCTAGTGTTCACTGACCTATCTTTTCTGTTGCAGAAATATTGCTGAGGCTCTTGTCAGCAAAGGTCTGGCCACAGTGATCAGATACCGGCAGGATGATGACCAGAGGTCCTCACATTATGATGAGCTGCTGGCTGCAGAGGCCAGGTAAGTGAAAAGTTACTAAATACACTGTGACCCACAGCAGTACGTCTTTCTGTGTGACTGTTGTACCTATATCTGGACCAAATAGGTTGGAAATTATATGCAGATAGAGCTTGAGTAGTTTTTATCTTCTAGTTTTTCCCCAATGAAAACATGACAGGCATACTTTAAACTTGCTATCTAGCCTTGATTAAGTACACTTGGGCCTCCATTTGTTCAAATTGCTAGCCTATAAGATATGGCCTCCCTGTGTTGGCATAGCACAGGGAAGTGGGGGTGAGGGGTGCTTTATCAGGCATTTTATCAGTATTTTGGGGAGTAACAGGGAAGCCCTGCTTATGTGTGCAGTGCATTTGGCTCTGTCTCTTCAGAAGCCTTTCCTCCCTGCCCCTCCCATTCATCACCTCTAGACCTTTTGTCGTGTACAAAGGAAATGAAAACATTAGGAAATGAGTTTTGGTTTCAAACACTTCTGACAGCTGGCAGGAAAGCATTTGAGAAGCCTGTGACATTTCCCTTTTGTCCTTCTTCCCTGTGGATGGTTGTCCCAAGGACAGGCACGCTGCTCAGCACTGTTTTTTGTCATTGCCATTCCTCAAGGCTGTTACTCAAGGAGATTTGGTCACCGGACAGTGCTGATAGTTGTTTTGTTCCCAAACTTCCTGAGAAACAGCAGGGACCTAGCTCTTACTGCTGAACTGATACGGAGAGCTTGCTGCTTAGACTCAACAAAATGTCTTCATTGTTTCAGAGTGGATAGTTGCCCAAAGGATGGGAAAATCCTGCTCAGCAGTTTTTCTGTAGCCTCTAGGACCCATTTACTTCTAAGAGTTTGGGCTTATGTTACCTAAATTTGGTTTCAGGCTTTGTCATTAAGATCACTTATCTTGCCCTTTGGCCCAGAACATTGCCCTGATAGGTGACATTTACCTCTCACACTGTGTGACATTCTGATGAATGGAACATTTATAGAATGTCATGCAGAATGTCAATTGAGAGAACAGTCTGTCAGCCTGTTATGACTTCTCTAGTTCTTTCTTATGGGCTTTTCTAAAAGGCCCTGTTCAGGAATGGATTCTTATATACAAAGAGGTCAGTGAAAATACCTGTATCTTTGATTGTTTAGTGCTTATTAGTGGCCATTAAAGAATAAGATACTTTGGGGATGGAGAGAGGACTCAGCAGTTAAGAGCACTGGCTACTACTCTTGCAAAGGACCTGGATTCAATTCCCAGTACCCACATGGCAGCTAACAACCATCTGTCACTCCAGGTCCAGGGGATCTGATGTTCTCTTTTGATCTTTGTGGGCATTGCCTGACACAGGTGCACTTCCACACATGCATATACTCATACACATAAAATTAGAGGACTCAGCAGTTAAGAGCACTGGCTACTGCTCTTGCAAAGGACCTGGATTCAATTCCCAGCACCCACATGGCAGCTAACAGCCATCTGTAACTCCAGGTCCAGGGGATCTGATGTTCTCTTATGATCTCTGTGGGCATTGCCTGACACAGGTGCACTTACACACATGCAATATACTCATACACATAAAATTAAAATAATGAAATATTAAAAAAAAAAAAAAAAGCTTGTGCCTGTAATTTCAGCACTTGGTAGGTTGAGGCAGGAGAATCTCAAGTTTCACCCTGTGCTTCATAGCAAGTTCCAGAACAGCCTTTGGTACATAGTCACATTCTATATCAAATCATAATAACAACAACAGTAATATAGTATAGATCCAAAATAGGTGCTTCTCATAGGTAGGTGATTTTCTTTTCTCTCTTTCTGTTACTACTAATCCAGGTGAACTCAGAGAAGTCATCATGGGAAGTGTGGATATACTTTTCTTAATATTGCATAGTCTAACTCCTCCAGGAAGTGAACCTTTCACTAAACTGGTGGGGTTCGTGGTGTGGGCCCATGGCCAGGTTGGTCATTCTGATATGATGGCAACTTGAACACATGAAGCATTCACAGAGTAAGAAATACGATGAGATATGTAGTCCTGTTCAGATCTGGCTTTCCTGTATCACTAGTGAATATTTAATTCTGACAAGCAGGTAAGCATGGAAATAATTTGCAAAGCTTCTCTGAAAGGGGAAACCAGAATCAGCTCTTCTTATGCTATTAGAAATAGCCATGTGTTATGAGGATTGTTGTGAGTGTTCCTTAGTGTGTGTGTGTGTGTGTGTGTGTGTGTGTGTGTGTGTGTGGAAATTTGGGGGAGATTTAGGTTTTAAGAAGAAAACAAGCCTCTTTAGTGCTGAGTTCATGGTGAAAGTAATGTAACAGGATGCTTGCTTGCTAAAGCAGCGAGCTGCCTTGAGATAATTGTGTTGAGCGATTGCTTTCAGACTGATGGTGGAAAAATTGGCTTATGGGTCGTTGCAGTGTTACAGGTTGAGTAAATGGAGAGAAATTAACCACTTCCCCATGACTGGGAGGTATTGCCTTAAGGCTGTACAAGCGTCATAAAGAATTAGGCAAAATGGCCAACTTGGAGCCAGTGTGGGTTTCCTTTGGAGCATCTTTGTCAGTGATCCCTAGGATAATGGCCCAAGGCCATCTTCTAGATGCCAACCCCCAGCCTAGCAAAGTGAGAATCAAGAAAGACCAGAACACCTGCTAAGTAGTTGGTGGTTCTGTGTAGTTAGAAAAGATTTTTCCTGTTGAATGGTCTTTTTTAGCAAATGATCAAGTCAGTTTCTTTCCCAAACCACCTATCTATGACACTTATTTTAGCTTGCCTTCAGTTCATCTTCCATTTCCTCATGACACTTTCCTCATGTTCCCTTACTTGCCTCTGTCACTAACTTACAGCATGTCAGCGCTCTTTGCATGTGTTGCTTCTGCCCTTCAACCTGCCTGTCTGTTGAATACTGTTCGAGTGTAGCACTGTTTTCCCCTGGATGGATTAGCTTAATGTTTCCAGTTGAACTCTGCTTTGTGACTTTGTGCTTCCCGTTGATTAGGTTTCTCTACCTCCCAGCTTAGTGTCTTCTGCAGATCTCAGTGAGTTCTTTACTCCTTTTCTGGGCCACGGGTAGAACCCCTTCAAAAGAACAGCTTTCGAGTTGAACCCAAGTTTCACTGCATGGACTGTCACTTAACTGTCTTTTGTTTATCATCCTTCAGCCACTTTTTAATCTTTAGGGATTGTATATGAACCAAGCCAATTTGAGTCAATTTCCCCAGTAAAATTTCTCTTGCTACTGTATCTAACTCTTTGGCAAAGGCCAAATTAGTAACATCTGCTGCATTTGAATCAGTGATTCATTCTGAAGCTCTTTAGGTCGGTGCAAGGCCGTCATTTTCATTAGTCCCTCTCCTCAATGGTGTCGATTCCAACAGATTTCCTTGCCCCTGACCTTGGCTACCTTGCTTTTCTCTGGTTATCACTGGTGATATCCGCAGTGGCATAGCATGCTCTTCTTCCATTGACTTTGTTCTCCAGTGCACTGCTTGGCCATTAATCCTTTTTAGAGAAACATTGTAAGCTTTGGGAAAAGGGCAGCCTGGTAACTTCTCTGACTTCTTGGGTCAGTGCAGCTGCCTGCCTAGGAGTTGATGAGCTTTCTCAGGGCTCTGCATCAGCTACTTCCCCTGTGAGGGGGTGTCATTTGCCAGCTTTCCTCAGATCATCTGATAAGAAGTCAGTGAGTGGTACTTAGACACTCACTGGGAGACCTGGTATGACAGAAGGAAAAGAATACCAATGTGCAGTTAGCCTATTGCTTTCCAGTACATCGACCTGCCTGCTGGAAGAGAGCTCCATCACTCTCCTCAACTTACTGATCCTTAGAGGAGCCATCATTTGGCTGCCTGTCTGCTTATGGGAAACCCTCATTATGTCTCAAATACCTGGCCCATCTGTGGGAAGCCACATCTTTTTGTTTAAAGGATAAATAAGCCTCTAATTCTCAAGGCAGCCTTCCTTTCTAGCACAGGTGTCTGTCCTCAGCCACCTCCTCCCTCATTACCTTGTGTCCCAGCAAGATAAGGTTTTTGCATTTCCTCCCGTCCTCTCAAGCCTTATTTTTCTCCTGGGTGCCATTGTAAAGCCCTTGACTTTGTCCAGGGTTCCGACAGCTCCAGTGTATTTATCTTCTGTGTTTTCTACAAAAGAATTTAGGTGAAGCTGACCCACAGTTCTCTCTGACCCTCCTAGGTCTGTCCTTCTTTTCAAGGCGTCCTGTGGGCTCCTTTGGGGACGCTGCACATCATTTCTTGTTTGAATTCTTCTAATGTCTAATCCCTAGATGGACTTGCTGTGTTGCTGCTCTGGATGGGGGTTCTAAATTTTAGGCAGAGCTTTTGATTCCTTTGGGGAATACAGCTTTTGATTCCTTTGGGAAATACCGTTTACCTCTTTCTGAAGTATTTCCAAGCTCTTTTTATTTTTTTTTGTGAAATGCTATAAAATGTCACAAATACTCCATCCCCGTATTTGGTGTAACACAGCCAGTTTGATTTTGGAAAGGCCAGTTTGAAATTTTCACCCCCGTGTGAGATGTCTTCATGTGGACTTTTGTTGTTGACAGTATGGCACAGGCTGGTTTCAAACTCCCTTTTATAGCCCAGGGTGGCCTGGAACTGCTGACGATCCTCTTACTTCCAACCTTTAGCTCCCTGGGGTTATAGGCATGGGCCCCCACACCCACCTTTCCATGGGCCACCACACCCACCTTTCCATGTTGGGCTTTTGTTGAGCATGTTAGTCACAGTGAAGACCAGCTGGAGTCAGGTCAAAGCCTGGCTGGTACCATGCTTTCTTTGGGTCTGCACAAATGGGGACTATCATCTGTGTGTGTTCTCCTGCAGCGACCCATCATGTTCTTTAAAACTGTTATATTTTAGCCAGGCATGGTATTACATGCATGCAACCCCATCACTTAGGTGTCAGGGAGGAGGATTGAGAGTTCAAAGGCAGCCTACCTACATAAATGAGATTCTGTCTCAGAAAACAGACAAGAAACCTAACATTTCTAGAAACTGTTAGATTCTGTAGCTTGCAATAAAATACAGAAGTTGGGACTTCTTCAAGGCACTTTTCATCTAAGATTTTGTGATTTCAAGGTAAGATGTATATATTCAGAAAAGAAATTGATGCCCCAGCTTGACTGTGGGAAAGCAATTGTACTGAGCAATCTTGCGTCTGAACAGATTTAAATGAGTTTAGATTCATTCTGGACATACGTAATGAAATTAGGGTTATCTCTGGAGGAGAGAAAAGGGCAGGCACTCACTTATCTTTTCATGTGTATTCTATTCCTTGATGGCATAGAACTGCAGGTTCAGGAAACTGGTGTCGTCCTCTCTCTCTGAGTGGCAAGCACAAACCCACTCTCCTCTCTTCTGCCATGGCTCCCTCAAGATCTCATTTTTCTGATTGAGCAAGCTCTCTCTTTAGAACAACAAAAACAAGTACTCCTGCCTTGCTGACTTCTGCAACTCCAGTCTCCAAATCCCACAAGCATCAGTCTCTTGCTTTTTTCAGCATGATTGGCAGTACTTCCTATTGCAGGCTTTTCTGAAACTCCAGGAAAACTGTCAGCATTTCTGAGTCTGATCAAAGACTGTATACTTGTTGGTGATACTTGCTAAGGCAATATCAGCGGTCATTAATAGAGGGATTCAGTGTGTAATTAGCTACCTCCTGATGATGTAGTTAGAGGACCACAGGCCTTATTGATTCCCATGCATTTATAGTTATCACTTATAAATATGTTTTGAAGTTCCACTGAAACATTTTCAGTACAGTGATAAGGTTCTCTTGGTTGTTTCTCAGCTGAGCCAGAACACTTCTCCTGGTTTTCTGACATACAAGGAAGTTTTTCTGTAAAATTTCAGGAAGTCAATAAAAATGTGTGCTTAAAAAAGGAAAAAACAGTCTTTGGTAGAGTCCCCCAGGTTGTATCTTCAGTTATACTGCCATTCACATGTGGTTATTGACAGAATGGGAAGCATTAGTCACCAGCACTTCCTATTGCTAAGTTAAAAGATACTCTTTAGAGGCTGAAGGTGCAGTGGTAGAGCCCTTGTCTATCAAGCACAAGGCCCTGGATTTAATCCAGAGCACCACAAAACCAAGACAAAACAGGAGGCCAGTGAGATGGCTCAGCAGGTCAAAGCTATTGCTATGCAAGCCTGACACCCTCCTAAGTTCAGTCCCCACAACCCACATAAAAATGCTGGATGTGATGGTGGGCATCCGTAATCCCAGAGCTCCTTCTGCCAGATGGGAGGCCAAGACAGGAGAGTCTCCCAAGGCTGATGGATGGGCCATCCTGGAGTATGTAGCTATTCCGCACAGCAGCAGAAACAAGAGAGACCCTGCCTCAAAGGTGATAGAGCAGACCTCTGACAGTCATCCTCTGACCTGCACACTCAAACACACACACAAGCCCATATAAATAAGTAAGTAAGTAAATAAATAAATAAATAAATAAATAAATAAATAAATAAAAGATGATAAAAATAAAACATCAAGATTTTCTCAATGAAAAAAGTCAGTGTGCTGGTATGTAATAGCTATGATTTGTTAAACATCTTAAGAAGCAGCAGCAAGTTTCAGCTCTGTACCAGCTGCTGAGAAAACAAGTGTGATACTTGAGTGTGTGTTTCCTGGAAATGTTTGTGTATTTTGAAATTTTAAAAGTGATATGCCCTCTCACAGGGTTAATCTAATCTCCAAGAATGCAGATCTTGTTGTCAGGAGCAGTTGTTCAGTGCTGCTTAATCATGCATGTGATGGTTTTGCATTCATTTCTTCTCTTTATTCTCATTTTCTTGAGTGTACCCTGGGTTGCAGGCACTGGGGATAGTGGTGGTGAACAGAAAAGATAATAGATTCAACCCTTTACAAAGCATGTAATCTCAAGAGGATGGGCATTAAATAGTTTGGATAGTACCTCTGGATATTGCTATTTTTCCTATTTCTTTTCCTTTCTTACCTGTTTTCTTAGCCCTTTCTTTTTTCATCCTCTTTATTATTAATACTGCTTGCTTTATATCTTTTTTGTTCCACCTCTCATTTCTATTAAGTTTTCTCCTGAGAGTAACTCCTTGAAATTCATCTTTTCTGTTCAGCCTCTGTTCATATCTTCTCAATAGTTTAATGTATAGCTTTAAATAAACCAAGATTTCTCACTTTAAGTCTAACGACTCCAACAAGTGAAAATTCTATTTGAATAAAACTGGAACTACTGAATAGTGTTAAAAAACAGGGCTTTTACTTGAAGCTTTTCTCGATCCCTTCCTAATTAATCGTTGATTCCTATAGCACCGGGGTGCTGCTGGATTTTTGCTCAAGCATCATAGAAAGCAGGAGTTAGGTGAATACTCTGGCCTCTCCCAGCTGCATTACCTCCTGCCAGAGCAGTTTGGAGCCTAGCACAGAGAAAGGATAATGGCCTCTCTCAAACAGTGTTGTTTCCTTTTAACTCTGAGATGCTTATGGCCCCACCACACTGTAGGCTTGCCAGTTTGGTCTTACAGTCATGAGGTTGCTAATTGGGTTCAGCACGTGCTGGAGGGTGGGGGAAGAGGTTCACTGTTGGGGAGTAGGGTAAATGAGCTATTGCCAGTGGATTTGATAACAGGAAAATGCATTAAAAGAGCTGGTGTGGGGAAGTGATTTGAAGACACAGCTGAATGTGGGGAAATTTAGCTCTTTCCCTTTCTTCAGAAAAGATGATGCACTCAGCATCCAAATAGCAGTAATCAATCTGCATTTAAGGCAGCACAAATGGCCACTTCTGGAGAGCTGTATAATGCCTCCATTTTCAACGAGTTTTCTCCTTTAGGATATTAAGAGGATCTGTTCACTCCCTTCATCCTCTTTCTGCCTTACCCTCCTCCTTGAGTTCTTTCTGACAGAAGCTAAGCTTGTGAGAGTTCACTGATAACTGCAGGGAACTGGGTAGAATTGGAACTGTTTGGCTTTCTCTGCTCCCTTGGGTACCAGGTTTATGGAGAGTTCTGGTCATGGTCAAATGATGAGCTGGTAATAAATTCATACCTAATATTTTCTGTGATCATTAGTCTGTGCTAGTTGTAGTCCTTCACAGAACGTTGCTGTAGACTGGCCTTTCTAGACCATTAGATCTTAGTTGTCATTCTTCTATTGGGTTCAGCTGGAAGCATTGTCTATTCAGAGCAGCTTTCTGTTCTCTCCATTCTTACTGTCCTCTTGGCCAAGAAGTTCTGACTCCTTTCACAGAATGTTGATACACAACATTTAATTCATCATCAGAGTATAATTTTAATCTGAAATAAACTGTAACAATCATGTGATTGTTTTACCCTTGACTTCGCTGAATGTCCCCAACCAATGGTTCTCAAACAACAAAATTATTCTCACTTTGGAACCTGGTTACAAATGTGAATCCTCAGCCCCTTGCCCATTTCTTTTTAACACATTCTGCAAGTGGTTCTGGTGCACTAAAATTTGAGGGCTATGGCCATAAACTATTCATGACGACTGTAAAGGAAATCTGATTGTATGACCTATTATGGCAGATTAATCACTTAATCTTCAATATTTTAGGAACTATAATCATGTTATAGAGAACAAGGCACAGAGCAGACAAGCTTTGTATTCCTCTTTATGCCTTAACTCTTTCTTCTTGACTCCTGTTTCTTCTTCCTTATGCTCTGTTCCTGGCTCCTTATTTATTCCTTCTGGAAAGCGTCCACCAGCTCTAGACTAATCTTGAGCATAAAAGTCCTTGCTTGATTTGACTCCTGCAATGTCAGGTGGCAGAGTAAGTCTGAGAGCTGAGTCTGTATTAGGTATATCCCTAGCCTACTTCATTATAATGCTTGGAAATCTCTTAGGAGGATGATAATTCAAATAATTAATCACCAATATATCAATGCACAATTTTATAGTTCCTAATGAAAGGGAAATCCACTTCATAGCTTTCTGTCATTTGCGTGATTCTTTGCATCCCAATTTTTTTATAAAGTCCCTTGTGTGTTTCTGCTTTATCTTAAGCTGCTGCTGATTTCTCTTTCCTGCTTTGGACCTAGAAATTGAAAGGGATCATTTCCTATTCCTCTTGCTTTTGCACCAGCAAAGAGGCAAATCTCTAGAGGATGGCCTGAATCTTTTCCAGTAGGTTCATGTCAATGTAACTTACATTGGAAAACCATTTTCCAAACCCCATGTTAAAAAAAAAAACTCTTGACTAGTTGGGTATGGTGGTGCATGCCTTTAATCCCAGCACTCTGCATTCAAGGCCAGCCTGGTCTATGTAGTGAGTTCCAGGCCAGGGAGACCCTGTCTTCAAAAAGACCAAAAAAAAAAAAAAAACCTCTTGACTAAATGACTTGTTTGTGTTACAGTAACAAATGCTTTATAAAGCTTATTGTGATACCCATGCCTATGAATTTATCCTAAGAAATAATTAATGAGCTGCCCATCAGTTTTTCTGAAAGTTATTCCTTATGTCATTATTTATAATAGTGGCAGTATTCTAATCACAGAAATTTCTCACAGTAGATTGATTATGTTAAAAAACATGGATCCATGTGATGAGCTTATTGTATAACCTTAAAAATTGTGGAAAACTAGGGCTGGAGAGATGGCTCAGTGGTTAAGAACACTGGCTGTTCTTGCAGAAGACCCAGGTTCGAATCCCAGCACCCACATGGCAGCTAACAACTCGAGTTCCAGGGGATCTGACAGTCTCTTCTGTTCTCCACGGGCATTGCACGACATGGGTGCACTTACCTATATGCAGGCAATGCACGCATACACATAAAATAAAAATAATAAAATATTTTTTAATTGTGGAAAACAATAGTGAAGCAGAAAAGTATTTAACTGTTGGTTATGACAAAAAAAAAATTTAGCCCACTAAACTTTTTCCACAGTGGTACCATTTTTTGAAAGTAAATGGACCGGTATGTGTGTATTAGCACTCAAAAAAAATGTAAGAGAGCTTTTATCTTGGAAGAGGATTGTAAATCGTCATTTCTCTCCTTTTTTTTCTGATGGACTTTTTAATCAGGACAACAGAAACTATAATGCAATGTCACTAGGCAATTTTAAGCAATCTCTGCTTTCTGAGCCCTTTGAATTCCTAATGACCACCTCTACCTAACTAGTAGCTTCTTTGATCCTAAGCTGAGACAGAGTAGCATTTGCTTATCTGTGGCAACTGTGTTCCCATCCTGTGTCATTGCCTAGGTGATTCTCTGCCGTGAGCTCATAATCCTTCCTCTACCTCCCTGCCACCGCAGACCCGCTGTCATTCCTAGCACAAGAGCATGTGTCTTCATTTCTTTCTTATATTACTTTAAGGTGAGGGGATGACCTGGAGTTCTTTGTTATTTGCTGCACTGCCTCATAGTACCTCCTGACTCATTAGTCCACCTACCTCTCTCGACCGGAGGACTCAGTTTCCTCATTTCCAGTCTGTGTGCTCTCCATCTTTTCTTTCTTATCAGTAATTCTCATTTTCGTTGAAAATGCAGCTGCATAATCGTAGTTGCCGGCCCCCTCCCCACCTACCATTCTGCACCTGTGGCTGCTCTGTGCCTTGTTTTCTGAATAGCTGGACCCTGTTGATGCCTCCAGCTGCCCAGAAACCAATAGAAAGGCCAAAGAAATTGTTTATTGCAGGTATGTTTCAGGAGTACTGTTTGGTTCATGCTGAAACACAGTATTCATCAATGTGGCCTGAAACACAGGGAGAAATACCTTAGAGGGTTGTTAGCGAGTTCTTTCTTCGTTGTCCTGACTTTGAACCTTTTCTATTAAGAGCATTTTCCCTTCTTCGAGTCATTTACCTTTTATTATCAGGAGTTCCTCAGCCTGGGCATTTGATTCTGTTTATTCTTTATAGTGCCCCTGCCCCTCACTGCTGCACAAACTTTTGCCCTTCTCCTCCAGCGCATCGGACGGGATAGAGTATGGGGTTCTCAGTGTTCCTCTGCCCTGGAGCTTGAATCATGAAAATGTGCAGCATCCAAGAGAGCCAAAACCCTCAAACGGATACCCTGAAGTTACTCTGGCATTGTCCATGTCTTTAATTTGAAGTATTTTCAACATTCTGCACAGTCATTTGTTTGTTCAGATTTACCAGGCACACTTTAATGGTGCTAGATGGTCCTGTGTTTATATAATGTCAGCACAGATCTGTGCTAAATGGTATAACCAATATTAAGGACACCATCTTAACCCTCAAAGGTCCTGCTCTAGCTGTAGAAAGGAAGACTAACACAAGAAGCAGTACAAAATTTGTGTGTTGCATTTTGCAGTTCCATATTGAATTTGGTGGTGATGTATACATACCCATATTCATCTCTATAATTTCATTACCATTTTAGAGAAATTCCTAGAAACTTCCTGAATCCAAAATGTAGCTTATTTCCAACCCCAGCTCTAACTTGAAAATTGCTGATATGACAGCTTTTTTTTTTTTTTAATTTAATAACTGAGTTTTTTCTTTCTTTGTCCAGGCTGGCCTCAAACATTCTGTGTAGCCAAGGATAGCTTTGATCTCCTGATTCTTCTGCTTCCATCTCTAAAGTGCTAGAATTATGAGCATGAGCCACCATGCCCAGCTGTAGCAGCCATTTATGATGTACTGAAATAAATTATGGCTACAAATTCTTTTTATTGTTGTTCTTTTTGAAACAGGGTCTCCCTAGGCTGCTGTCCTCTATGTAGACCAGGCTGGCCTTGAATTCACTGAGCTCCACCTGCCTCTGCCTCCTGAGGGCTGGGATTAAAGGTATGCACCACCACACCTGGCTACCACACACTTTTAAAATTCATTTTTATTATATGTGTATGGGTGGTTTGCCTGCATGTATATAAATATACCCATGTTGTGCAATGCCTGTGGAGGCTAGAAAAGGACTTTGGAAAAGGGCTTTGGATCTCCTGGAACTGACTCTTGAGTCATCATGTGGGTGCTGGGAACTAAACCCATGTCCTCTGCAGGAGTAGCCAGTGTTCTTAACCACTCAGCCATCTCTTCAGCCCCTTAAAATTTATTTGTATTAATGTGCCTGTGTATATATGCACACATACATGCGTGTGCCCACATTAGCCACAAGAGGATGTTGGATCCCCTGGATCCAGGTAGCTGTGAGTGTCCCCACATGGGTACTGGAAGTTAAACTCTGATCCTCTGCAAGAGCAGTAAGCTTTCTTAACTACTGAGCATCTCGCCAACCCCCGGATACATGACTACTCTTTTCATTTCATAGTGAAGGACCTGGAGGAGCAGATGAGCTGGAAGAGAAGCAGTGCTCCAGGGGAAATACATAATGCATATGTAGAGAACATAGAGAAAATGGCTTTACTTGGATTAGAGGGAGATACTAAAATCTTAGGAAAACATGAACTGTGACCACATGGTAGATGCCTATGAAAGTAAAGAATAAGAATAAAAATTTCTTCTGGGAGAGTGTGTGTAACTCAGTGGTACAGCACTTGTCTAGCATGATGTCTTGGGTTTGATTCTCACTTGAGGATGAGAGGAGTGGGGAGGTTTCCATTTGGTTCCTTCCTGGTCTCTTTGCTTGGGGGTCTAAGGAAGGTAGTTGAAATGATGAAATAGATTTTATTCAGAAGTCATAGTGGCAGTGTGCAATGTGGAATCGAAGTTAGTATGCAGCATCAAAGGGGACTGAATAGCCAGGCGTGGTGGCGCACACCTTTAATCCCAGAGGCAGAGGCAGGCAGATCTTTGTGAGTTCAAGGCCAGCCTGGTCTATGTAGTGAGTTCCAGGGCAGCTGGGGCTACAGGGAGACCCTGTCTCAAAAAGACCAAAAAAAAGGTGGGGGGGCGGGGGACTGAATAATATTTGTCAAGTTATCGTGACATAAGCTGGTGGGTACCTGAACCCAGAGGGTTTACAAAAGTGCAAAATGATCACTATGAAGGGCGTGTTTCATGTAGTGAATAAAGCAAAGCAGAATTATGGGCCATCTTGGTCCCAGTGATCAGAAAAGCATACTTAAAGGGAAATTACAGATACAGAGACATGAGCAGCTGCTCTTGACCTCTCATCACTGTAGCCTTCCTTTTCCCTTACCTCCCTGCTACCTTTCTATCATATGCCATTTTTAGTTTCCATTTCTTCATTGTCTTTAGGTCCTTTTATGTATAAAAAGGTTCTTTTGGGACTGGAGAGATGGCTCAGGGATTAAGAACACTGACTGCTCTTGCAAGAAGACCTGGGTTCGATTCCCAGCACCCACATGGCGGCTACACAGTGCCCTTAACTCCAGTTCCAGGGAAATCCAAAGCCCTCTTCTGACCTCCGAGGCATTGCACAACATGGGTGCACTCACATACATGCAGGCAATACACTCATACACATAAAAATAATAATTTTTTTTTAAAAAAAGGTTCTTTCGCAAACCTACTTAAAGTTGCAGCTCTCTAGAAAAATTCATATAAATACTACCCCCTTTGTCCAGGGTGATTTGTAGATATTCTAGTATCCTAGCTGAAGCTCCTGTGTGTGTCCCCAGAGTAAAGAATTCATGATGAATCAGCTATTTTGTGATTGCAGTGCAATAAATCCTTTAAATTTCTTGTAAAATATGTGTTCAAAATATCAGTGTGATGCCATAGAATTGGTAATACGTTAATTACCTTATTGGTAGCTCCAGTTTAGAATTGTTGTATGGTATCAACTTCTGGCTTGACAAGGGCCAGTTCTTAGGATTCGTGTGCACACGTGCCCGTGCATCTGCTAGTGACCACAAAATCTAAGAGCAAACTTTGTTCCTGTGCATTAAAGATCAGTTAAGTCCTTCAGCTCCTGGTGCGCTAAGGTAGTATGGAAGGTGTTGCTGTCACAGTCTTCATCTGTCTTTGCAAAGTGTTGGGTTTTATCTTGGGGCAGGAGGGTCATAGCACTAATACATGTGAATTTCACACTTTGCCGTTAAAGAACAGTTATGCCAGTGACCTAGACAGAGATCGTTTTCCACACAGTAGGCCCAAGCAGTTATCAGTCCTGGAAGAAACCTAGAAAGCTGTTTTCATCCCTATTCTGCCCAGTTACCCTTTTCTTGTATGTAACCATACACCAACTTTTCCTGGCCAGTGGTAGCTTTTGTTCATTCTTGACACTGCTGGCTTTGCTGGCTTTGTACTGCTGCATCTTGGAGGAGAAAGCTTCTGAGAGGAGCAGGCTGTGTTCTGCCCCACTGCTTCCTTTCTCCTGGCAGGTCTGAATACCAGCCCTCCTTTGTGAGGCAGCAGCTGTTAAACAGACACACCAGGAGAAGTTCAAAAGTCAGGACATTCGTTCTTTGCCTAATAAAAAGGAATATAGAGCTGTGTTGTGACTTTCAGGGCAAGGCCATTTGGGGATGGTGTCAATGTGCCCTGTGGCATCCAGGTATCCTGAATGGAAGCAAACCTGCCCTCTGCCTACCTACCCATGCACCAGGGTTATATGAGATGCTGGGAAGAGTGCCCCTGCAAATCGACACCTAGGCAGTACACCTGGCTTTCAGCAGAGCATGTCTCTCCTTGGTTTCCATATATGCGTCATAGGCAGTCTTATTGTGGGTCCTCATGGCCCTGAAACAAGGATCTATACTACTTCAAAAAGAATGCATATTTGTCCCCACCCCAGAACAATTCCCCCAGATCCTTGTTCAAGAAAATGCCCTTGCTGAGGCATCAACCCCTTTAGGCAAAGAGAGCTTCGCTACTAGAGCTAGCTCATTGGGGTCATTTCTGCAGCAATACAGGAACAAGAAGCAAAGTGACCACACAGGGAAGAAGTCTCTTATGTTCATCTCTCACAAATCCCTCTTGGTTTGTAACTTGCATTCCATGCACTTTCTGGGTGGTACCACTTGAATTGCTGAATAGTTACCTACCTACTGTGAACTGTCAATTTTTCTTACTGTTTGTTAAAAATTCACAATTTCAGGGTGAGAAAGAGAAAGAGAATATGTGCTATAGTTTGCTTTTGCAGGGGGTGGGGGAGGATGGATGGCATCTTATTATGTTGGTCCAGCTAGTCTTGAACTCTTAAACTCAACTGAGCCTCTCCACACTCAGCCTCCTGGGTAGCTGGGAGTACCAGGCCCATTCTCAAAAATTAGACAAGAATGGGGGAACATATTTCCAGGTACACCTGGAAATTTTTCTTGCTGCTGTTGATGTATAATATACAATTATACGGTAGCCTATTGATATAGATCTATATAGATATGTACTATTGATGTACGATTTGCTATTTTTTTTATATGTATGCGTGTATACCTGTTAGTGTGTGTCATATATGTGGGTGCCTGCAGAGGCCAGAAGAGGCTCCAGAGTCCAGTCCTCTGGAGCTGGAGTTATAGGTGGTTGTGAACCTCCCCGTGTGAGTCCTGGGAACTGAGCTTAAATCCTCTGCAAGAGTAGCAAATACTCTTAACTACTAAGCCACCTCTCCAGCCCCAGACAGTATACATTTATTTTTTAGCAACAAGGTTGACTGCAAGTTGGTTTCTTTTCCTTTAAAGGAAGAAACAACATTAAGATTTAACTTTAAAGCCAGGTGTGATAGTACAGGCCTTTAATCCCAGCAGAGGCAGGTGGATCTCCATGAGTTCAAAGCCAGCCTAGTCTACATAGTGAGTTCCAAACCAGCTGGGGCTACAGGGAGACCCTGTCTCAAAAAGACCAAAAACACAAAAAAAAGATTTAACTTTAAAGAAATCTGTGGTCCACATTTTCCATTTTGAGGTATTACTCACTTTGAGAGCTGCATGTTGCATCTGGGTTGAATCCTGGGCCCCTCTTTGGGGCCATAGAATGAAAGTAGTACTGTAGGCTACTGCCTTACTGCTTTTTCCTAGAGGACCTTGGCTTTCTAACTTACTCTTCTAGCCCAGTCCATTTTCCCTCATGGTATCTAAGCCAGCAGTTCAGCAGCACTCTAGCATGAACCTGCATTTATTTGGTCATCCTTGTTGCAAGAGACGCCTTCAGGCATCTGGTACCCTGGAGAACTATAGAAAGTTCAGAAGCCTCTCCTAGCTTTTTAGGGTAAAGTACATTCCAGGTGGGAGTGAGTGTTCCTGGCCTTCTGGAGGCTGATTCTTTGAGTTCACAGTGGCAAACTCAGGAGAGCCTGTTGGTGGCAGAGAAGGTTGCAGAAATAGGCCATGAGCAAAGTGTGGGAAGGGCTCTGGGAGGTGGAAGAGCTGGGTCTGTGGCTTCTAAACCATTGGTTTCTGTCTAAACCTTCCTGTTCTGCTGGGTACAAGTTCTGAAAGCCAAGAACAGACCTTTATGGTGTGCTCTAGTCAGTGACCATCAACAGGATCCTGAAGAGTAACAGACTGTGAAAGGAAGTATCCCTATCCATTTGCTGTTTCTAAAACTGAAACTCATGATTCAGATCCAGAGTAACTGTGAGATTCAAGGAACTTTGAAATGCCTTCTTTTGGATTGCATTTCAGAGCAGAGTGAGTATATGATTTTTATCTCTTGCTAATTACATACTTACTCTTATTGTAGAGTAGAAACTATGTTGTGTCATGTGAGTTCCCAGGGAGCTATAAGTAAGTACCTAGAGACTGATGTGATGGCTTTGTGGGTAAAGGTGCTTTCCATCAAGCCTGATTGATGCTCACTAGGGGGTTGTATGAACAAGTTCATTTTCTCTGCCGATTAAAGAATTAATTAAATTTTGAGGCATTCTGAGGGAGCCACATATAATAACCTGGGAAGCTGGGGTCCCCTCTTGGGGTCCTTAGTTTCATTAATTAAAAATTAGAATCAGACTCAAATGAAAACTCAAGGACAATTTCTTAGACTTTAAAAGAAAAACCCCAGGGCAGGGAAGCTCTTGCAGGTACCCAGAAGAGGAGGATGGAGAAGATAAAGCAGGCATGGAAGTCAGCCATCCACATGGCAAGGAGGAGAACTTTAGAAGAAGTAAGGAAACCCAAAGCCTTAGAGAGCTTAAAAAAATGTAATTAGGCTATGGACAGCATCTGAAAAAAAACAAAAAAGAAAAGAAAAAGAAATAGTTAATTCTCTTCTAAGTTATGACCCAGGGGGGCAGAGAGGAGGCAGACCCAGCCAAGCCTCATGGTGACTTGTAGGGACTTGGAGGAAAGGGGGTGTTTCACCAGGAATTCTGGGAAGGAAAAGTATATTATAAGGTGATCCTACCTCCTTGCCCAGCTGAATCAGTTCTCAGGGGAGGAGACAAAGGCATGTCTCTATCTAAAGCCAGACCCCATTCCTCATTATAACGTGTGCTGTAACATGCTAACCTGAGTTCAGACCCCAGGACCCACATGCTAGAAGGAGAAAACTACTCCCCTAAGTTCTCCTTTTACCTATGGAGATGCTTATGTGTAAGACACAATAAATACATAAACATAATTTAAAAAAAAAAAAGTAAAGTATCCATTCACCCCATCTAGGGAGGGTACATATAGACCAAAGGAAGAATTTTGCCCCTGTCCATCTTGGTGAACCAGTGAGTTTATTGGGGTGATTTATAGAGACCTGGGCCCTTCAGAAGTCACTACCATCAGGAATTACTCCTGCGCATATTTACAGGCAGCCACCACACTTAAGAATCTCCTCCTCCTTAGAAATTGTTTACTGATGGTACAACCTTGCCATGATGGAAAATTTAAAGATCTTTAAAAGTTACGAACCTATAGAGCAAGGTTCTCTACCCTATTTCCCCAGTCAGTGAACCCGAGGGGGAAGAAGGTGGAGACATCACTAGCATGACCAAGGGCCCATGCACAACCCCTGTCCCTGCTCTGGTAGCTTTCTAAACTTCCTTTAGAACCCAGAAGCCCTACAAAGGTTAGAGAATGGACCCCATGAATCTTCTCTGCTGGGATCTGCAGCTAACATTGCCTACATAGGCCTTACCTGGTATGAGAAGGACTTAGTGATTTATCAGTCAGCTCTGTACAGTGGCTCTTCCTGTTCCACTAGCAATTTTGCCTGGTAGTGCTGTGTAGTTAAAAGATGGAGAGGCTGGAACAGACCAGCCTGTGGTCAGATCTGTGAAGAATTCCAGAGTCCTCTGCTAAGTCCCATTATTACAACCTGGAACTAATTGGGAAAAGCTTAATATCAGTTTTATTTTCCAAGTGTTAAATCACTTTTCTGTACAGTGGGTTGGGGGGGGGGTGGTGCTTATCTTTTTACCTGGGAGGAACTTAATTTCCATTAGAATTGGAACACCAGCTACATATTTTGCATTTAAAATGTTTCATGTGATTAAGCACTGAAACAAACATTATTACCTGTTTCTTAGGAGTATGCTCTTCCAACTGATTCTTCTTTTATGCCCAGAACAATGCCTTTAATTTGGAAACAAGTAAGGGAGCTTTCTGATTACCAGGCACACTTAGTGGAAACTGACAGCCAAGAACTGATAACCTGGCTCTGGAGAAGAGCAGCTTACCTGTCCCCTTCAGTAGCTGCTCCTCACAAACTGGCCACTCAGCAGTGTATACCAATTTGTGTAGTGGCACATTACATTTTAACAACCCTTGGTTCTGTACCTTCTTTCCCACCCTCAGACCCTTTCCTCTTGTGGTTTTTATCTTAATGGGTTTTTCTCTCCTACCCTTACAGAGCTATTAAGAATGGCAAAGGATTGCACAGCAAGAAGGAAGTGCCCATTCACCGAGTTGCAGACATCTCTGGGGTGAGTTGTGCCCTTTCAATCAAGCTGTGGGGCTCAGAACCTCCAAGAGCCTGTGTGCTTCTTATTCACTGAAGAACTCAGCTTAAGTGTTTTCTATAGCTTGTTGCTTTTCAGGCGGAGTGGTGATCCTGGCTCACATCATGGAAAAGTACAATTTAAAACCTCATTCTTTTATGTTACCTGAACTGTCTCTATGTTGCTCCTTCGTTTCTAACTTGTGAGTTTAGAAAACATTCCTTCTTAGTTGTGTTGACGTAAAACTAGCTCTTGGGTTTTTTAAACTTGTTTTAGTCTATGAATGAGAAGTCTTCATGGTAAAAGGTCAAGCCTAAGAATTACTTGTGACTTCTTAATCAGTTCTTTCTCCATTTGCCTTTAAGTAGGGGAGGATAGGGGAATATGTGACTATCTTTTGAGATAATAAAGATAATGTAGAGAAGAATCTGACAAATACTAAGCTCTCAATAGGCTGTGTCCCCAAGAACATTTTGCAGTGAAGACTTCCCCTCTCCCATTTAAGATAGCTTCTGACTGAACAGAGTCCTACTTGTTGAAAGGATTTCTTTCACAAATATTTGTTGAATGCCTACTATGTGCACGAACTGCATTGAGAATAGAACAGTGACAGAAAATGAAAGTCCCTAAATTCCAGTGGGAAAGGGCAATAACTTCACTGCCACCTTCCACAAAGATAAATGATACTAGCTAAGGGGAGGCCAGTGTCGATTTCAATCTGGTGACCAGGGCAGACACCTGGGATGCACACTGTCCATTTCAGCTCTTGTAATCACTGCTGACTAAGCAGTATCATGTGGGTATCATGTGTGCAGAGGACTGTATCACCCTGGGAACTGAAGAAGGAAGGACCAGTGAATCTGAGCTTAGACACACAGGGAATTTTCCTCAGACATCAAGATGATAATACTAGTCTAAACAAATGCTTCTAGAACTCAGCCTGGCCCCACACAGTGAAGAATTAGAGTGTCATCTCTTTCCCTTATGCCATGTTCACAAACCTGGCCAAGGCTGCTTGTTCCTGGTAGTGGGTTATTGCAAATATGTCTGGCCAGCTCTCCCTGGAGTAGGTATCCTGATACCCTGTTTGTTTTGAGCAATCAGACTGGTGAACTTTTCTTTCTCTGTAGCCAGTTAGCTCAGATAGCAGGTTAAGCAGGGCTACCAATTTCATATGAACTGGGCTTCAGTCACAAAGTCAGGGTCTCTTGTAAGCAAATTAGATACAGTAATATACATTCTTTGTGGCTTTAGAATCCTGAGAAGTCCAGAAACTTAGTGCTAAGGGCCTTTTAGCCACCAGTGTCTGCAGTATACCTGCCAAGGTTCTTTGTTGCCTGAGGTGATGTACCCAGTACAGTGCTATTCAGCCTGTTTTCTTTGTGGCTTAGCCTACTAAATTCTACTTGCATATGTGTTATTAATTTCTGTAGGTATATGCTGTGGTATTCTCAGTATTTTCCTTAATATTCTTTTGCTAAAGAGGTTGTTGTAATTAAGACAATTTGGGGCTGTTCAGTTGCAGGTGAAAAAAATTTATAAATGCCTGTCTTGCAGAATGCAACAGAGGATTCTCTACATTAGGAACAAATGACCATTGAAATGCTTATATTAAAACTCACATCTAGGACCTTTCCAGAGCTGAATTAAACCTCGGAATACTATATCACTTAAAAATAAAAATATATTTCAAACAAATAAATAAATCACAGTAGTATAACCATGGATGTGCACATATACACATACCTGCCAAATCACCAGCAGCCTAAGACTAGACACTCTGCGATAGCCCATCAAGGTCATGTTCTTGCTCCAGTTTCCCATTGTTAAGTGTGAGTGCAGGTGAGGTGAAGTCCTAAAAGAAGTTGGTGGGAGAGAAATATGCCTGCTTTGTTGTCCATTTAAAAAGGCCCTCACAACAAAGGATATGGAAACTCTTTAGTGCAGTCTCTAAATCTTATACTGCTTCCTACCCTGATTCTTTCTGGTGCTTTTTTTGGGCAGAAGGGTCTGCCTGTAGTCCCAGCTGGCCTGGGACTCACTCTGTAGACCAGGATGGCCTTGATCTCATCCATTATCCGCCTGCCTCTACCTCCTGAGTGCTGGGATCTGGCACTTTCTTAACCCCTTTGTTGCAGTGGTTCTGTGAAATTTGTCTTCATTTTTATTAATATTATTATTATTGCCCCTCCAACTCACCCTAAAACTGTAGCTCATTTTCATACCTATTTTTATTCTCCTTTCTGTCTTGATACTGAAAAATTGGTTTGCTCTTAAGTTATTTAAAGATAAATGCCAGTTAAATTTCCCTCAGTTACCACATAAATAGAAGAGGAAAGCTTGAGCAAGTGGAAGACTGGAAGTGAAAAAGCTATGCAATTTAAATAGATGTCAGATATGACCTTGTCTGCCTGAATCACAAATTATTCAGCTAAGATTGCATTTTTTTGTGCCCTGTGTAATAGAGGAGGTTTGTCTTTTCCCCCTTCTCACCTTCCCATCTCTCCATCACAGTGTTAAGTGTGAATGCAGGTTGGGTGCCCTTGTGCCACATAAGTAAGATGTATGGATTCTGTGCTCCCTAGAGCATACTGGCAATTTTGCTGTCGAAGGGCCAGGTAGGCATGTAGGATCATATGGGCAAACAGTGTGCAGAGCTGATGGAGAATAAACTACTGGAGTAATGGCAGTGTAATGTCCACTTATATAATGGCTTCATAATAGTTTCTTAATCTCTTTTAAATTTCCAGTTGTGTCCCCCACTGCCCTAGGACTTCCCCTCTTAGTTGTGGGTCATGATAAATGGAAGGTTTTGTTGAGCTGACAGTATATGCACTATGCTGCCAAAATAATTTGCTATGAACTGTTATTTATGCATACTGCTTCTTTCCAGCTTCCTCCCACCCCAGTGAATATCCTTGGGGAAGAAAAGATATGAATAGGTGCACACTTCATCTCCTCAACACACTCAGAAAGTGAAAGAAGTTATATCATGATTGGAAGGCAGATAACCTGTGCTCTTTTCCTGGTGTTAACTGCATCTCACTTTAGAAGTTGAGTTTGTACCCATTCTTCATATCACACTCTTGCATTTTCAAAAATAGTTTTGCAAGGTAAGGGGTCAGAATGTCTTAGAATACTTTCATATGGAGATGTAGCAAGAACAAAACCTTCCTGGCTGACTGTATGTGGTGGGAAATAGGAATGTAGGCACAAGAATAAGGGATTAAAGGACTCCCCAGAAAGAGACACTGGCCTGAGATAGTCCAAGAAGCAGGCCTTTGTTTGTGCAAGCAGATGATGTTTGAGATTTGGTTGAGTTTTCTGTGAGATAGTGCATCTGTGTAAATGCTAACTAGGTGGACTTCTGTTGTCCATGACTTTGTTTAAAAACATGGCCCATCTGCATCTTTTGTACCTATTTTCAGAGTGACCATTAAGGAAGAAAAGTACTCAGCTGCCCAGCAAGTAACTTAGTCCTAAAGAAATGACTAGTGGTGGCACATGCCTACAATCCCAACAGTGGGGAGGTCGAGACAGGACGCCTTCCCATGAGTTCAAGGCCAGCCTGATCTTTATAGTGCGTTGTAGGCAAGCCAGGGCTATAGGAAGGCCCTGTCTCAAAACAAAACAAAACAAAAAGAAGTAACTAGTTTCATTGTTTTCTCATTTTTCCAGGTATAAGAAGTGGGCTATTACAAGTACCAACTATCTATCTATCTATCCATCCATCCATCCATCCATCCATCCATCCATCCATCCACACACTGCCATGCCATCTCTAAAATAGTCTGGTTTCCTTTCAGTACAGGATGTTCTTCTGTGCATGAATCTAGGCACATATTTGCCTGGCTTGGTTCTAGATCTGTTTTGATTTGGAGGGTAGTTCCGTGGTAACTGCTTCACTTCACACATCCACATTTCCATCATTAGTTGGTTTTTGTCTTCGCCTGATACTGTTTCACTCCTTTTCTTACCAGCATGGAAAAGTCAAGACTTTACATGTCAGTAGACTATAATATAAGGCTGTTCTTTATCTTGGGTTTATTATTGTTGTTGCTACAACCCACTGTGCAATAAATACAATCTCTCTGCAGATACAGAGTATAGAACAGGCAATAAAATGGGTCTGGTGCATGGCTAACTGCTGTTTGGTAGATGAGACAAATCAATTATGATTCCAAGGTGAGAGAATATAAGTTCCCCACTCTTCCAGCACAGTTAGCACTGCAAGTACACACTGCTTCCTCTGCCTCCATCCTCTTCCTCTCCCATGTGTGCATGAGGAGATATGATGGGTCAGAGGATGTATTTGAGGTTTCCTCTCTTCTTTCATCTCTGTCTTTCTGCCCTGGTGCATGAAGTTTTGATTTTGTGTTTGCCTATCTTTTCAGTGTTTGGTTAGTTGGTTGGTTGGTGACACAATAAGGGGTTAAAACCTATGCCTGTACACGTTCCAGTGAAACTAAAGTTCAAGAAACTGTTTTATCTTTTTTCTAAGTTAATAGCATTTGAGCTACCAAACAAAGCACAGATACAAAAACGCAGGAGAATCTAACATAGCCACTACTATAGCTTCAGACCAAGGTGCCAACCTTGTTAATGGAGCACACAGTGCTTGCCCTAGAGAGCAAGCTTGCTCCTTTCAGAGTTCCTTATGTTTGCCCTGGACAGCAAATGCAGGGCTCAGCAGGAGTCCACGGTGTGCAAATGGAGCTGTCATTCTAGGTCACTGGAATGTACCAGACAGGACACAGGTCTTGCTCTTTGGTCATCTGTATAGTAACTTAGACGGCAATGTACCCAAAAGACAATTAGGATGCAGTGTGGGACAAAGGAAATATAAGAGAGGAAGGGCCTTAGAAAGTAAAATTCAAGTTAGGTGTGGTGGTACACACCTTTAATCCCAGCACCTCGAGGTAGAGGGAGGTGGATCTCTGCAAGTTCAAGGCCAGCCCGGTCTACATAATGAGTTCCAGGCCAGCTGGGGCTACAGGGAGACCCTGTCTCAAAAAGACAAAAAAAAGAAAAGAGAAAGAAAGAAAGAAAGAAAGAAAGAAAGAAAGAAAGAAAGAAAGAAAGAAAGAAAGAAAGAAAGAAAGAAAGAAAAACGTGTTTCCATACGAAAACACGCCTACAGCTCTACAGCACTCAGTGTCTATGATGCCAGGGTGGCTATGAGTATAGAGGTCTCTACCAGACTGCAGGGGTCTGAGGTGTTTTGTTTGTTTCATTTCGTTTTTGAGACAGGGTCACACTATGTAGCCCAGATTGGCCTTGTAATCTTCATGCCTCAGTGGGGCTATTGGGATCACAGGCATGCACTGCCATATGCAGTTTTGCCTTTTTTCTTGTTTATTTATTTATTTATTTATTTTTTGTTTTTTTCTTCCTTTTTCCCTCTTCCAACCACCCCCCACCACCTCTGTGGAAGAGCAGAGTGTCATTAAGAAGACCTTGAGTTGAATCAGCCAGTTGCCCTCACTCTTACGGTTTGGGGAAGGGGAGAGGTTGGCCCTCAATTTCTTTCAGCCACATGAACCTTGTGTGGCTAATACGTGTTTTTTAAGTGCTCTTTAAATTCCCCAGAACTGCAGGGACATCATTCTCTTCTTCTAAGTAAATCTAAAAGCATTTAATTCTTTCCATGAGAACTTTTTCAAGATTGCATTTCAACATTGACCACAGTTGGTGGTGTTTGTGTTTAAGTCCTTCTTAGGGATTTTAATACATTTTTTGACTGAGTTGTGTTTCTTTTGTGTTCTTTGCATAATGTAGGGCATCATATATAAGACTTGGAATCTGACTTCTATTTACTTTTGAGTATCAGGAAAATTATTCAGGACTTTGAAATGAATGGGAAGATTACTGGCTGTGCTTCCAATAGAATGCTGGACCAATGTTTCCAGTAGAATTGCCTTCAAACACCTTTTGGGGTGATATGATTCTATGAGTTTTGCTTTGTTGATCCCCCCGCCCCGGTCTATTTTGCACCTTTGTAGAGAGAATATAATTATGAAGGGCTGATAGTGATGCAAATAATTCTTGAACATATGTAGTACTTTACAGATACAACTCAACTCTCCTCTGTGAGAGAAATATTTTCAAGTTTGACATTTTTACTCTGTATTTTCATAAAGTAATTATTAGAAAATTTACTTCGACATTCCTAGTGACCTATATATATCTGTTCCTCAGAATCTCCTATGAATCTTCTTCCCTCATTAGTAAATGAATTAAAAGGAAGTCCTAAAGTGAATATCTCTCTTTCATCTGCTAAGTATCTGATTCCATATACCTTGTTTGGTCTGCCATTTTGTTCACTAAGAGGATTTTGGAAGACAGGGCAGTACCAAAGATCAAAGCCAGGGCCCAGCCTATGGTAAGTAAGCATTCTACCACTGAACTGTATCTATCTCCAGCCTTAGAATATTTGAGACAGGGTCTCATTTTGTAGCCCAGGCTCGCTTGGATCACAGGATCAACCTGACTATCTCCTTAATGCTAGAATTAAAGCCCTGTCCCAACATGTCTGGGACACATTGACAGGCTTTTGTTAGGGAAAATTCAAGTACTAGAGCAGATAAAATTGAGTGTAGGGAGTTTGGATGTTGAAGCAAGGTGCAATATCTTGACCATTGATTTTTGCACCTTAATACCTCTGAGGAAATGCTTGATCAAGTGGCTTTCCCAGGGCCAGATCACTGTAAGGACATAGGGTTCTTGTTGGTGGCTTTTCATAAGGAAGACCTCTTCATCCCTACGTACTCATAATCTTGATATGTCACTGCTATGAATTATGTTATAGGAAAGTTTTTTTTACTACAAAAAGAAAAAATTCTCATGTTCTGTCTGATTCCTTGTTTTCTTGTGACTTCACATGTTAGTGCATATGGATGAACTCAGTAGCAGTCCTTTTTCAGTGAACTCGGCTATAAACTCTCCTCTTTTAAAGAAAGAAGTGGTAATTGAGGGAGTCAGGCAGTGTTTTTCCTGAATGAAGTAGTCTCTTTCCAGAGAGAAGTACTTACGCACGTAGATTGTTTTCACTCTCTCTCCTATTCTCTGAACACATATGAATACTACTCTGTGATTCTATCTCAGGATACTAATCAGTTAAATGAACCCAGTACAGGCTTGAGTAAATAAATGTAAGGATACTTTGAAGGCATTTGATAATGCTCCTGGTTCCCAAGTCAAAGTCTGTGACTGAGTCATCTAATGTAATCATGGTCCCTGAGTGATGTGATAAAACTTGAAATATTTCTGCACTACCTTGGCTCCGTTCTCGCTCTCCACTTCACCATCCTCACATTACTTAGCACTAGATTGAACTCACTTTGTCCTGTGGTTATTGCTTATGTAAACATTTCAAAGTAAGTTATTTTACTAACATAGACATTCTTGCTTGTACTTTAAGCCTTTATTTAGCGTGCATACAACAGATTCCCTACAGACTATGTCACAAAATTTTGGAAACTCTTCAATATTGACACACAGATATTCTTGAATTGGAGCTCAGGGTAGCTTTGAAATGCCCAGTAGTTCTTGCCTCGGGTCTTCAGGAAGTTGTATTTTAGGAAGAAATTAGAGAATTTCTGACACATGCTGGGTTCGAAATGTGCCTGAGAGCATAAGCTATTACCAAGGTTTCTAGTTTGGAGACAGACCTGTGTTCTCCTGTACTCTTCTGGAAAGTGCTCAGATGCTTCACCCACAGTTGGGCCTCTTCATTTCCTCTTGTGTGGGACTCACCTAGTCCACTATGTAATGCTCTCAAATTAAGGACTCGACTCTGTTCACCTATTGGCATATGTAGAGGGGCAGTTCATCTTTTGGGAATGTTCTATCTTCTCCCCTAAGGAGCATGCTTTTCACCTCCTTTAGTTTGGGTCCCTAATAAGATCCCTTTTCATCCCTGCTACCCTCTGAACATGCTCTTCTTCGGCACCTACATAATCACATTCCCATAACCTTGTATATGTTGATTAACGGGTAACTTTTCAGGTTGTTTAAAAGTAGCAGCCGGGCGCACGCCTCTAATCTTAGCACTTGGGAGGCAGAGGCAGGTGGGTCTCTGTGAGTTTGAGGCCTGCCTGGTCCTTGTGGTGAATCCAGGACAGCTGGGGCTACAGGGAGACCCTGTCTCAAAAAGACCAAAAAAAAAAAAAGTAGCTTTCCCCATTAGCTTCTAAACTCCTAAGAGGAATTGATTTTATATTTATTTACAGTGCCTCATTCAGGTTTGATTTGTGTAATAATGAACTCCAGCAGGTGAACTTGTATTTGGAAAAAGTGGCTGGCCCTGGCTTTGTAGGTTCAGAGTTAACTGCTACTTAGTAACTCCAAGTAGGCTGGTAAAGGGATAAAAGCAGAAAGGGCCCATGTCTTCTGGAATCTTAAGTGACAGTATGGTGTCACCATGAACAGCATAGGCTCTGGTTTCAGATCATTGAAATTCAAAATGTGACTCTGTTTGTTACTTATTACTTTGTCACTTCTTGGAAATTAACCTCTGCCTCAATTTTTCTATCTGTAAAATGGGTGTGATAGTGGCACTTGCCTTGGATTGTAGTGTAATTGAATGATTTAATACATACCTGTAAAGCATTCTAATCAGTTGACAATAAGAGCTCAACAGAGAGCAGTGGTTCATATTATGTGTTGATTGTTTTCAAATTGCTTGGCATTCTGCAAAGCACACAAAAGTCCTCTGTGAATGATAGCTATCATCATTATCTATAGTATTTCTATTTCAAACTCCTTATCCAATTCAAGTTCCAAATGATACTGAGCCTCCTTGGAGCTCCTTTACCATTGCTTTATCTCTCACCTGACACTGAACATATGTCGTCTCCAGCTTGTTTTTGAAATGTGCTTCTTATGTTGAATCAGTGCACGAATGATCAAACAATAATTATTTAGTGAGACTTTTTATATGCCAGACACAGTGCTAGGTATTGAGGATATACAATTAAGCAAGAAAGACATATTCTTTATAGGACATACACAGTCAGTTATATAATTACAGTGGTGATGCAAGCACAGGGTCCTGTGAGAGAACATACTAATGATCACAATTTATTTAACATAGTCTGATATGAATAGTGGCTGGAACTGGAGTTATGGCAGCAAGGTGGAAAGGCAGATTTAAGATTTAGATGAATGAAAGAACCAGGAGTTAGAAGTGATTGATTGGATGAGGGGTCAGGGAAGGTGTCCTACAGGAGTAGTGCCAGTATCTGGCAGGGGTAACTACTTAGTGGTGGACTCCATCGTATGGAAAACTTTCGCAGAGCAGATTTGAGCACAAAATTAGGAATTTCCATGCTTGTTCAAATTAAGGCAGTCTAGGTTCATGTGTGACCTGGGCTTCATACATTAATTTACAATCACTGGATGCATACATATGTTTATAATTGCCTACAGTATGTTTTTCCCTCAGTTAATTATTTATTTAATAATCACATACTTAGAAGAAGCATTTCATTACAATAGCATTGACATATTCAATAACAATTTTCTGAGCTAAGATGCATCTTTTTCAAAATTGGTTGTAAATTTTTTGGTTTACAGTTGAATTATTACAGTTATATGGTATTATACTCAGTATAAACCCTATAAGACATAAAATTAAATGAGGCTTTAACCTTTAAAACAGATCTCCATTTCATTATTAAAATACACAGTTGTATACAGAAAAATTCATTTTCAGTGCAATTGACTTCACATTAAGATGTTTGCAGATGTT
>NW_008349073.1:2627290-2627650 GCF_000622305.1 Nannospalax galili | reverse complement strand
ATCAAGTAGATTTCAATGGTAATGTTTTTCACATCTACTAATTATTATCATTATTTTTTTATCATTTAAAATTTTTTTTAATAACTACATGATTAGAGGAAGAATTTCACTACAGATTTAACATATTCAGTAATATACTCCAGAGCAAGAGTACATCTCTTTCACAAGTGGGCACAAGTTTCTAGTTTCACAGTTAATACAGCTGTACAATATTGAAATCAGTATAAACCCTGTAATACATAAAATTGATTAAATTTTTACCCTTTAAAGAAGATCTCCATTTCATTCTAAATATGCTGTTTTTCATACAGAAAAATTCATTTTCAATGCAATTGACATGAAGATGTTTGCACATGTGTT
>NW_008349073.1:2625167-2626975 GCF_000622305.1 Nannospalax galili | reverse complement strand
GACTATACACCCACTTCCCAGATGGCACCCTCCCATAGCCTCCCTCCCCTTCTAGAGCCCTTGTACTCTGATATCCCTGCTACTCTCTGCTCTGTTGTCAGCACCGCACCCAATCCCCACTACTCGCCCCTCTGATGGCCTATCTATAGTTCCTTGTTTTAGGAAGATCAGCTCTTTGTCATCTAGCAGCAAGCTGTTACCAATATTCCTTTAGGTAAGTTTGGGGTCTGCTGTTCATTTTCCCAGTTCTGTATTGGGTTACTGTCTAGGAGTCTCTTGGGCCACCTTTGCCAACAACTCAAAAGACGGTATCTCTTGTCTGACATTGCTTCTTATTATGTAGCCTTTAGCTATGCATATGGACTCTTGAGAAATTATATTGACCCCTTTAATCTTTGGATATACTTTCCTTTTGGATGTTTAAGGCCATACAGTTGGCCCAGATAACCCAATTTACTTTTACTCTTAAGGTCCTTGGAAGATCTGTTCCTCAGGGGTCACATGGGCTTGGGAGGAGCCCCCTGGCTCCTTTCTTTTACCAGTGCCGCCTATGTGAAGTTAAGTCAGAGGTCCTGCTCCACCATGGTTGGCTTTGCTTGGAAGCATGGAGGAAATGATTCCTCTGTGTTGACCCTCCTCTTTGTAGACTGGACACTGGTTCTAGTCCATCTGGTGGGGTCTCCTCAGCCTCCTTGATCAAGAGGACAGGTGACCCACCACAATTACAGGACAGTTTGAGAGATGCTCATAGTCCCTAGGAGGGCAAGGAGCAAAAACTGTCCTTTATGTCCCTCTGACCAAATTATTATAGGCCTCAAAGTATGTCTGTTAAACATCCAAGAAGGTTAGTTCCACCAGTCTGTTACTTTTAATTACTGTGTCTTATGTAGATAAATCTTGGGCAAAGACCAGTTGTTCTCACATAAACCTTACCTACACATATATTTCTTGATCTGCTGTGTATAATTTGTCAGTAGGTTGTAGGAGTAATAAGGTTCCCTCTGGATTTCAAAACTAGCTAGGCATTATTTATCTCTCACATTGTCTCACCCCTCCATCCTGGTTTTCCCACTTAAGGTGCCCCCATTTCCCCCCTTTCTCCCTTAATAATACCCTTCTACAGTCCTACCTCTCTTAAGCTCCTTCTTTCCCCTTATCCCCTAGATTCCTTGTATACCCTTCCCTCCCCTCTCCCTTAAACTAACCCAATTTTTATCCATATCTCCCTTATTAAGTCCTGTTTCCTACTGTTCTTCTCTTTCAAGTTCTTTCCTTTCCTTTACCTCCCTGTTTCTACCCTGGTTCCTGTTGTGATGTCTGGATACATACTCACTTATCCAGGTTTGGTTCTAGGATCCACATATGATGGCGAACATATGTCGATTTTTTTTCTGAGTCTGTGTTACTTCACTTAGTATAACAGTTTCTAGTTCCATCCATTTGCCTGCAAATTTCATGATTTCATTTCTTTACTGCTGAGTAAAACTCCATCGTATATATGAGCCACATTTTCATTATCCACTCATCAATTGAGGTTGCTTCCATCCCTTAGCTATTGTGAAAAGGCAGCAACAAACATGGATGTACAAGTGTCTCTGCAATAGGATGAGTTCCTTCTAACAGAGTTTCAGGCTTTACATTGAGTCTTTGATCCATTTGGAATTGACTTTGGTGCAGGATGAAAGATAGCCGTTTAGTTTCATTCTTCTACAAGTGGAGATCCAGTTTTGCCAGCACCATTTGCTAAACATGCTGTCTTTCCTCCAGTGAATATTCTTGGCCCCTTTGTCAAATATCAGGTAGCTGAA
>NW_008349073.1:2622466-2622855 GCF_000622305.1 Nannospalax galili | reverse complement strand
GGGTTGCTTTGGCTATCCAAGGTCTTTTGTGCTTCCATATGAATCTTAGGATTTTTTTTCCAATTCTGTGAAAAATGTCATGGGGGTTTTGATTAGCATTGCATTGAATCTGTGTATGACTTTTGGTAAGATGGTCATTTTCACAATGTTAATTCTTCCAATCGATGAGCATGGGAGGTCCTTCCATCTTCTCATGTCTTACTCTATCTCTTTCTTTAAAGATTTAAAATTTTCATTGTAGAGATCTTCGATGCCTTTGGTCAGGTTTATTCCAAGATATTTTTTGAGACTATTGTGAATGGTAGGGTTTCCCTGTGCTCTTTCTCTGACTGCTTGTCATTGGTATATAGAAAGGCTATAGACTTTTGTAGGTTAATTTTGTAATCTTC